>NC_060158.1:10556958-10592268 GCF_021292245.1 Micropterus dolomieu
CCACCATAGGGCCTCATATTATGTCCATGATGCTCAATAGAGAGTTATTAAAAATGACATTATCAGACTTTATATTATTACATTTGTAGCCCATCTTAAGTCAGGATGTTATTCATTTTTTGCTTTACAGTTTAAGGACTTGTATTGTTTGTAGAAGAGGCTACTTTACAATTTATTATGGGGTAATTTTCCCTGTGTGTCTCATTATTATCATCGTTAAGCGCAGACCTACGTACATCTCTCCTGACTATAGACATTGTGGGCGTCCTCTGCGCATGCACGTCTTCACTTGCGCGTGGTCAACAGCCTTAATTAATAATCCTCAACGTCTAGTACACACAAAAACACATTGGTCTCGTCTTTCCGGATTTTTCTTCCATTCTTTTAGGATGTTAACGCGCCAACTACTGATGGAGCTCAAACACCGGGAGAGCCTTTACAGTAAAAAGAAAAAAGGATAAAGGTCCTCGTGAAACGCACAAAGTTGCCACTGATACTGTAAAAGGCAGACTGTACAGTAGTCTGCCGTTTGGGCTGTAGGTACACGTGACATAATCCACGGATTCATTGATACTAATAAAAAAAACCAGTGTGCTATAATGCTATTTATGAGGATGCACACCATTGTTTACCAATTGAAATCATGCAGGGATGTGACGTTCAAATGCAAATATCACATGACTAACACTGGGTCGGGAATGATTTTGGTTCATGTAAACTCAGCAATGCTCAGTATTATGACTGAAATAATCACTATCAGCTTAATAAGGTTGATTATGTGCTTAATGTACTTACACACAGAACAATTTACAGGAATAGAGGCCTACTGTTAAAAACAAGGACAACAAAGTTGAACAAAGATAGGAAAAAACAACTATTTAACATAATATATATATAATAATAATAATAATCTATATAGGCCAACAATGACTAACACCATTTGCCCTCTTTCCTACTTTGTTGGCCTTCTGCAACTGCTGCACAACAATTGCTCTGGATAAATAAACTTCTATCATACAATGTCACTCACTGGCCAGTTTATTAGGTACACGTTTTCAACTACTAATCACTTGGCAGCAACTCAGTGCTTTTCAACATGTAGACATGGTTGAGACGATCTGCTAAAGTTCAAACCGAGCATCAGAATGGGGAAGAAAGGGGATTTAATGACTTGATCATTGCATGGTTGTTGGTGCCAGACAGGCGGATTTGAGTATTTCAGAAGCTGCTGATCTACTGGGGATTTTCACACACGATCATCTCTGGGGTTTCCAGAGAAGGATGAGGAAAAAGAGAAAATATCTAGAGAGCGGCTATTCTCAAGGTGAAAAGGCCTTGTTGATGGTACGGTTCAGAGGAGAATGGCCAGACTGGTTCGAGCTGACAGAAGGCCACAGTAACTCAAATTGTCACTCGTTACAACCAAGGTATGCAGAATACCATCTCTGATGCAAAACACATTGAACCTTGAAGCAGATGGGCTACAGCAACAGAAGACTATATCGGACAGTACAAGATTTGATTTCAGCTGCAACATTCAGATGATAAAGTCAGAATTTGGCGAAAACAACATGAAAGCATGGATCCATCCTGCCTTGTATCAATGGTTCAGGCTGGTGGTGGTGTAATGGTGTGGGGGATATTTTCTTGGCACACACTGGCACACAATATTGTTGCTGACCATGTCCATCCCTTCTTATGGTATGATAACTTGTATGTTGTGCCCAATTTTTAAACTCTTAACTACTCATTCCTACTTTTAGAAACTCCATTCAAATATCAAAATGTTCCACATCTTCCAAATATTCTGGCCATTATTCAACTTTTCAAATCCCATTTTGAAATATTCAATTATATATATTAGGAGTCAATGGAAAAAACCTTCAGCCTCACTCATGTTCAACCTCTTCCCACTCATTCATACATTCACATAGAAACTTCATTCAAACCTTAAATCTTCCACAGCCCTTTGGACTTTCTCTCATAATTTTTTATTTTTTTTTATAGTTTTCATGCTTTTTACACAGTCGCAGATAAAAATGTATACAATTTTCAGACCTGAGATTTTACATAGACTACAGAGGAGCTGTAAAATCGTACTTATTATTTTATCATTATTAAAAATCTTCTCTTAAACCTACACGATTTCCACTCCACATACATTCATTTATACATAAAAACTTAGGAACATTTGTGCCGGTCACAGACATGGAACGATGGAATCAGCTGAAGTGACAGCAGTGACAGCCAGCTGTCACATAGACTTCCATTTTAACTGAGGCAGGAATTTTCAGTGGCAGAAATGGTGACATTTCTAACCTTCTCTCAGTCACGTTTTTTAAACTACCAACACAAATCTTACACAGCCCCTTCAGCAGGGCCTCCTCTCTGTTACGGTTTTCTAACTTGGGCAATAAGCGTTAAAGTCTTTGAGCTTGAACCAGGAGTATGACAGGTGCGCCTCAGCTAAAATCTCTGTAAAACCATGTTAGAGTCACAAAGCAGTTACCATCACCATGGCAACCTTTTGACTGCGGTTGGGATCACAGCTGATTTAGATTAGCTAATTAGTGCAGTTTGAAACACACAGATATGCAGTACTGACTCCTGTTGAATGTTTTGTATCATTCATACATTATGAGTTTTGTTCAAATCCAATTCACATTAATTAGACCATTTCCAACTTTTCCAAGTCTTCGCATTCATTCAGCTGCTTCTTTATATAATGTTGAGCCAGCAATGCAGTTTAGCTCCCAGATATTTGTCAAGTTCCTAGCTTACATAATGTTTTGCAGCCCATTCCCACTTTCCTAACGGTTCATAGTTCTTCCTTCACTTCACTTCTTTTTATACTCTTATCTACCCATTCGTACTTTCAGCGAAAAACTCCATTCAAACCTGGTTTTACATCTTTCCTACATGATTCTTATTATTATATAAATTATTATTAAGTTATTTATATTTTTACTTTTTCACTTCCCACAAATTATACACATAAAAATTCAACATTGGGATTATGACAACCACAACTTTGATTAGACACTACTTATTTAACAATTAACATGTACTAACATTATGGCTTGAACTGGATTAATAGTGACTATAAGTCCTCTTCTTACTTGATAGTAAGTAGTGAAAGGTTCATCTCAGTAAAATTAAATTATAAACATGCTGCTCTTGTCTTAAAAACAAAGTGAAGGGGCAAAAAGCAAATGTTAAATTACCTCTAAAAACACACATTTTTGTCATTTAACTACCGATTAATAAGATCTAATATCTGTTAATAACATTGATCCATGGTCAGCTAAGGCACCACATAACTAGTCTTTTTGTATGTATTTTGCCTATTTCTTCCGTTTACTTGACAAATTTTAGATTCATCTTCCTTCAACTTCAAATAGAGAAACACCAATGTATATTTTTCTCTTCGTCACATCGCAACCTTTTAAAGGTTTCCCTTCCGCCGTGCTCGCTCCTTTCCCCTCTGTCTGTTTCTGGTCCAGTTCCTGCTTGTGACAGAGTTTGGGACTGTTACATAAAAGCCGGTCCCCGAGCACAAGTCGTCATTCCTCATCACTCACGCTGCTCCTTTACCCCGACTGCCTCCTGCTCTCCTCCTTCTGTCCTATCAAACCCTCACTCCGCCATCCTCACCTCCATCTATCTCCATCCCTCTTCCTCCTCCCTCCTCATGTCCCTGTCAGTATGCATTACCGTACCCTCGGCCACATCCCCACTGTGAAAACACGACACCCCATCAGTCTTTTCCAATGTTAAGCAAACGCAAAGGGAGCAGAGGTGTGAGCGCAAAATGTTCAGATGACCAAAAGCAAATTGATGCTTCAGACAGGCCATGAGAGCACCAAGTTCTCTGTCTTCAAAATGTCACATTTCTAACTACTAATAAACATAATTTTTGAAGGGAGAAGGAGAGAAAAGGGCATTTCTTCTCTTGGAGGTGAAAATGTCAATCACTGTCATCATTAGCACACAGACTGCACGGGTTTCCTTCTGCACTTTGAAGCCGCTGAAGAGCTATGGTCTGTGTAATTGTTTTCCCCCTCATCAACAGTGAGATAAGACATATCACATTGAACATGCGGACAAATGTGCTGTAACAATGCTTGTGTTAGATAACAAGCCCTCAGTCTTACATCTGTCTCTTTTATTGTTCTTCCTCTGCCTTTTCTATTTGTGATTCCTCTCCTACCTGTTTTTTTCCTCATCTTTTTCTTGCTCTCTTCCTCTCTCAGGTCTCGATGACTCTGGACGTCAGACCATGCAGCCTCCTCCGTACCTCCCTGGCCCGCAAGACCCTAACGTACCCCAACACCCTAACATGCAGCCTGCACCGGGCACCCAACCCAACTACCCTCCTCCGCCTCCTCCTCCGGGCTCAAACGGATACCTACAAGAAACCCAGTTCCACTGCGGCCCGATGGGATCCCAGGGGCCCCCGCAGGGCTACACAGTCCAGACCCAGGGCCCCGGAGGCACCATGGCCCCCCCCCCTGTAGGATACCTCCACCCTGGCTACCCGCTTCAGCTACAGCCCTGCACAGCTTATGTACCCATCTACCCTATGGCATCGGTGAGTCAGAGACAAGTGCTGTTTAAAGATTTCACAGGTCTGACATCAGGCTGCTGCATTACACCAGACTGTTCAAAATTGAATAGACTGTACATTTCTTTCCACCTCATATTATGGATAATACATTTACAGATTAGATGGATAAATATAAACAGTAGAATATTCTTTAAATAGATTAATTCTACACATTCTTGCATTTTAGCTAATTAGCATTACTTGTCCCTAGATTTGCTTTTCTAAAAATTTAATTTACATTGCATTAAATAATATTTTGTGTACGAGCACAAGGCTTTTTGATTAGTTCAAAGGGCTCTTCATTGGGTGGTATAAAGGTAACAGGAAAGGCAACATGTATTTGAATGAGAGGTCATTCAAGGTGATTTATTTTATTTTTGCAGCTCTGAGGCTAAAAAAAACCCAAAAACCTTTAAGAGTGGCTGATGAAATGGCATCAATAACTTTTAGTAAAGTTAATGTCCTTGAGATCCAACATGTTTCCAAATGTGTGCTTTTTTACTTGTGAAATACTAGAGAGTTGAGCCTAATAAAATGAGAACATCTGGGGTGTCTTAGTGGCCTAAGGGTTAAGGTGCTGACACGGTTCGCATCCATTATAATTGCACATCTCTGGAGCAACTAGGTGTTTAGTGTCTTGCTCAGGGACACATTGGTGGATGTCATGGTTCCTGTCGCTCTCTCTTTGTACAATATAATTGATTTTTGAATTAAATTACATAAGTTTACACATTAGTGGATAAAGCCACCGATATCCTAAAGTAAACTGAAAGTAGGCCCCAAAATGTGATTGTGAGTCATCCAACAAATGAAAGTGCTTTTGTGCTATCACTCTCTCACCACAAAGTGTACTAAATTAAAACTAGAGCTGAGTTTCAGGTGTAGCTGAGGAGCTACAGAGGAGTTCAGGGGGATTGGACCCAAAATGCAGACAGACACGAGGAATGAAGAACCAAACAGGGATTTATTGGCAGAACTTAACTCACGGGAATGGTTGGCAGTCCAGAAACTCAACTAAGTTCCACACATTGAAACTCCATGAAAGAAAACACTGGATGCAAAAATACACTTGCACATGCTAGTGACTGAACTCTAAACAATGAACCAACAATTAGAGGAGTGACAGGGCAACCTAAATCCACAGGGAAGTGTGAACATAACGAACTAACGAGTTAATCAAGGGAAACCAGAAAGTAGAATCAAGGAAACAAAAGGGGCAGAGCACTTCTAAATCAAACAGGAAAGAAAGCATAAATCAAGGAACACTAATAAACATGCCATAAAAATATTATAAACTAAAACCTAACACAAGGATGAAACATAATCAAAGTCACGGAACACAACGACCAGAAAACAAGACCAGAAACACTAGAGAAACACAAGAAACTCAACCCAATGACACTGAGATTTAACTTAAAAATACATAAATATATAAATATATTAAATCCCTGGCAGTATTTAAGTTATATTCATGTAGATACATTCTTTTGTACAGGACTGCAGGAGTGTGGCAAAATATGCACTGTAGCGTGCTCATCTTGGAGACTGGCTGCAATCTCACAAATGAATCATAGCTTTTTAGACATTTCCTGCCACACTGCTGTTAAAGCTCAGACATGCACGACTCTTTTAATACGTGCAACATAACACTGTCCTGCACTTTCACTGTGTCACCTTGTTCCTATTTCTTTTATATGGAAAGTGCTTTGTAAGCTGCTCAACAAAAGCCCTACTGTTTTAAAAAGCACCAGTACTTACTCTCTGTCTTCTTCTCTCCCTGTGGTCAGGGTCAAACCTACTTGCCAGCCACTAACGGCCATCCAGGGATCCCGCCGGGCCAGATTCATCCCATGCAAATGCCACCCAGCATTACCCTAATGGACCGTCGACCGCCACACGACTACCTGCCCATCGCCGTGCTCACCACCGTCTGCTGCTTCTGGCCAACAGGCATCATTGCCATCATCAAAGCAGTGCAGGTTAATGCCAGTGTATAATATCTTTTGATCTTTGAGTTTTATTAACATAATGTTGCCTTTGCCAGGTGCTTTGTAATGTAAATGACTCCTGAAGTCATTTTTGTACTTTTTAGAATTTTACTTCTAGTATGCAGAAAGGTTAGATACTATACACCTCACTTATCATTGTCGCATTAAGATAATTAAGAAACAACCTTGTAGTGGTCACAAATTGACGGAGTGGTTTTTAGCCAGACTAGCAATATTGCTGTAGGAATGGCAGCGTCATTTGGGCCACCACCTTGGTCTAGACTGAAACATCTTAACATCAATATTGTACAGACAATAATGATTCCCAAGAGGATGAATTCTACTGACTTTGGTGATCCTCTGACTCTTCCTCTAGCGTCATCACAAGCTTGAAATTTGTGTTTTTGAGTAAAATGTCTTAACAATTATACGATGAATTGCCATACAAATTGGTACACACACACACACACACACACATTCATGTCCCTCTCAGGATAAATTGTAATAACTCAAAATTTCCTTGTGTCCAAATATCTGCAAGACAAAAAACTTCCCATCAGCCTCAGCTGTACAATGTTAGTAATACTTAGCAAATGATACCACACTAACATGCTAAACTGAGCTGGAGAACATGGTAAACTTTAAACCTACTCAACACCGACAACTTTTTTGCATTGTCATTTAGAACATGTTAGCATGCTTACATTCACATGTAGCTGAAAGTACCACTGTGCCTAAGTTACGCCTCACAGAGCACCTAGCAGGCTGTAAACTCTTAAGCTGATGATACACGGGGCAACTTTTTGGGTAATGTTGCTGGGCAATGTTGCTGGTGGCAAGTTCGACTATGTTTTGAACAGATAGCGGTGGTACGGGTAGGGTGGCGGAGTAATAGGGGAAGGGGATTACGGTAGTAATCTTCACTCATTACCATTGACAGCCCTGCACCATTGCTCTAAAAGTTGCTCCGTGTATCATGAGCTTTACAGAGGAACTGCATACTAAATTCATAAACATAATCATGTAGATACTTGTTGGCATATTATATTAATGCAGGTGAATTTTTCCCTCCCTGACCTGAGGTCTATTACGTATGTTGAAATATGTTTTTAATACTTTTAAATGATGCAGCATGAGAAGAA
This sequence comes from Micropterus dolomieu, assembly GCF_021292245.1. Classification (NCBI taxonomy): domain Eukaryota; kingdom Metazoa; phylum Chordata; class Actinopteri; order Centrarchiformes; family Centrarchidae; genus Micropterus; species Micropterus dolomieu. The sequence goes on from NC_060158.1 coordinate 10,564,695, forward strand.
AACTGCCACTGCAAATGTCAGGAGTTATATTACACATTAAAAAGTTAATTTATCTTCAGTGCACCGTCATTATGCCTAAAGTATAGTTTACTTTTTTAAAAGCCCTTTACTGATGCTATTTAACATACAAGTTTTAGAAACTTCAGAAATGTAAAGGCTCAGTATAGTTGCTTTCAAACCTCATGATGCCTGTTGTTTGCCTCTCCAATGGCAGACTGTGCTGACCAACACACACACAACAGACCACATTATGTAAGGACACCATTGTCGGTGCAATGGGATAGAATGGATTTTTTCCTCTGGGCCTGCTCAGCTGGCTTTGAGTTGAGTTGAACTGACAAGGCATGGACCCACCGGTATGAGCTGTATATGTTGTTATAGGGTGTTAATGTTGTGTGGAGTGGCCTCTTTCTGCACATTCAGGCTGTGCTGCAGTAAAATCGATCAGTGTTGTTTTAGACTCTCTCTCCTGCTCCCACTCGTGCATCTTCTTGTTATATAACACACATTTTAATTTCTCCTCTCTCCCACACACCCATCCCCTCCCTCCTGCATCACTTAGGTGCGTACGGCGATAGCCAGAGGGGACATGGTGACGGCGGAAATAGCCTCCCGCGAGGCGCGCAACTTCTCCTTCATCAGCCTGGCTGTTGGCATTGCCTCCATTGTGCTGTGCACCATCCTCACCGTGGTAATCATCATTGCCTCGCAGCACCATGATGACGACTGGGAGCCGTAACTCCGTGCAGTGTCTGACAGATGGGAAATCATGGCATATATTAGCTAGCTAACTACTCTCAATCGTTTGGAGGAAATAGGAGCACTGAAAATGCACACAAACTGCTACTGCATTGCTGGCCCTCTGTGTACAGCTACACACACACAGCTCTGACCTAACCTGCTGCCATCAAACACACACCGATGACCAAAAAGAGCTAATCACAGATGATGTTCAAACGTTACGTACAAGCAGCTGTCAAATGAGGTCCAGTATTGCTGTTAGCACAGCTGGCGCTTAATATTTACCCTCAGATAAGAGCTGCAAGAGCGGCTCCTTGCATTAACAATTCATTTGATGCTGATTAATTCATACGGATGATGTAGTTAGATGAGAGGATAGGTCACTGTGTATTTCAGTTTTACATATTCCAATGACAAAATCTACCAAATGGGCCCACACAAATTCATTTTTAGGACATTTAAATGCATATTTTTGTTTTACAAGTACAAGTATACCTGTGTGTTTTTCTTTAAAAACAAAAAAAAACACCATGTTGAAACAGTGTTGATTTACAGAATAGTATTATTGCTGATGCACTTGGATAAGAGACTGTAAAACTGATTTAAAGTGTTGGGGGTGTGATCAATACACATTTAACACACCAAATGGAGACTGGACTGACATAAAAGAGAGTCTAATGTAACCAAACACAGAGTATTTATTTGAGATCGTATGTTTACGTGTTACATGGACATTTTAGCTGGATGAGATGGTACATAACTTGTGAATTATATGTTTGTCAGTGTATTTAAAATATGTTATTTATTAATTTATTCAATATCTACCCATGCATTGACTTTATCTGCTATAATTTACAGTATATCAGTAGTTTATTGCAGCTATCTGAAACTTTGAAATTGGCTTAAATTTGATATCTGATGATGATGATGTTGCACTTTGTAGTAACCAGATAAAATGACGCTGCTGCTTACATTCATAGTTCTTATAGTGCATGATGAATATAAATTTAAGCTAAAATAGCTTTTGTCCCAGCTGTTTGTGGGGATATTTCCTAAAATGTCTACAAGTGTGTGGTACAGTATTTTTCAAAATGTCGAACAAGCTACCGTCAAAACAAAAAAAGGAGGCAATTTAGATATTATATTAGATAAGTATTTGAATCTTAGGTTTACAAATATTGTTTTTGCAAGTATTTTAGAAGTGTATTAAGCCTAGTTTGTGTTGCACATCACTTCCCTCTTTAATCAATCAGACAATGTACATGAAACTTTAGTGCAACATCACACTTATGAGGCAACATAACCCTGCATGTCATCCTCAGTTTGTTTCCATTTGTCTTAAATATTGAGGTTAGATGTGCGCTGTGAGCTCCTATAACTTTGTTTCACTATTGTAAGAGTGAGTCAGGGTTCAGTGTGGTTTCCATAATGTAGCGTAGCTCTAAGCAGCAGGTGTACTGTTGTTTGTAAGAGCTGTAACATTACAGTATGAACTATTATGTGACGTTACAGGGGTTATGGGAGCGCTGAAAATGAATGTTTCCGATAGGAGAGAGAGAAAACATTATAATGACTATACTGTGTAGTAGCACTTTCCGCTCTATGAAATCTTTCCTCTCGTCCCCTCTCTTTTTGTCTTTCTCCTGTCCACATGAGTTATTGGACCTATAAATATTCCCCTTTCTTCTGTTGGTCCCTATGATGATGCTATTTTTAAAAACAATTATACAGAGATATTAAAAATTATGAAAATTATGTTTGGTGACAATGAACACGAATAGTCAATATAAATACAGTTTATTCTGTAGTTTATATATTCTTATTCTTATTATTTATTGCATTTTATCATCTCCAATGTATGATATTAAGTACATTAAACACATCTGGGCCCATATTTATCAAACTTGTAAAAAATAACAGTTAAAAATGCTCCGAAAATCACATGTATCTTCAGAGCAGAATTAACAAATCAGAGACAAGGATTTACCAAACAACTGCCTTATTGCACCTCATTGTCGTTTTTTACACTTTGGTCTTTGTATGTATTTAAAAAAGGAGAGAAATATTGTGTTAATTAGTAAGTTTTAGAGGTGCTAGTAGGTGGATTTTATTACCGTTGGACATACCCAGACTTTCCCTGCTGTTGCTAAGCTAACCAGCTTCTGGCTGTAGTAAGCGTGGTATCGATCTTCTCACCTAACTCCCACATAAATAAGCCATTTATTTAATTGAGTAAAAGTGAAGGATTTATACTTTTACACTTGATCCCTAAATTTCACTTTTGTGTTTGATAAATACAGGCCCTGTCCTTATATTGACACAATGATTTTAAGTGTTAGAAGAGTAAATGAAGCACAGTGCTGTTTAATATTATTATTGTAAAGACGGCTCTGACAGTGAGTGTGTGTCTACTGAATAGAGTCACTAGCATATCTAGTTTACATGCTGCATCTCCCTGTGTGCTTTCTGATAGGACTCTTCTGTGCTCAGCAACATGAATCGTAGCTGTTCACTACACAGCTGGGAGATGTGTTCCTTATTTTGTTTTCTGTTTTTTTCTTTTTTTTTTGAGCTTGTAAATGCCATGGGTTGCTTGTTCAAAGAGCCAAAAAATTACCTGTGTTCATGTGGTTCTCTTGGGGTTTATTATTCTAATTATGTTCATGGCTGTGTTGCACATGCATTGGTTGTTTCTGACTTCAGTTGTTTGAGTAATGAATAAAAGAACAATTTTGGGATGTGAACGATAAGTTGGTGTAGGCAGCGTCTCATTCTTCGGGTTTGTTTTTTCACCTCTCAGTCTCTCTGTGGTCTTTCCTCCTCTCCCCTCATCACTAAGGTGCTATTTATAGTTGCCCTGGTTTTCTCCCTCTCTGTCTCTCTTTTTCCTCTCTCTGTCACAACATGAACTACAGTATCTCTCACTATCACTATCTGTTGTGTTTGATCACATAAGGGTTTGTACTTTGCAGCTGCTCTTTTTTTATACGTTATGCTGCCAATTGTTTTCATGCCTCATCTGAACCAAATAAAAATAATCATGCATTCCTATCCGGGCAGCTTATATTGTACAAATCCAAATTTAAGCCTACTACAACATTCATGGTCCCCAGAGGATAAATCCTAATGACTTCTAGTGACTGCCTAATTTTCCTGTAGTGCCACCATGAGGGTGACATTTATAGGTTTCAGTCAAATGTCTCAACAACTATTAGATGGATTACCATTAAGGGTCACTATCAGGTCAAAACAAATTTGTCCAATACTTTATTTTATGACTTAACATCTGAAAATGAATGACATCACAGCAGCCTCAGTTGTATTTTGTTTTTAGTGCTAATTAGCAAATACTAGCAAGCTAACATGCTGCCGATAAACTAAGACAGTGAACCTGACAAACACATGGCTGTATTTTAAGAACGTAACACACCCACAGGGTAATCATCACACCTGCTTAACATTAGCATGTTAGCATTGTGAGCTTGTTATAGCTTGCTGACGTTAGCATTTAGCTTAAAGCCCTGCCGTGCCGTGTGTGGAAACAACTTGTGAGTACAACATTGACATATCATCACCATTAAAGCAGATGTGTAAAATTAGCACACAGTTGCTTATTTTACACATCCAGCAGTCACGAGCAACTGTATAATTTATCATGTCTCTGCCCACCTAATCAATGTAAGTCCAATATTCATGCTTTTTTTAGTTCTGTTTTGGGGCTCCACCACCTCCTGGGGCAATCAAAATGTTCATCACAACAAGCAACCACTTTCACACTGACACATTGTTGTTTGACACATTGTTATTGTAAAATGAATCTGTTAAAATGTGAAGTATGGACCCAGACAATCAGGCCAATGGAAAAGAGGTTTGAGGGAGAAACTAAAGGTGGGAGCTGAGCCAGCCTGTATGCAGGATCACAGATGGCCATTTAACCTCCCTAGGAGAGCCAGCATCTCTGAGAGCGTTTAACTTGGCCTCACGCTGCACGCCTGTCTCTTCTATCACACAATGCCAGCTTCACCTGGGTCAGCCACGCTGGCTGTCTTGCTGTGTGTGTTTGTGTCATTCTGTTACTCTCTCGCTGGGCTGTCATATCAGCCACAGCATCAGGACTGATGAGTAATCGCTGGTAATATGTGAGACATAAACCCACAGATAGATAGATACGTAAGTGATCGACCCACACGCATAAAACCAAAGGTGTGAGAACACCAAAACGAACCTTCAGTTCTGTGCTGAGGAAACTAAAGCCAATGGTTCATGTTAGCACCTTTTCAGCATCATTACACACCTGCATCAAGGAGAATCTCTTTTCCTTCATGCTTCCACTGTCTTTGTCTACACTGCAGTGGTTGAAGGATTCAGATCCTTTTCTTAAGTAAAAGTAACAATACAACAATGTAAAAATATTCCATAACAAGTAAAAGTCCACGGTCTCAGTTACTTTTCACGGCTGCCTTCAGTTCAACCCCAAAGACAAATAGAATCTACAGCAAATCAAATCAAATAATTTAAACAGCAGTAACTAAGGCTGTGATTGTCATGTATACAAGAGTGCAAATATTTGTTTTACAGCAGCTGGAATAGACCTCAGCGTGACAGCATTTGGCAGGGTGCAGAAATTGTTTGGACCAAATGGACAAAAATGCAGGTAGTGCAAACAACAGAGCTGGCGTGAAAACAGCCGCAGAGGTACAGTAGCCTGCAGGCTGGAGAAACAGAAAAATCTAAAGTTTGAAGCTCCAAATACGTCCTTCATTTGACCAAATGTCCTTGAACATGTAACCTAATCCATTTTTGCTCCTACATGGAGCAAAGTCTTTTTTTAAAGGACTGCAGTCCACCAGTTCTATGTAACAGCTTCCTGGTTTGACACTGGTCGGCTCTGTTATAGATCGAGCTTCTTTTTGATGTACTGGCAGAGGCAGAGAGGGGCGGTGGTGCAGTGATTCCTCCTGGGACGTAGGCGGTCATGTGACGGTCCTGATAGCCTCTGCGACACCAGCAGCTTCACATAGGCTGCACTGTAGGTTATCAGAAGCTGGTAGGCTTTAGCCTGCAAAAAGTACATTAACACTTAGAAGTTGTGGTAACCTGGTGGTATTAAATATAATTAAACGTGCAAAAAAACAAACTACAGGTACTCATGCAAGGAGGAGCAGTAGTATGACAAGTGTTTATTTTTTTATTTTATTTTGAGGAAGTATTTTCTGAATGACACTCCCTTATTTCCCGCAATGTGTTCCAATTACGCAACCAGGAAATGTATGTATAAAAAGAAACCAGTCATGTAACTTTAATGTTAGTTTAGTCAAAACTCCACATACTCCTGACGTTTGCTCTTTTCCACATGTTTGAAGATTTCAACTCTTTGTCTTCAAGAACGCCAGAGTTTGTTTACATCCCAAGACCACTATACTTACTGGACTTCTTGGACACTCTTGAAAACTGGTTAAGATTTAATTTGCGTTACAAGTTGGAAATCTGTCCACCTCCAAGATGGAGGTTCCTCCTCGCTGACCACAGCTGCACAACCAATCTCTAATTTTCTTTCTTAAATTTTGTTTTTACATATTTTATTTTATAAACCAATTGGCAAATTATTTTAGTTTTATTTTATTTTAAATACCTAATATATATATAGGTAGTATGATAGCTGGAGTTTCTTCTCTAATAAAAAAATATGGGTGGGTCACTGTAAAGGCTGCTAATCCATGCAAAACATTTAAATGCTGTTTTCATTTCAGTAGTGTTATTGTGGTCCAGCGATGGTTTTGAGGAAATAAAAGTCATAATGAAAAAAACTTGACCATACATCCCTCAAATGTTCCTGATGTTCTATTTTAACAAACAAAAATATATTCTACTGAAATTAAGAAAATGAAGACCTAGAAATGATACATTACATTACATTACATGCACTGCAATTTGTTTTGTGTATCATCCAGCATATCTGGTAATTCTGAGGTTTTTATAATAAAACAATATTGCTGATATTCCAGACGGGTTCTAATATCAATTGTCGTCTTGCAGCATCATGTCTTTTTACCTGAGCAGGTAATGATGCATCAGGGATGAGGCTATAGTTGGTGGTGACTTTGGCGTCCTCCCTCTGGCTAGATGAGGTACTGCAGCCAGTCTCATTATCTCTCAGCAGAGGCCTCTGTTCGTCTGAACTCTCCTCCATATCTGACTCACCGACCTCAGGGTCAACAGCCGAGACCTCGGTCACCAGGGTGAGGTGGGACATTTTCCTCTTCAGTTTGTTCTGGTGAAAGTGTGACATCGATTGGATCATTTTTAACTTCCTCCACTCAACAAGAATGGGAAGCTATGAAATGTGACGCTATCCTTCAAAGACTAAATTTCAGTTTGGACTGAAGTCCAGAAATACATTTCCTTTCCCCTGGAATTATGTTTCTATTGATTTTGAGGGAGGACTAACATGGGAGCACAAGAAAAATCGATAAAGCAGCAGGAGAACAAACAAAGCGACAGAAGTACTCGACTCACTCACCTGGGTTTCACTCTCCACAAAGCTGTACTCCTCTAAAGTTTCAGTCAGTACCCTCAGACAGCGGGACATGTCCCAATACACAAAGTACAGCTGCAGAGAGACACAGAGAGATGAATACAGGAACATTAGTGATTGCCAAAGCAAAATTATTCAATTTGTTGTTCATTACTGATGTACTAGTCTGGTTCCAAACCACTAAATCACCACCCACATTTCAAAATGTGGCGAGTTTTATAGCAAGAACATTTGTATTGATCACATAAAGCTCTTAACTCCTATATGATTGGTGGAGATGCACTCCAGTACAAGCCATATATAGCATCATCATCCCACTAATACCTTTTATGTTGTATTGCATGTGAAACAGACATATTCTCTGAATTGCTGACAGATCTTAAAGATAAATTTTGTGCTGTTTCTTGTGGCCTACGTGAGCAAACCCATCCACATCTTGTTGCATTGTCCAAAGCCATCAAACTTTATTTTACATTATAGTGGAGATTCCAAAGTTTCAAAAGATACCAAACATGTTGTAATACATTTAGGGTGAATGTCTATCTGAATGCTTTTTGATGTATGGTGAAGCTATAAATGATGGCATATTGAATTTGAATATTTAGTTTCTACTGTTTTTTAGAATAATTTGAATGGTGTGTTTTTGCATTGTCATTGTTGTGTTGTTATGCCTGCTGATATATCATTGTTATCATGTTGTGTCATTAACCACATGGTTTTGCTGTTTTGCTGTATCATTCCTCTGTCTAATTGTTTTCGGGGGCGGCTGTGGCTCAGGAGGTAGAGCGGGTTGCCCATTAATCAGAAGGTAGGACATTTGTTTTATTACTCTCTTGTCAGATAGTTCTTCTCATCTTGTTGTTTCATCTTTATGTGGTTCTCCCACAACACAAAGAAACGAGACAACTGCAGGAATACCATTACACTAACAGTGTGTATCAGTCTAAACGATATCCAACAACAGTAGATGTGGACTGTACGAAGAGGTTAGTACACTGAAAAAAAGAACCTCATATTCTCATGGTTTATTTCATAAGAACAACCTGCATGTTTCCAGTGCAGTTCTGCACCCAGTCGGCCACAGCCACCAGCAGCTTGTGTTTCACCATCCTCTCATTCACCTGTATTAACCGAACATCTAAGTTCATGTTGATCTGACAAAAAAACAGACAAAGAAAGATAATCAATTATTTCACTTTTAAGATTTGTAGGCTACTTATTACACACTCTGTAAGATTATTAAAATGAACATGAACAGATCCCCTTTACCCCCTTGTTACTGTGGTGGAGGACGAAGATGACAGCAGTGGTGAGGAAGATGGATATCATGCTGACAGAGAGACAGAGGACCCAGTAGTCAGTGACATCGATGTACAGGTGGAGGGTGGAGAACATGGCGCACCACACCACCACATACAGCACCTGGTAGAGGGAGAGAAGAGGTTGTAAATATTAATCAAATGCATTTATTCAGCTGGCAACTGTATATATTAATATAATATTAAAGAAACAGTTCTATCAAACTCATGTCTTTCCATTAATTATGGATAAGGAGCCAGTTAGCTTAGATTAGCATAAAGACTGAAAACAGCAAGCCTGGCTCTTTCTAAATATCACAATTACGCTTACCAGCACCTCTTACACAACTTAACATGTTACTTCTCTTTTGTTTACCAAGGTTACCAAGCAAGCAGACTCCATGACGTCACTGCAACCTGCCGCTGTTCCAGACTAGCTGTGTTCATTTGTTCTTCAAGTGCTATTGCTAAGCCAAGCTAATTGCCTTCTTGCTCCAGCTATGTAGTTGACTCAAAGTTAGTGAAAATGGCAAAAGACAAACTGCTGTATTTTCTAGAGATTCACAGGAAAAAATAGCAGGACACGATAACTGTTGTTTGGCTTGTGATATAACATGAATATTTATGTCATCTTTGAATCCTGGAATTCGAGAAACTTCAGTGTATGCAGCAAAGATCATATGAGCAGACTTACAGAGGCACTTCCACGATTTTAAATAAATAAGTTTACTTATCGTATAGAATACTACCAAGCCTAATAAAACTGTACAATATCTATTAAGGCCTGAGAAAATAACAGAGCCTGCGTTACGAGCACAGGGAACGGAGTTTCAAAGATGTGGATGTTTATCAGACAGGAAGAGTCTAATGACAGAGACTACTAAGTTGAATTATAGAAATTGCAACGTTTTGGGAAAAAAAAATGCTGGATATCTCAAAAAATATCAAAGCATGCTAGAGAAATGAAAGAACAATAGTGAGATTTAAAACTGCTGAGGAATAGAGAGTGAGACATACAGTCAGAGTAAATAGGTGGTTAAGAAGAGCTGGATAATCATACCGGTGCCATAATGAAATGGAAGAGAGCCGAGTTGAAAACCATGTACCTCCTGACTGAGGGCATGTCCAGAGCTGTCTTCAGTGGAGCCTCCAGGTCTCTGACTGGAATCTAACAGGATACAAAATTAATCACATGAACAACATGAATTAAACACAGATTAAGATAAAGATATCTGAATGTTGCAGTGCCACAGTGTGCTGACCTGAAAACCATAATTCTCCAGATTGGATTGGCACAGAGACAGATCAAAGCTGGGGTTTAGCGTTGAACAGCTCGGCATTGCCAGAACACACTGACCTGTGAGAGAGCAAGAGAGAGCAATACGTGACAGAATCATCATTACATAAATGCTGAAAATAGAAGTGTGAACCTGCATTCGTCTGGAACACTTCTTAAGAAGAAAATGGAGGTATAAAATGAGAATTAAAAGCAACACTGCAGCAGTAGTTGGCAGCAGTGAAGGAAAGACAATGAAAAAAAGAAAGTAAAAGCAACACAGAAACAAAATCAGGGCAGTCAATTATGAGTAACCTCTCACATCTCACTGACCTAAGATGGGCCAGTCAGCACAAACTCAATCTGTGCAGATAAATACCTACAGAACTTTACTTTGAATCCCAAAGTTTTCATAGATAACAAGAATGTTAGGGAAATGTGTGCAAAATAATGTCTCAGACATTTGTTGGACTGGTGCTTCCATTCTTGCCTAGAATTTAAATGTTTCACTCACTGTAAACATTATAAGAGCTGCAGTAAAGCTGAATATTTACATGTGATACTGCCAGGCAGTGTGGGAAAAAACGATTCCTCCAATCTTAAAGCTACTTAAGAATCAGAATCAGAATTATAAATGGATTTATTACCAAGTTGTTTTTACACATACAAGGAATTTGTTTTGGCGACTAGGTGCACAACAACAATAAACATAAACCTATTATAATAATAAAAAGGGGAAATAAGGAATTTAAATTAATTAAACAATCTCTCTTTCACGTCTTTACATTGTTCTCTGGCATCTAAAGCATGTGGCCATGACGCTAGGCACCAACATGTGGATAATCCTTCTCTAATGCTGTAGAAGTACCAGTAGGGCTGGTCACGAGGAAATAAAGAAAATAGGAGCACTGATCTGTTATACAAATAAATTGCAGACAATAAAGATGTCTGAAATGTTTATAAGGCAGCTGTAGCACTGATAAGCTTTAGTGTGACTGGGAATTTAACTGGTGTGTAAATTTAACACTTCATTTTTGTTTCCAAAGCATCTACTGTAAATTTTGAACTGGTGCATGTTTTGCATTTGCACAAGGACAAAAAGAACAGATATATTTCCATGTAAAACATCAGATATCAGTACATCAGATATATGCAAACACCAGTAAAATCATCCTACATAGTGTTGTCATTATATGCATGCAAGTGTTTAAAGCAAGAGTGCTATGCTGTCCCTAAAATATAAAATACAAAAACAGAATGCAGCTGCATCATTAAGACAGAAACAGAATCCCATACAGATATTGCCTATAAATACATTTAAATACAAAAGATATGTAGGGTATATGTATTAGTATTAGCAGCAACATTTACAAGAAATTCTGGACTCTGTGCATAGGCATTCTTGATGTTCCCGTCCCCGCATCTGTTGGCCTTCCTCACATGAGGGTCCTATATACTCAGTCCCCCTTTTCACATAGTCCTACGCCCCTGGGTATTAGCACTGGCCTTCACAGATTCATGTTAAAGCAAACTAGAACATGCAAGTTTTCCCAATCCTCTTGTAAATATGACACAGAGAAACAAATAAAGAAGCAGCTATTACCATTTGACCATTTGGGTTTGTTGTTGTTGGCCTGTGGCTGATCTTTGGTTTGTCTGATCTGAACATCCACCTCGCCCTCCTCCATCACATGACCGTGTCCATTCTTGTCCTCCATCATCTCATGGGTAACCACATCCTAAAGAAGAAACAGAGAATCAGCTAACAGCATATGGGAATAGTTTTAGCCTATAAAGCTGCTGACTTGTTAAGAACATGGAAATAAATGTGCTTAACAGGGACATTTTATGATTTCTTGTTAAGAATTTTAGGAAAACCAAAAATTCCCCAAAGCCTTAAGGTCCTAAAAGCTGTGAATTAAACACCCTTGAAACTATAATTTCAAGACAGAACAAAAGAGGATCCAGTCATTTCATGTCTTGCATGCATCAACATTAGAGTCAAAGGAAGGACTGCAACAGATGTCATGATCTAAATCATGTAGGTGCAACTGATCTAAATACTGTAACATTGTGATATCAGTATTCATGTGACTGTGACTGATACAGGAAGCAGACACTAATTATTCAGGATGACCCAACTGTTTTCAACTATTACAGACCCATCCCAATTATTCCTGCATTTCAAAAGTACTTAAAAAGCTTGCCTATCAAAGATTATTCGAACATCCTAATGAGTACAATATTATATATATGCATCAGTATGGGTTTAGAAATTAACATATATACATATATATAACATATATGGCATGTACACATTTTTCATTGTCTAAAAGTACTCCATTTAGTCCTGCATTCATATAACAGATGTTACTTAATTATCATCAAAACATACTTAAAGTATCAAAAGTAAAAATATTATTATGCTTCCTTTCAGAGTGTCACTATAAATAATACATTTATAATGCATTGTGTGTTGTAATTTGTCAATGTGGTTTGTTACCTATTTAGTAATATCACAGCATTATATTTTATAAGCTTCTTTGGAACTTACCCTAAGATAATTGTAGTAAAATGTACAATATTTCCATTAGAAACTATTTGTAACTACAAGTATGAAGCAGCAGAAAATGAAAATTCTTAAGTAAAAAGTACCTAATAATTGTATTTAAGTGCAGTACCTGAATAAATGCATTTAAAGTAGTTACTTTCCACGACTGGCTTTCGCGGCTGATGGCCTTTACTGCAATGATGCGATGGCATTATTTGCTTGCAGAGGTGGAACATTAAGAGGCTATTACCCTCTTATTGGATAGATTCAGTTTAGACGAGTAGATATGAATGAATTTACATTTTTATAAGCCTTCAAGGTTGCCACTATTGGTGCTGCATTTGGAGTAAAATGGTTTATCATGGCAGTGTAGCGCAGTCTGTTGAAAGAGGATAAGAGGTATCTTTAGTTGTGGCACTGACTGCACCTCAGCAGGGACCCTCCACAGCACAATTGTGATCCTCTTAACTGCCTAACGTTTGCGAAAGACAAAGTACTTATAGACAAAACTATCTCTCTCTAGGTCTCCATCTCACACTCTCATCTGCCTGCCTGTGACAGCACATTTTTGCACTGAAATGTGAAAACTCGTTGCCACGGTCGTGATGTCAGTTTATCCCCTCAGTCTGACATCTTTCTCTGCCTTCTCTCCACAAGCACAGGCTCTCTGCCTTTATCTACTCTCTCATTTTCGCTTCCTTGCCTATACAGTCACACTCTGACTCTGGCCCAATTTATCATTTCCTGCTTATACTGCAACTGCTGAACGAAAGAAAAACTCAATATAATATTGTTCACACGTGTGCAAGCAGAAGGCTGCGTTGAAACACAGGCAGCATATTCAGCGTTTCACTTCAAGATAGAGGAAACGGAACAGTTGTCTTGAACTTATCAGTAAAACTTATCAGTAAAAACTCGACTCACAATCTGTTATCTTAAAAGTGCATCTCATCGTGCAACGTTTTCATGCCCATGTGTGTTGTGCTGCAAACTGCTAAAGCAAATTTGTTAAAATTACTTTGTGTTTATTTCTTCTCCAGGTTGTGTCTATTTCAGGAGCAATTTCTGCAGAAAAATCTATTAACATTTCACAAGATCTTTAAGTTAAACTGTTAATTAAATGTTGAGCAAGGACGCCATAGTTGTAAAAACTCGTCTCCCAAAAGGTTGAAATCTTTTTTGCTATAATAAAAAGTCTTACTGAATGTAAAGGTATAGAAAAGGGGAAGCAATGTCACATGCATTTGTGTGCAAAGGTCCATTTATGTTTCAGCCTGGGAAGCTTTGAAACCAAAACCAACATAACTCACATAGAAAGTCCACATTTCACATGATCAAACACATCTTACCTGCATTTGAGATCAAAGTCCATCATGTCAACAAAGTCGTAATGATTGTATTCTCTTCTCCTTCCAACTGGATCCCTTGAAAGCAGCAATAAATGTCTTAACTGCGCATACAGACAGTGGCTTACGTTACTTTTACACTGCTGTGTCTCAGCAGAGTTTCTGTTCTAGTTCTGTCTCTTGCTTTCTCTCTCTCTCTTTCTCTTTTAGCGTGTGACTCATAACAGTTCTGCCTCATGACTACAGGAATGTGGTTTGTGGTTCACAACAGTAGAAAGAAATTCTTATTCACGCAGAAGCTAATTAAGAATTCAAACCTTATTTTGAGATGGGACCTTTGATGCCATTGGGATTTTGCCTCATAGACGAAAGTATGTTGAATATTAAACTAACTTCACCCTGGTTGTTATGTTACTGCATTTTTAGAGAGGAACCAGTTTGTTTTCATTGGCACCGAGTTGCAGCTTTTTTAAAACTTTAAAACACATTACTGTAACCCAAAGCACATGAAACAAAAATAAAGTTAAATACAGTAAAAAGCGAAAAAAAAACAAATGGAATAAAATAAAAGCTAAGAATAGGACCAGACCCTTTAATTCTAATACATACTGAATACACACTGTACAGTGATAGTGCCCATGTGTTATACTGTGCATACCACCACAGGACTGCCTTCTCCATAAAAATCTGGTGATAAAGCATTCTTTGATGATGTGATGCTTGTTTGCCATCATTTGTTGGCATTTTTACAGTAACTTGATAGTGACTGTAGACATTTAAAGACATGGAGTGGATGGGGGGCTCGCTCAAGCACACTGCAACTGTTTTGGCACATGTGGTAAAGAGTAAGTACAACTATACAATTTGCACAATGACCACTTGACCACAACTTATGAGTTGCTTCTCAGTGATATATTGTAATACTCTTCACCACGTTTAAGCCATCACATGCAAAATTATACCTTCAATTTTGACTGTAAAATCGGTCGGACGGATGTGCATATTCCATAAATATCTATGATGAAATGTTTGTGATGTTCTCTAAATTGGCAAGTTACATGCCAGGTGACAGTAATGAAGGAGGAATCACAATCAACTAGCTATTGTTACAGGTTGTTCTTTGTCATTTTGTTTTAAATTTTCTGTTTATGACTTTATATGAAGGCTCAAAACTGAATGTTCTGTTGACATTATATGTAAATGTATCTAGGCCTACTACAGTATTGTACAGGATTGATTTATCCCGATTTTTCCCATACCGTGAGAAAAATTTCCTGGCTTGACTGCCATGGGGAAAACAGCATCTGAACATTTTGACCAGTACGGCTCACACAATGACAACTTTACATTTTGGTGGCATTTGCCAATTTACTGACACAGTAACTCGGTTTTGTAGCAGGAATGAAATGTTTTGGGTGAGCTACTACCTTTGGCAGGCATGCAATGGCGTTGTGACATGCCATGAAACTGTTGTGACAATTGCACTTACAGTTTAGAGAATGTTAAGACTGTTTAAAGAAATGAGCCAGAGCAAATGAGAGAAACTGTATGTGGTAACCAATAAAGCACCTGGATGTTCCCCTGTAAACTTTTTGATTTTTGCGTTTAGTTTTGCCTTTGATAGATAGATAGATAGATAGACTTCACTTTTAGACTGAATCAAAACTGAAGACTTTATTTTTCTTTTTACTGCTTCCTTTTATTAAATCTAATCTAAAACTTTTAATTACATCTTCACTGCACACAACTTTCCTGTTTTATACGGTTTTTATTTTCTATTTAACTTTCCTTTAAATTGAAATGTCTGTTTTATTTTCCCTATGTTGCTTTTATGTTTTACATAAAGCCCTTTGATTAGCCTTGTTGACATCTGCTATACTAATTAACTTGCCTTGACTTGCTTTGTGTTGTTCTTGGAAACTTTTAACCCCATGTGGATAAAAGTAGTAAGTGTATTTAGCACAATGCTCTTATGGTCAATAAAGAACATGACTAGAAAATTTAATGCATAAATTAGCAACACTTAATATTAGTATAGATTGCATTTGTCTGCTTACAGTATTAATCAATGCCTACATTTAAGCAACGTGGAAATCATCTTCTTCCCCAGCTTCTCCAATGTTCACATTTACAATTTTTCTCAATCGATTTGGCACATTTACTAAAACAAAATTACAATTGTCAAGTAAAATCGCAGTACGTGGTACATTGAGCACACCACTCTATGTGACCTGCAAAAGGTGATTATTCAATAAAAAAAATAACTTGTGTTTCAAATGTAAATAAATCCATCAATGAATAAATCATTGTAATCAGAACAAAAGGTTCCTTTATCATTGCTTAGACCAATACATTCAAAATGCAGACATCTTGTCAATTGACAGTGTACCCACAATGGTCCAATTGCATTTAGACAGCTAAATAGTATTCATTTAAGCCACGGCACACACTATACTGTCAACAAAACATTTATTTCTCATTGCAGGCCTATGTACACACCAGCCAACCACAAATAACATAAAGAAAGCTTGTACAGAAAAAAAGATATACAACACCATAATTATCACGAACTACTGTAAAATGTGTTCAAGAATAAAGAAAATATGCTGCAAATTTATCAACCTCATGGGTCATCCAATCTCTCCTCACTGTCTGGCCACAATATTTCATCGACGTCACACCTGATATCCTCCCGTGCAATGCAACGAGTGAAAAATCTTTTGGCATGACACAGCCACCCCCTACAACAATCTGCTGTGATGTCCTCACAACCAACATCCATTGCACCCAACAAGGACAACTGGTCGTGAGGACGGTGATCATATACTTTCCATCTCCATTCTGAAAAGAACTCCTCAATGGGATTTATGAATAGGGAGTATGATGGGAGAAACTACATCCAAAAACATGGGTGGGCAACAAACGATTCCCTAACTGTATGAAAGCTTATGGTGTCCCAAACTTTAACATAAGTTGGCAAGACATTTGTTACAAACCCCCTCTCATTCTCAGGAATAAGATCCCTGTAAAGAGTTTCCAGGAAATTGAGGAGATGTTGTGTGTTATAGGACCCAATGCTGAGAATGTGGCTGAGTACACCATGCTCACATATGGCAGCACACATTGTAATGTTCCCTCCAGGCTGACCTGGCACATCTACAGTTGCTCAGTGACCAATAATATTACGGCCACGTCTCCTTACAAATGGCAACCTCTTGTTGAGCAGTGAAAACTGATCCTCTGCCACCACCATGGGGCAGATGTTTAATCCTAGACAGAAAATACAGCACAGTAAAGTCAATGTATTCTACATACATTCTGAGACATGCATTGGCTAATACTGGCGCACCAGTGTAAAGGCATATTGCAGTATGATATTTGATTTCATACCCGTTTTCTCTCCTGAATGGCTGGACTATTGATGACACTGTGGCCCTGCCCAGATTAGGCTGTACTCTCCGACCAGCATCTGTCATACTTAGGCCATGGTTGATTACGTGGTTTATATTTGTTGCCTGTATCTCATTTGAGATTTCTCTGTGTCTTTGCCTTTCTCTGGCTCTTCCTTGTTCTTCCTGCTCCTTCCTCCTGGATGGGCAGGCTCTGACCCCTGTCTCATGCATGCTCAATATTCCACAGCTGTAACACTCAGTCTTACCTGTACAGTATAAATGTGTTTGAGAACTGATTGGTTATGAGTTTCACCTGTCAGCTAAACTGGACAGCAGTTGTGTTCGATTACTCTAAATTGTGAGGAAATTGAATTGTTTCCTATGTAGCCTAAGTCTATACATCTGACAATGTTTAGAACAGTATCACATAACAATTATGTGTAGAATATATGTGTGACAGGTTATTGTGATTGTTGGTCACTCTATTTAGCATGTAGGGATTTACACAATGATCACATGTATAATTGCATTTGAGAGAAGTATAATTCAATGGCAGCTACTATTTTGATCTGCAAGGCTTACTCAATGCATTTTTTGCAAACGCAATTATAAATGACTATAGTAATGTGAACAACTCACCATATATGTTCATATAAATAGCCATATAGTTTGACAAAGTTAGTTATTTGACGATTGTGCCAAAGCGATTGAGAAAAACTATAATAATGATGCATACATAAGATGCGAACATTTTACCATATGATATATTATTTAGTTTAAGTTATGTACATTAATTGTTTTTTTATTGAAATGTAACAACAACCATTTAAACATCATTCAACAGCTACAAAGGGTACATTACAGTCATGTGCATACAAACATCATTCCAATCATGTAAAATAACCAATATAACAAATTCTAACGAATTTAAAAAGATGATTAGAAAATTAGAAAATAAATTACAAGCAGCTAAATAAATCACAATTGTTCAGGAGACTCCTCAAACAACTCTTGTTTTGTCAAATCAAAATAAGTTTTCATTTGTCATAAAAAACGTGTATAAAAACAGCCTAAGTGGTGATTGAAATCAAATCTTGAAATTAATATAAAATGAAATAATATAAAAGGACAACAAGTAGAAAAAAGTAAGCAAGGAAAAGTAAGGAGAAAAAGCAAAAAAAATATAAATCTAATCTAAAAAAATATTATCAAATATATACATGAATACCGTAAAAATAGCAAGACATACTTTAATTATAGCCTATCATTTGGTTGTGTCTATATTATTAAATAAATATTCAATATTGTGCAACCAAAAGGTTATGAAGATGGCGGTATGAATGTGATTGATTTTGATATTATGAATGGTGTTTTGAAATTGAAATGGTTAAACTCCTTCCTTGAAAATAGACGTTTAGTCGTTTTGGTTTACTGTCTCCAATGCCGTTTTTCAAAAGATGGGTGGAATAGATGTTTTTTCTCCGGTGTGATTATGATTGCAGGTCAATACCCGTTAAACTCTCTGCTTTCCATCAGCAAGTTCTTCTTTACTGGAAGTTAATATATAAACACAATTTTACACCCCACAACACACCAGTGTGGAATAACAGATGCATTTTGGTTAATAGAAAATCTCTGTACATTGAGGAATGGAGGTCTAAAGGGGTTTGGGCAGTTGCTGATTCTATGAATGACAATGGAAATGTGTTAGGGCATGAAGAGTTTTGCACAAAATTTCAACTTTAGTGTTCTGTCAAACACTACAATAGAGTGATCAAAGCCATACCAATCCCTTTCAGATTATTGATTAAAGAAAGTCTTCTGTACTCAAATGCTCCTCCTGAGCTGAGGAAGCTTTGTTTTGATGGAATTGACTTTTTTGTTGATAAATGTACCAACAGAGTTATTAGAAACCTTCTGCTTAAGGGATGTTATCCCAACCCAGTAAGAAGGACATATGTCTTCAGGGAATTCAGAGTTGAAGAGGTTAAAAAAATAAGAAAAAATTATATTTCATTTCCACTTCCTCCCAAGGTAAAAGAAGTGAACTTCAAAATTTTAAATGAGATATACCCAACTAACGAATTTTTGAGAGTGAGATTTAATTTTGATGTAAATAACTGTGTTTTCTGTGAAAGGGAAGTAGAGAGCTTGGAACACCTGTTTTTTTATTGTGAATTTGTGCAGTCCTTCCGGTGTGATATGTGGAGCTGGCTACAGTCCAAAGAGATTGTGTCTTCACCATTGACTGATGGTGATTGATTGATTGATTGATTGATTGATTGATGATTGATTTGGATTTTGTCCTTAACGTTGTGATGCTATTGGGGAAATCCTTTATACATAAATGTAGGTTCTTTAAACCCTGCTTGAACCGTTGGAAGAATGAGGTTTGAATAAGTCACTGAAACTTGTAAAAAACAAGAAAGCACTAAAATTGGTTTCATTATTAAGCAGATACAGGTTAATTTGAGATAGCCCTACCTTTATTTTATTTATTTATTATTATTATGTGTATGTGTATATGTGTGTGTATATATATATATTAATTAATTAATTATTTTATTTATTAGCTGTTATTTATTTACTGTATTATTTGCTTTATCATTTAATGTCCGCTTTGTTCTTTGCTTAACCTGTTGTAAACAGTGTAAGGACAGATGTGATAAGATGCCTGATTTGTTTGTATCTTGTATCCTAAATAAAGGGGAATATATATATATATATATATATATATATATATATATATATATAGTGCAACCACCATAGACTGTGAATGAAATGGTAACGAACCACATCCATCCTCTTCCGTTTTGGCGTGTCACGGCAGTCATGTGACCGCCCATCTTGGTCATATGACCGACCAGCTGCACTGTAGTTTGCAGTGGGGACGAACTAGAGCAATTCCGGCTTTATCTCTTTGTCGGTTTACGTTTTTGTTGACTTATTTCCAGGCTCATCTCTGCTTTTTAATGTTAACTCTCTGTCGGAATAAAGAAGACGGTTTCAGGACGTGGATCTAACATGGAAAAAGGAAGTCGGCTCGCTGCACTGTCGTTACTTCTCTCCGCTGCGTTCTCCAACTGTGTTTGTCCCATCAGCCCTGAACAGGTACAGCAAACTGTCCCCAGATTCATATCATATAAATACAATGCAGTAGCTCTGCTATAGGTATACGTGTTGTTGTGTTAGTTAAAAGTGTTTTCAGTTTCATTTCAGTGATCTTTTTAGGATGTTTCCATTATTTTGTCCAGCCCAGCCTATGCATGCTTTCCTGTGTTTTTAATAGTCAGCACTGGGTTGCACCAACTATGTGTAAGTTCAGGCTTAGCCTAGTTTGAACGTAATTTCTAATTTAAGTCGGAGTTTACGTGCTACTAACGTTTTAAGGGTTGCACCAGCTGAAATACGTCATACGTAGACATAAGTTACAACTTAAATCTAACACCTATAGTCCTTCATAGGTGTAAAGTCCTCCATAAAATAGTCAAGTGGTTGTCATGGCGCATCGTTTTGAAGGGTGGGGGGTGACTGGGTTCAGGAGGAGCAAATTACACCGGGCTCTTCTGCGTAACCGAGCGCACACAGATTGGATGACAGCTCATTTTGGTTAATGAAGCAAAATGCAGATCACAGACTAGTTAAATTATGAAGGTATGAATTGAAAATGTAGCGAAATTAAGAGTAGATTACTAGCCCAAAGAAAATATTGGATTAAAGAGTAAAAATAGAAATAATAAAGGAACGTGAAAAGGCAATGACTTATTTTTATTTATTTATTTTTGCAAATTTGCGTTAAGTTACTTGTAGCAAGTTACTCCCCATCCTGCTGTCTTCAGGTAGGCTGTAATAACAGCAGCACAGTAGAAAAGCCTGTAATATTGAGGCACTTAGCTGCCTTCAGCAAACAAATATTTTTCCTCCCTTAACTTTTCAGCATCTCCTTTGCGTTGTGTCGGATGTTTTCTACAGGCCTAACTTACACGATTCTTGTCCGCGTTTCAACCGTTTAATTATGTCTGATGTGCAGTGATCGGTTGACAGCCACTCATAGTAAACCTTCTCGCCTAGCCAACTCCGAAATCACCAGAGAAAAGTGTGTTGGGGGGAAACATAGATTTTTAAATATGAGATGCTTAATAGTATATATAAGTTATAATGTTACAATTTCATCTGCCCGTTATACTTTACCGTTCGTTACGGGCACCGTTAAATTACGTCTATGTTGTAGTTAACGGTTTTACCACTCGATGTCACTGTGAGACTAGCTGTAGATTAAGGTTTCATAGTTATCGCCTAATCATAATTATTTGTCCTTGTATACGTACCTTTTTGTTGGTTTGTTGCTATTTTTAGCCGTTAGCCTCTTCAGTATTGCAAACGTTGAAAGAGAAAGAGAGACAAACAGATGACAAAACCGTAATAAACTCTGTTAAGAATAGTGCTGGTCATTTTCTGCGACACTGTTTTGATTAGTATGGACTTTACGCCAGAGTAGCTAAGATGAACCTTACGTCTCGGTGGTGCAACCAAACATCGACACAGCTTTTGTCTCAAACTAACTAGTTTCAACGTATTGTTTAGTGTGGACTTTGCACCCTAACTTAAGGTAGAACTTACGTATTGCTGGTGCAGCAGGCTGCAGATGTGGAAGACGTATTCATGTCATTTACTTAACTAAAATTAGTGTGTAGTAGTGATACTACACTAGAAATATTCAAGTACAAGTACAAATGTATTATCATCAAAATATAGTCAAAGTATCAATAAAAGTATTAAGTTGTCATTTTATTTACTTTTATATACACGGCATCATGTTTTATATATTGATCACATGTTTTGTTTGTAAAATCTTGATCTAAAAAGTAACTAGTAACAAAAACTGTATAAAGTGGGATTAAATAAAAATACAAGTACAAGGTCCTCATAATTGTACTTAAACACAGTACTTGTGTAAATGTACTTAATGTAAATGGAATGTAACTTCCTCTCCGTCAGCCAGCTGGTCTGTCTCTTTCTCTACTCCCTTGTTTTTCTGTCTTGTCTTTCTTTGCTGTCCAGATTGAGCCTCTGCTGTATGAGGAGCAGCTGCTGTGGGTGAGTGGCACCCAGGGGCAGGTGAGCACCTACAGGATCCCGCTGCTCACCTTCACCCCCAGAGGAAGCCTGCTGGCTTTCGCAGAGGGCAGGAAATCGTCGAGCAGTGACTTTGGAGCGAAGTTTATTGCCATGAGGCGCTCCGAAGACAAAGGCAGGACAAACAACAGACAGTCAGAATCAGAAACAGTTACATATACAGTATATGTACACACACACAAACAGAGTTAGTCTTCAAAGTCTTCAAAGAAATATTACTACAGTCACAAATGTAGGATAAACTTCAACAGTTAACAATCTCTTAATCTTAGCATAGTTTCCTTCTGGTTTTTCTAGTTTTCTTATGTGACAGAAAGAGTCAAACAGGAAACAAGAACCAACTTTAGCCATCTTAATTTATTTTACAACTTAATTATTATACTGTATTTCCATTTTAGGATATTGTTATGTAAGTTGGTTATCATCAAATTAATCAGACAAAGTAAAAAACGTAGAACAATTTCACAAAAAGAAAATCTTATCACAACATCCAGTTACTTGATCTTTCCTGTGCTTTTAGCCATGCCTTCATCAGTAAGCGGCTTGTGATAAGTTTTTTTTTTGTGCTACTGTCCAACATACAAAAACCTACATGAGCTCAAATACAGGAAATGAAATGTCAAACTTCCTTAAAGACTACAGAGCAACTGCACAGACCACAACATTAGAATGAGGCCTGGTTATCATTTGATACCCGATTTCAATACTATTTCCAATATGATACCTTAGTTCAGAACAGATATCAAAACAATAAACCTTAATTTTGAGAAATATAAACAAAAAGTTTTTTACAAAGTGTAACAGGAGAAGTTCATAAATATTAAATGTGTTAAATGCAGTGGTACAAGAACTTTTATTGAAATAAAATACAAATGTGAATTTGTGCACAAACGTGATGCCAGCCTTCAGTTGACAGTTGATTCTCTGTCTTAAGGACAAATTTCTGGCGGTACCAAACAAGTACTGAGCGAGCCCTAATTATTACAACTTAGATCTGATTACTGGAAATGTGGTTTAAGTTTATGTTGCATAACATTAAAACAGAAATAATGTGTCTTTTGGACCAGAGTTTAAAACTCAATGAAACATAACCTCAGACAAAACACAAGCATCAAGACAAAAACGGTTAACATTTAGTCATTTAATGGACGCTTTGATTTTTAGAGGCATTACTGAATGGATTTTACATGTGTACACAATGCCTGCTTTTTGCAACACAAAAAGTAATACAGCTACTTGATGAGACAAACTCATGCATACACACATTAATTACTGCTTGAAACTCAATCTTATAGCAAACTGTAAAAAAGTAGTGTCTGAATCCTCTCCTGTTCCTCCTCTATCCCTCCAGGAGCCACCTGGTCACCGACCACTTTTATTGTCGATGATGGAACGCAGGCGGACGGCCTGAACCTGGGCTCGGTGGTGGTGGACGAGGAAGCGAGGTCTGTGATTCTGATCTACAGCATCTGCTTCCACCTCTACCAATGCTACCCTTCCAGCACCATGATGGTGGAGAGCAGGGATGACGGCAGAAGCTGGAGCCAGCCCAGAAACCTCTCGGTCCAGCTCGGAGTAAAAAACTTCGCCCCCGGGCCGGGCTTCGGCATCCAGGTAAGAGAGCAATACAACACCAAGGCGTGAGAAGCCGTGGCTGAGCTGTTTTCTAGTTGGAAAGTGGGAGAAAATTAAAGCTAAATGACCTTTTTATGTTGCATTCATGTCACATTGGTGATTATTGTTATGACCCTGGGGTCATATTTTGTTGTTTGTTTATCTCTGTCGTGGAAAATTGTGGTATTCATGGTGAGGGACTGAGCAAATAATTTAGTTACAACAAACAGCTGTCTTTTGAATGACTTATTAATAAAAGAGAATAAACCATAAACAGAGAAGTACTATAACAAAAATCAGCTGGACGAGAGGTTCTGTCTCCTAGGACAGTCACTAACGTCTGGCCCAGAGCAAAGGGATGCATAATCATTTACACAGTCTAGGTTTTTATGTTTTGGGAAACAAAGATCCTCTCCCAGCCTTAACTGGTCCCAGTGAAGGCAAGGATAGGAACAGCTAGTAAGGAAGACAGTAAATCAACTTCACATCTCTGACCTAAACCCTACACATGTTGACAGACTAGAATTATAAGTAAAATAATAAAAGGAAAACTTTAAAGATTTAAAAACAATATATAAGATAATAATAATAATAATAATAATAAAATAGTACTATTATAAGTACTTGCCTAAAAGATTATAAGAAAGAAAAGAAAGAAAAAACTATTTTCTGCCATCACATAAGCTACTGACAGGTTAGTCATTCATGTCACATACTAGAGGTGATTACAGGTTTAAGAGATTTTAAAGGCAGAAATCTGACGTAACATGAAATCACAAAAACTCGACTCCTTGAAGAGATATGATCATCTTTTGCTACGGGGTTGTAAAAATCTTAGTTCACACACTTTTCTTACACCAGAGTATTATTACAGGAAGCGGTAGATATAATTTAGTGTTTGGTGATGATTAACAAATTTCATTTTTTTTCATGAAAAGGGGAAGAGAATGTTCTACATTAAATGTATTTCATTATTTAAGCTCACGACATGTTTTTTTTTTTTTTTTTTTTGTTGTTTTTTTTTCTTAAAAACTGGTCAGTGTAACAGCTTAAATGTAGTTGGCTTGACAAAATACTAAACGCCTCATGAACTGTAGAAAATAAATTTAATTGATTGAAATTGACTTAAAGTCTGAAGTAACTTAATCACACTCAGGTACACTGCTGAAAAAACTAAGGTACAAGGTTGTTTATTAGTCATTATACAGCACAAGGCTGCATAAGGAAACGAAATTTGTAGTTCCTTCATGCTACACACACAACATATAATTAAGTGGAGGCCTATTATTAAAAATATTAAAATATGGTAACATATAAAATAAAACAATATATACAGTTATTTATATACATATACAGACAAGTAGCCTACACACCCCGAACATTCCACAGTGCATTTTTTAAGGTTTGGGTCATACTGCTTTTAATACCTTATTTTTTTTTTTTAGTTGCATTTTTCAGCTATAAAAAAATCAGTAAAGGCCAAGAGAATGAATAATCTGCACATACAGTATACTGTAGGCATACTTTGTCGAAAAACTTGTGGCAAAATATATGTCAAACAAACTGTATTCCCAAAGAGGAACACAAGTCCCAAGTTGAAACTAACCAACAGGAACATGATGGACACTAACACTATATACTACAGGACTGACAAGTGCTGCAGTAGTTGGCATGAAAGCTGATATGAAACAACTTTTTCCACAGTTATTTGTTACTGTTTGTGTATTAATTAGAGTCAGGCTGATATTGTAGAGTGTGTATTATTAACTAATCGCATATTTACTGATGAGTGTGTAATGCAAAAACAATGTGCTTCAGATTACTAACAAACAGTAACATTATACATCAGTTCCCCTGGACCACTATAATTAGTTACTTTTTTTTATCTATAAAATAAAACCTGTAAAGTTCCAACAGATCTCTCTCTATAAGTAAGTACTAATATGGTGATGGCATGTTTATATAATGTAATGTAAAACCTGTTAAACCTGCAAAATGTGAACACCTGTAATTTGCGTTTGTCCAAATTGCGTCTCCTGACGTGTGCCTTGTTAAATTGTATCCCATTAATAGAATAAATTGGATGTAGAGTTTTATTTTTGCAACTTGACTGCATTAGAAAGTGACAATTTTGCATTTGACATGTTTGCAGCAACATAATCATTATATAACATTACATTACATCTAATGGTTCAAATTAGTTGCATATCCAGCATCTGTGTAGCTATTATGAGCTAATATGTTTGTGGAGATACCTGCCAGTTTTTAGTACACTGACCCTTCTGTTGGGTTGCAGCAGATCAGCCTCTCTGGATAATTAATGTTTTTTTTTCATGAGATATTGATGTCTTTGTAGCTGAAACATTGCTTTTAACTGATTTTAAGAATTTTGTATTATATTTTTGTATGGGAAATATCTGTGTTCAGTAAATCTGCTTTCTTTAGTTTTTATTTTGAGAATGTATAGACGCAATTTTCAGAAATAGAAGTCGTTTCTGTCAAGTTTGCCCTTTAGTTTTGCACCTTTTCTTTATTATGTGCTGAGTCTACATTGTTTTTGTGTCTTTGTCCTACAGAAGCGCTACAACCCCGCTAAGGGGAGGCTGGTGGTGTGTGGTCATGGTACACTGGAAGGAGACGGAGTTTTCTGCATCCTGAGCGACGACCATGGACATAACTGGTACAACGGTGCTGCGCTGAAAAGCATTCCGTACAATCAGAAGAAGAGACCACTGGACTTCAACCCTGACGAGTGCCAGGTTTGTTTGCTGCTGTTTACATCATGCAAATTTACAATATGATTCCGTGTAAGTGCTCTAATCAAGCCGGGTTGTGCAGTTTTGCAGACATTTTCTAATGCTCCTGCTCATCCAAAACTCTGCTGCCAGGATTATGACCCGGTTTAAGACACATTGTCACTTCACACCAATCCTGGCTTTCCTATACCGGCCCTAACTGTTGCCTTATTATTGATTACTTACAAACCCCTTAGAGGCCTAGGCCCAAGTTATTTAGTGGATCTTTTAGTGCCATATGTCCTTTCCCGCTCCTTGAGATCCTCGGATGTGTCATTCCAGTTGCAATTAGAGCTCCAAGACTGTGGGATGACCTGCCTGAGGGGATCAGGCCTCCAAACTCTGTTTCATCTTTTTTGAATCACTTTTAAAAACCCACTTTTTAAAAATGGCTTTTCATTGATTTAATTTGTTTTACAACACTGTTAATTAATTTTACTGTGTTTTATTTTTTGTGACATGTTAGATATATATATATATATATATACACACACATATATACAGTGGGTACGGAAAGTATTCAGACCCCTTTAAATTTTTCACTCTTTGTTTCATTGCAGCCATTTTCCAAAAATCAAAAAAGTTCATTTTATTTCTCAGTAATGTACACTCAGCACCCCATCTTGACAGAAAAAAACAGAAATGTAGAAATTTTTGCAAATTTATTAAAAAAGAAAAACTGAAATATCACATGGTCATAAGTATTCAGACCCTTTGCCGTGACACTCATATTTAACTCAGGTGCTGTCTATTTCTTCTGATCATCCTTGAGATGGTTCTACACCTTCATTTGAGTCCAGCTGTGTTTGATTATACTGATTGGACTTGATTAGGAAAGCCACACACCTGTCTATATAAGACCTTACAGCTCACAGTGCATGTCAGAGCAA
>NC_060158.1:10592368-10672529 GCF_021292245.1 Micropterus dolomieu
GACCTGAAAATGGCTGTCCACCAACGTTTACCATCCAACCTGACAGAACTGGAGAGGATCTGCAAGGAGGAATGGCAGAGGATACCCAAATCCAGATGTGAAAAACTTGTTGCATCTTTCCCAAAACGACTCATGGCTGTATTAGATCAAAAGGGTGCTTCTACTAAATACTGAGCAAAGGGTCTGAATACTTATGACCATGTGATATTTCAGTTTTTCTTTTTTAATAAATTTGCAAAAATTTCTACATTTCTGTTTTTTTCTGTCAAGATGGGGTGCTGAGTGTACATTACTGAGAAATAAAATGAACTTTTTTGATTTTTGGAAAATGGCTGCAATGAAACAAAGAGTGAAAAATTTAAAGGGGTCTGAATACTTTCCGTACCCACTGTGTGTGTATGTGTATATATGTATATATGTGTATATATATATGTGTATATATATATGTATATGTGTGTGTGTGTGTGTGTATGTATATATATATATATATATATATATATATATATATAAATAATGGGCTTGGGACTTTTTCACTTTGCAAACCTATTACATGCACAAAAAGATATATAACTTCATAAAAGAGAGGGGGAAAGCCAAAAAGCATAATATGACCTCTTTAACCATTGTGTAATGCCTTCACTGCAGTGATACCAAGATGACTTTTTTAATCAAATAACAGTCAATGAATGTTTAACATCGCTCCCTCTGACACCTGTTAAATCACAGAGCATCAGTCGCTGTCACGCTTTCCTCCCTCTCTGCCCCTCTGCAGCCGGTTGAGATGACGGACGGCAGCATCGTCATCAACGTGCGGAACCAGAACAACTACCACTGCCGGTGTCGTGTGGTGGTACGCAGCCGTGACGGTGGATTGTCCCTGCCCATAGATGATCTTTACTTTGACTACACGCTGGTGGATCCTGTAGTAGCAGCAGGAGCTCTACAGAAAGACGGCGTGCTCTACTTCACCAACCCCTCCAATGAGCAACACAGTAAGAACCGCTAAGACCAAGAGTCTTCTTACTTTCTAGCTTTTATCACTGATGCTCAGTGGTGGAAGTAAAAGTAGTACAATAATTTTATAAAAATATTCTGTTACTAATAAAAGTCCTGCATTAAAGTAAGAGTACAAAACTATGATCAGCAAGATATACTTAATGTAAACCTATTTGTTGGATAGAATGACCCTTTTCAGAAAGGTTTCTTATCCTATATATTGCATTTTTGGAATATTATCATTGGTATATTAACACGTAAGCAGCTTTTTAATGTCACAGCTGGTTGAGGGGATTTTTTTTATGTATACTGTTGGGTACTGTAATGGGCAGCTGTGGCTCAAGAGGGAGAGTGGTTTGTCCTCCTATCACAGCAGTCGGAGGTTCAATCCTCACCTACTACTATAGACATGTCGATGCCAAATTGCGCCAGATTGTCAGACCAGCACCTCACGTGGTAGCTCGCTGGCATTTGTTTGAATGTGTGTTTGAATGAGTGGCAAATTATAAAGCTTTTTGTGGAAAAAAGCACTATATAAATGCCACCATTTAGCATTAAATCTGTAACGATGCATCATATTATGTAACTATCTCATCTTAAATCGTTATATATATAACGTAACTAGTAACTATAGCTATAAAATAAATGGAGTGAAGTCAAAAGTACAATATTTGCCTCTGAAATATGGTGGAGTAAAAGAACACAGTAGATCAGTACTCAAGTAAATTACCTCAAAACTTGTACAAGCTCTTGCTAAATGAGTTCACACAATGCTGATTAAGCCTCTCACCGCCCGGTAAATCTCTATGTATTCTATATGGCAAACTAGTAGTGAAGGGGAGCAACCGTAGCGACAACAGCGACTCAGTATGGTAGAGCCTATACAAGTGCGTTGACAGTATGTGTAATTACTTTCACAGCCAGAAGGGGGAGACAGAAGTTCTGCACTACAGGTTTAAGTGCTAGACTTGAGTAAATAAACTTAGTTACTTTCCACCACTGCTGATGATGATTCCCTTCACGTCAAAACAATCTATCAGTGAGCACACTTAACTTGCACTGTCCCCACACAGGAGTCAATCTGACCTTACGTTGGTCTGTGACCGACGGCGTATCTTGGGAGGATAAAGCTGTGCAGATATGGTCGGGGCCAAGTGGCTACTCCAGCATGACGTCACTGGACCGTGATCCTCCAGAGGACCGCAAGTACATCTTTGTCATCTATGAGAAGGGCCACAAGGACTATTACGAGACCGTCTCGTTTGCCAAGATCCACCTGTTTGGTGGTCGGTAGAGCACATGAAAGGGAGGTAAGCAGAAGAGCTTCAAGTCATTAACAGCAATAGTTTAACATGAGGAACAAATATCTGAGCATGACTCTTATTTTAATTTTTACCTTATGTTTGTTTCCCAGATTCAAATGTTGGAGGGAAAGGGAAGATTACTTCACGTCTTTCTCAGGAACAAATTAAGAGACTTTTTAAACTCACTTTATGATATGAAATATGGAAGATCAGCACTGTGAATGACCAACCATTTGTGTTCGAACCAATCTAAATGCAGTTTTCTCCTTAATATATGTTTCTCTTCTCTAAAATTCCTATGGTCGATTGAGTCGCAAGTCTGTCTGTCTTTCTGTGTTTGAACATGCCACCAAGTCTGTGTTTTTTTTTCTAAAAAAAAAATTTGCACAACCACACTAGTTCTTGGGCAAAAGAAAAGATGACCAAGCATGGGACAACTTTGGAGAAAATACATGGTCGAAGATAGGTTTTTCACACAGAGTACACTAGTTTCCAAGCAACTTCAACCATATTGTAATGTCAATATCATCTGTTTTGAAATGGACAGCAATACCTATTACAGTAAATGATGATGATGATACCATACTTAAGTATCACAGTCCCAGGCTAATGACCTTAAATGGTATTGTTGGGGGCTCATCAAATGAATATGGTGTTAATGCAATACAGATTTTAAGCACCTCTGGCATAAATAATCTGTTACTTATTCACTTCACAAACTGTCAGATTCAAATCTTATATGGGTCTGTGCATGTGATTATAATAAGGATTTTTTTTGTCTTTATTACGATACGAGTGTGCCATGAACACATGCTGACGGAAATTGGTTCTGCATTTTGTAAAACCAGAAATTTTGCAAAATAATGTTAATAGCCTTTTTGTTATGAGACTGTACTTGAATGTTATTTCCAATTCGGGTTTGAGTGGTTTTAGAAAAACAAAAGTGACAATAAAAAATGTGTGTGAGTGAATGATTGAATATGAGAGCAAAGAGTTAAGTACGTAATGTATCTAAAGTATCCTCTTTTGGATATTTTATTTTAAAATCAAGTGTCCATTTATGCCCTGTATTACAAGCATTGTAAATAGGGTTTTCTTGTTTCCACGTAGGACATTAACTGATCTGTACTGATCTATAGAATGAATACATGATTTCTAACAGTCATATACCCTTTCATTTGTTGTGGGCACAGCTGAGCTGACTTGCAGTGTCATTTATGATTCAGGCAATGAAATCTTCCTGAGCAGCAAAAATAGCATGAATTCATGACAACTGTTTTATCACTGTGATCACAACACAACAGTAGAAAATGGCTTGATTAAAACCACGGTTGAAGAGAGAGCGTCTCTCTGAAAAGTGACAATTCTGTACTGACTTTATATTAATCT
Organism: Micropterus dolomieu; assembly: GCF_021292245.1. Lineage (NCBI taxonomy): Eukaryota > Metazoa > Chordata > Actinopteri > Centrarchiformes > Centrarchidae > Micropterus > Micropterus dolomieu. Next base: position 10,596,058 of record NC_060158.1, read on the forward strand.
CACTCTACTGGTGTCTTTTTTTTCCCCTGCATGTCTGATATTATTTTTTATTTACGTAATGAAGGTTCTCCTATAAAAAAACAAACAAAAAAAGAGTTATAATAACCCACTGTTTTTACTTGAGAAATATTATTTTGGAATAAAATATTAAAATGTATGTGCTGATTATTCCAAGACAACGGTTGTAAGGAAATTGGTAATGTTCAAGGGCGTAGGACAGGGAGGAGGAGGGCCCACAGAGATACTAGACTGAATAGCTGTGGATGGTAGGGAGTGTAGGTACCAAATCTGTGCTGTCTTCTGGATCTCTATCTGCACATGTGCAAAAGTGGTCCTGTCTGTTAAAGGTTACCACAAATGTGTCATAATTACTCGTGTGTAGTTGTAAATACTGATGCTTTCAGAAAGGCTGACAAAGTTCAAGCGTCCGTATAATGACGTTTTTCCATTACCATTACCAGTACCAGCTCAACTCGCCTCGACTCGGTTTGGTCGTGCTCCGTTTTCCATTGCAGAGATAGTACCCCTCAATGTAGCTGGTCATAACAGCAACGCCACACACAACTGCTGCGATGTAATTTTTAATGCGACACACACACACCTGCGACCCACACAGCTGTCTCTTGATTTAAGTTAAAATGTTTCAACATTACTCAGAATGTAATGACAGATAAGCCGTATGAAAACCTTCCAGCTGTGTTTTCCTCTGCTGTTGTTGCTGCAGCGGTCTGTGTGATGGTGGGAGCAGAGGGCTCTGTGAGCGGACGGCTGGGCGGCCTCGCAAGCTCCTGCCACGGGTTGCCGCAGGTTTCCTTCGCCGCCACTTGCAGAGCTTCTCAACTCCGAAAACTTTCAAGCACAATTTTGTTCCGCCATCACTTCTCGTAAAACTGTCAATATTCAAAATCTACACAGTTGATTTCTCACCTCAAAACTTCTCAGAAGTGGATTTAGTGATGAAATAACATATGAAAATTGTAAAATATAAAACTTTCTGCTGCTGGCCGCTGTCCGGCACGCTTAATTATGATGCAGTGAAAAGTGACGATTCTTTCTGACCAATCAGTAGTCTGCTGTGTTTTCACGTCACATTTTAGTATCGACTCAGCTCGCTTGGAACCTCAACGGAAGTGATACGAAAAAGTACCTGGAAGTAGGTACAGGTACAACTTCTCCAGAATAAAAAAAGGCGAGTATAGTCAAGGCAAGTCGAGCTGGTACTGTGCAGTGGAAAAGGGGGCTAGTAGCTAGCTAGGTAGCTAGCTATATTACTATAAAAGGCATTGACAGCTTTCATATGCACCTTACCTTTACCGTAACCATCACAGGGGTGTGTGCCTAAACCTAAGCCAGCGATTGTATGCACGTCAACCAGCTAACCCTACAGCTGTGACGCCTGATGTGCTAGCAGCTAGGGTTAGCCTCCTTTGTGTTGCTACTTTGGTAGATCGTTGTCATTATTAGAAATTAAATATTGTACTGTTGAATAAGGTTTTTCATATCTTAAGTATATTCCTATTGCATCATAGTGAACAGTTTAGTCTCCAGTGATTAAAAACATTTTATATCTTGATTTGAAAGATTTAGTTGGATCATTTTGAATAGGCAGATTTGTGTTAACCTTGTAGACTGTATTGACTGACAGAACCACTTTTGCACATGTGCAAAATGGATTGGTAGGCAGAGAAGATTTGGCACCACAGGGAGGGGCCTATTGGAAATGCCTATACACAGGGTCCAGAATTTTGTGCTCCGCCCCTGGTTAAATGCGAAATCTGTATATCTGTAAGTATAAATCTGTACAGTTAACGTTATAGTTTTAAATAGTGGCTCTTGCATCCAAAGCAAATCGATTGTCTTGCACATCAGCATATACAAAACATGTGCCATATGCATGAACAGAGATACCCTAATTACCCCTGATTTGTCTATTCCAAAGACAGTGGATAAATTACATTTTTTTGTGAGAACAGTCTACACTTATTTAAATGCATATTCAAGCCATAAAGAAATGGAAGATATAAGAGTAACGTATATTCCAAGTGGTGTCTTTTTAAATTAAGAGTCGCATTTTTTCCTACTGTAGATGTTCCAAACGGCTTCCATCTCACGAAATTACCCAGTAGCCGTTGACGGCTCTTTAGGTGACGGATCGAGTCCAGTATTACAATTTTCTTTTCCCCTTTTCATTTACTTTTTTGGACAATAAAAAAAGAGTACAAGTAAGCCGAATACCTTATTTATCTATATGGTAGTTACTCATTTCCAAGTTAGTGCAATTTACTGCAAAGACCTTATGTGTGTGACTATGCAGGAGGATAACGTTGCTTAGCTAGCCGGGTCACTTCGCTAGAAAGCTACGTGATAGCATAGCTAACCTCATTCTGCGATACAACCTCGAGACAAGTCGGGACAAGACCAGGTCAGTGGCTGGAAAATGTTGCATGTTTTCTGCAAACCTCCACTTGTTCAATTATATTGAGCAGAAATTATCACCATTACTCCTGTGCACAGAATTGGCTTGCCGGTGAGGGTGTTTTGTGTAGGGGCAGTCTTATTTTTTTTTTTTTTTGGAAAGGCACTGTCTTGGTTGTTGTTGGCTGCTAGCTAATGTTAGGTGGTTGCCTAGCTCTTTAGCCTAGCTTGGCTAGGTGGTCATCTAGCGTTTGTCATATCAAATGATTAAGTGTAATAGTTTTGTGTATAGCCATACATACACTCACTTTCTAGCGACTCTGGCTACTAACTTAGCTCGTTGTTGAACTATATGCTAAAGTTTGGCTGCTGAGAACTGTACGTCACGTTAGCGGATAAACGCAGGTTGCTCCCCTGGACACTGAAGCTTGCCGTGTTAGCTTTAGCTATGTTAACACAGTGTCACTTTATGATACGCTTACGTTAAGTAAACGGTTATTTCATTTCGACGTATGCTTTTCTCAAATATATATTTTTTGCCTGTATTGCCTGTGTATTTAAATATTAGCTGCACGGCACATTGGCTTCTTTAGGGCTAACGTTATGCTACACAACCGGTCTATGTTAACGTTAATATGCACCGGGCCTATCTCCACCGCCATTTTGTTTGGTTCTCCTAATAAAATATTTTTTTCCTGCGTTGTCCTGTGACTCCTAGAAACATTAGATAAACACCATGGTTTAATAAAAATCTCCAGTCGCGATGTCAGTGTGTGATTCAAAACGTAGTACCTCGCATAGTCGAAGAGCAATAAGCTAATGTTACAGTTAGGTGTTGAACGTGCATTATGAAACATCAACGCAGTCCCCCTCCCAACGCGAACACTGAGGCCCCACGTTAGCCAGCTAACCTTAGTTAGCAATACATTAAAGATACTCAGTTTTTGTCACTATTTGATTTGTCCTGTCGTAACGTTATGTTAGCTACCATCTGATTTAGGCCAAAGATCATACTTGTGTGTGTTTGTCGTTAGCTTTAGCTTTACGAGGCCCCTTCACGGTGTACGTTGCTGCAGTTTAGTTTTGTGTAGTGTAGCTGCTGGCCCCCGTTTGCTGCGTTAATCCCCATACAACATGTAGTTGACCAGCCATCCCACGACCTAATTTTCTAATCTCATCTAACTATGAGGCACCGTGCAGTACTGCTGCTCGGTAGTCATTCTGTGAAACTGTTTGTTGTTTCATGTATTTGTTTTCTTCAGTAGCCTGCATGTGCGTCTCACACCGTGCGTTTTGTCATAAGCATGATCAGTGCTTAGCAGAAGGCAGCTTGGCTTTACATTTGATTCTTTTTAGCACTGTTTTCATTCAGGTGTCATATTCATCCCTGTTTGGGCTAAACATAACCACACCACTGATGTTCAGCATATTGCTGGTATGAGCAATATTCAGGTTGACATGTTATTCAGGTATACTAAAGACTGCTGGAGGTGTTATGACTTGCAATGAGCCTTTAACCTCTTACAGTTTTTGAAATATACATGGGTCATTATTATACTCAACATAATATCAAAGAGCTATTGCTTGAAGTCTTTGTTTAGCTCCAACCTTATTGTTCATGGACCATTTGGATTAGCTCACATCATTTCACCACTTAATTCAAAGCAAGTGAATGAAATGACTAACATTGTTTGTAGAATAATGACCTTAGGAGAGTCGTCTGTTCTCGGTAATTGTTCCTAATGTGAGTTGGGTGGAGTGGAGCCAGCTGTGTAACCTGCTGGATGCAGCCAAATCATTGTGAATTGGATAGATGTCAGTGCAGTGTTTTTATTGATAAGAAGTAAATGAGTTCAAGCTACAGGCCTGGTAGTTACCATGGAGCCAGGCCTGTCTCAAGGCAAGGTGTACTCAAATATCATTTATAATGTGTTGTCATAGAAACCTCGGTTCAGCTTTTTCCCTTTTTCTTTTGTACAGTGTTTCCTATGATGAGGTGTTTAGTCATGCACTGCCCCGGGTCTGCTGACATTAAACCGTGTTTGTGCTTTTTAAAAAGGATATCCAAGTTATCCCAGTACTAAACCACAGTAACCCTACATACCACACTAAGGTTTCATTGTGTGTCAGTAAGATTTATGCTATGATGATGGTACAGCAGTAGGTAAACAGTGCAAGCAATGAGGGTGGGACAAATAAATGTGTGTGTAACAACAGGTCAACCCCAAATACCCAACAGGCCTTTAGGTAGTTTACTAGGCTTTCAGGTTAACATGCTCCATCATTATTGTGGAACAGGCACTCGCATCTCTGTGTTGCAAATAATAAAAATGTGCACCTCCCGTCAGACAGTCCTGTAAATGTATTGTGATCTAAGGGAAGGCACATCAACACACCTGACTTGTCTAATGGTGCGTTCCATTTACCTCGGAAGTCAGAGCTGGGAATGATGTCACACCCAGTACTAGCTGATAACAAAGCATTACACAGTATTTTGCACATGTCTACCTATATAAGTTGGACGGGACTGTTTGTATGACTGATTTAATGAGACACAAATAAGACAAAAGTGTGATAAACGGTAAATTACTACAGCTTTCACTACTGTTCCGGTAGCAGCCATCTTGGATTTTGAGGTTGGGGTTCTTGACCTTTCCGAATTGTTCCAGTTGAATTTTCCGATCTGGAACACGGACTTCCCATGTTAAATGGAAAGCAACTATAATACATGGAACACAATTCCTTAAGTCATGTTAGATTGCTAATATTTTGTAAAGATTGGGCAGGTACCCTTAAGAGTCAGACCCAAGAGATGCTACAGCACAAAATATTTTTTACTGGTTGTATGGATTGGCAGATTTACAAAATAACTTCTTGCAAAAATACATGATTAAAAAGTAAGCTTACCAGGATACTTTGGTTGGGTTTTTGTTGGTCAAGTGTGTATGTGTGATGTATTTTATTGTAATATTGTCTAATAGACCTTTCTCCATTCTCCAGCCACATTATTTTGTTATTTTGGTATAGAATATGTATATTGTTTATGTTGTTGAACTTAAAACATCATTTGAAGCTGAGTTGTTGTGCTGGAAGGCTATTGGTCAGCCAAAATATCTTTACTAAACTGGCAAATATTGAATGCTGCAGTAACTCCTAACAGAACCTTTAAAAGAAAAGGTTTTAACTATGCTATGCTGGCTTTAAAGATGGTTCCCATTTATCTTGTAAATGTACATAATTAAAGTGTAGCAAAATGACTAATTTTTTTTGATGGCCACTAAGCAGCTTTCAAAAGGGATGAACAGGGCCCCACTGTAGCCAGTGCTCTATACATCCATGAAATGTACTAACAAACTATAGCAGGCTAGCTACCTTGCTAATACAGCAAACAGATAAGTGACATGACGGTTATCAGGGTTAGATTAGTTAGATTGAAAAGGAGAAATGATGGGGTCATTGTTTATTAACTTTCCAGCTAGTTAGCACCTTACCATGAAGACAACATTTCACTCTGTACCACCGTCTGCTCAACAAGTGCTGCAGACAGCACTAAGAGTGTGACGGCCTTCATTTCCCATCATGCACTGCGGAACTGAGTAGTTTAAATTTTACTGTTATATATTCCAAAATGCAAATGTTACTTTTTGTTATTGTTTATAATGTGTCTGTTTAGAACATAGTAGCTTATTTTATGTTAGGGATTGTCATTTTTGTGCTGGTTTATAGTTTTAACCATTAGTGAAATGTCTTTTAATTTCTACAGCTGTAGAATGCTTAAAGAGTTGAGATCACCGAAAGCTGCTATTTTAAATTGGCCAGAACAAATGCCAGTTCAGTTGGTTTGTGTAAAACGGTGCTTAATTGACCCTTCGCTAAGCCACGCCCCAAATACACAGTGGTCCAATCACAGCGCAGTATAGGACTCACTCTAACTGAGGTCCGACACTTTCATGCCTGTGCTCCATTGACTAATGCAAAAGGAGTTGTATTCAAGCTTTTTTCGGCTGTATTTTTCTAAGATATGGTCAAACGCTGTTCCTGGGGCACTTGTAATAGTTACAGTTGCTACCCAGAGAGGTTGAAAGGAGAAGTACGATTTATTCTCTTTCCAAAACCTAAAATAAATCCAGAAAAATGTCGGCTGTGGCTTGTTCCCAATGTAATGTTAGTTAGCTAACGCTAGCTAACTTCTACTGAATGTAATGTAATAATGCCCTACTGTTCTGCTTTTTAATGACTGTAATAATGAATAGAGGCCTACCCAGCTTTACAAGAACAGTGTTGATCGTTCATATCGTTGTCTTTTGTCTCAATCGTCGGGGGATGCGGTGGTTCACTTGTACTGTATGATCGGTAGGCTTTAGCTTCTATCTTTCATTTTTTTCACGTCCGTTTCAAGCAGTTTGACAGCCTGAATACAACCTTGAAATGTATAATGCAACTGCAAAATTGTCTGCTTCTTTCTGAGATCGCTTTTTCCAAAAAATTTGACAATATTTCACCAGGGAGTGCAGTAATAGACTGTGGCAGTGCCAACAGTTTGTCGGACTTAGCAACAGTAATTAAGGGGGGGGAGGGGGCTTAGCGAAGGGTCAATTACCACACACATCCAGCAAGGTCACTTAACTACTGCCGTCAAATCCCTTATATGTATCTGTCAGGCCACAGGATATTTTGATTTGTGAATTATGTTTTGCAAGCCGTTTTGAATGCATGCTTGTGGAATCAGCACTTTTCCTCTCACTTTCTGTGTATACCTGGTGTCAAATCTCACTCTCTCAATATCTCTCTTTCTCTCTCTTGCCCCCCCCCCCAAGTCTCAGGGCTCACCATACTCAATGAGCGGACAGCGCAATGTCAGAGCGCTCTGGGCAAACTGCAAAGGGGAAGGAAGGCAAAACCAAGTATGCGTCTCTCAACCTGTTTGATACATACAAAGGAAAGAGCCTTGAAGCACAAAAGCCTGTTGGTGAGTATTTTTGTTCTGTCATTGCCACAAGCATCCAGTGTAATGAATAGGCCTTTCTGTCTTTCTACCCACGTTATTAGTTTTCAAATTCTGACAGATGGTTTTGTTTTTCCACTAAGGACTTCTGTAATTGATCAGATGTAGCCTAAGGAAACAGAACTGCGATGTCATCTTTATTTATTTTTCCCTAACTATTTTTGTGTGAAGTCCCGCCCTACTGTGCTGTGATTGGCTAGCTCAGCTAGGTTTTCTGTCAAATAGTGACACTACTGACGTTGACAACAACATAATACAACAAATATAAATATATTTAAAATCCTGATATCTACAGAGGGGTTGCAACTTAATTTAGCCCAGTGTTCTAATAAACATGTGCTTCTTAGCAAAACATGTTTCTATAACCATAACTTTACTCAAAGAACATATAACACTCAATCTTAAATCATGTGTTGCCATCAAGAAAGTTTAAATTTTTGCTTTTCTGTTTCACAATTTAAGCACATTTTGTCTTCATCAGTTTTTGTAATTTAATAGTGCCTGGCTGTGTGTGCTGTGTTGTCTCCCGTCACCAAGCACAGCAACTTTGATGCATTAGCCTATTGTCTACCTAAAAGCTCTGGTGCTGATTTCCAATACAGGAAGTGGATGATATGCTGCATCTCTCAACTGGCTGCCACCCTGGTTTTGCTGACAGTGTTAATATTATTCAGGGATATTTACTGCCCTTATTTATAGGCCTTATCATCTGTCTCTAAGGTTACGTTCAGACTGCAGACCTTAATGCTCAATTCCGATTTTTTTTTCTTTCCAGAGTCATTTTTTTTGTTTGTTTGACAGTTCACATTGTTGTTTAAATGTGGCCCATGTCAGACTCCAGTGTGAACTGTCCACGGCCTGAAAGTGACCCGCATGCGCAGAAGAATAACACGTCGTCACACGCACCATGCTGTCTTATACTGCGTTCCAGGCAACTCGGAACTGGGAAATTTCCAACCTCCCAACCAGAAAAAGTATTATGGAACTTGAAGTAGGATTTCCTAATCGTGAACTCTGATTTAAAAAAATATATATACCCTGACTTCACGAGTAGCAACCGAATGACGTCATCTTCTGTACCCAAAAGTTATTAATGCCCAGAAATGTGAAAACATTTGGAAATATAGCCTACAACATTTGTTGACTTTTGAGGATTACCAACTGATATAGCTAGAAGGATACACAGTTAACGAGTAACATATTTTTATCACTTGTTTTTAATAAAATGTCCATCCTTTTAATTAACTGTGGAGGGTTTGACTGTGCATAAACTTGCCAGAAACATAAGTTTGTCACTGTCAGCCATGTTTATTGTTTACATTTAGTGTCATGCACCAACATACAACTGAAATGCTTTAAGGTCGAAAGTTGGATATTTCAACTTGGAAGTTTCCCAGTTCCCACCGGTCTGGAACACGGCATTAGGCTACACAAAGCAAAAGAGATTAGCTCTGGTTAGCTCACAGGAGACTCCTTTTTTTTTTTTATTGCCTTCTCACGGGTCACATTTCTCCCGAAGTGTTAACAACTTTCTGTTCTTTTCATTACGGTTTCTGGCGCTGGCAGGGGAACAGCTGTTTTAGAGTGACGTCAAAGTCACATCAATGACCACATATGAAAGTGGCCCAAATCTGAATTGGAAAAGATCAGATTCTGTGACTTGGGCTGTTCACACTGTTTTAAAAAAGATCAGATCTGAGTCGGATTTGGGTCACTTTTGGCCTGCAAATGAGGTATTGAACGTAGCCTAATGCCGCGTTCAGACCAAACGCGAATTTTCTCCTCACGACGCTTTCCTCGCGTGAGTACATTCGCTGCAAGTGTTCACACACAATGCGAGAAGGCGATTCTAACGTGAATAAACACAACTTGCCATTACTACAGCTGTATGAATCCAAAGTAAACATTTTGCTGTGATTAAATAGCAATAAACGGATCTAACTGCTGCCGAAATAACTACAATATGATGCAGTTTTGTTAAACATAAATTCATGCTTTGGTCAGGTCTGTCAGCAAGACAGCAGGACAACAACTTCTAAAATGTTTTCTGAATGGAGTTTGGATCGATCTCCACACAACGCTGTGAAGCTGTCGGTGACGTACGGACAATGGCAACGTTATGCGAATTTCTCGCTTGAGTTCAACTCACACGAATTCCTTTGCGTTGCCTTCGCGTCGCCGGCACCACTCCCTTCGCGCCGCCCAACAGCAAATTGCGGCTCTACGCGTCTTTGCATTGACTTTGTATGTAAATTCACCGCCCCGAACGCTCGCTTTGCTTTTGGTCTGAAAACACCATAAGTGGGGGAAAAACTTTGTATATTAGAATATGTCCCAACTGTAGCCATAGAAAGAATTTATGCATGGTCTCGAGGGTGGATGGATCTCCAGCATGTCAGCTGAGCCTCGAAGCCACTGAGCCCGACCTGAGACAGAGGCTTACTTGTGGACGCCATTTGACTTCTGTGCCGAGTCCCCAGTCTATGTTTTATTCAGAAGCTCCCCACTAGATCTAAGCAGCTGTCCCCGTTTCAAATCTACAGACCTCCCCCTCCTACATAGTGAAGCCATGCACTGCTGTGGTTTCTCTGAGCCTCGAGGAAACAAATGAGGTATTGATATTCGGCACAGATTCATTTTTAAGAATCGGAAGACTTTTCCATGCTTCTGTGAGCATCCTTGTCCAAATACTTCTTTTATAAACTGTAAGTGAAGTGGGTTTGTGGAAGGTTTTTAGTTTAATAACTTCTGGAAGCTTTTTTCTAATCCATATTCATCAGTATCATCAGACTGGAACTAGCAAGCCTCTAACCTTGTTGCTTGTTCAGCATCCTAATTGTGTATCCAGCAAAGTAAGCATCAAATGCCATCCCTGTCATCAGGCTCACTCCTTGCACCCAGTAGGTTTAATTGGTGTCAGGTTTCAGTGGTCCATCTGTGCTAATGACCTCCTTTCTCCTCCCCATATCAGTTCCCCCCCGCCATGGCCTGCAGTCTCTTGGTAAAGTTGCCTCCGCGCGGCGTATGCCACCCCCTGCCAACCTGCCCAGTCTGAAGGCAGAGAACAAAGGCAACGATCCCAACGTCTCCCTCGTTCCCAAAGACGGCACAGGATGGGCAAGCAAACAGGAACAAGCAGACCCAAAGAGGTAATAGGACCCATTAGCAACAATTTATGCCACCAGTTTCAGACATTACTTGTTTAAAGTTACTACAGTTGGTAAAAAAATAAATCACTGACATTTTTCTTTTGCTGATTGCTATTTGTGACTTTATTTTTATTTTTTTTCTTTCTCTCAGTACCGATGCATTGTCAGCACCGCAGCCGGAATCGCAGCCGCCTGTGGCTTCACCGATACCTGCACCGACCCGCCCGAGAACCCCGCCAGTTTCAGAGGTCAGTCACAGAAACACAAATGCAAAGTCATATCCTTAGTTAATAATTTGCATGGAGATTTATTGCACTCATAGTTAAAATGTATCATATGGTATTTGTCTCTTTGTGCACGCGCCCCCCTTTAGGCTCTGGCCCCAGCTTCCACCCAGGTCGTAGGGGCAAGGTCCTGGGCACAGGCCAGTGTCACACTTGGAACACAAGGGGATGGTAAGTCTTCATATTTGTGTTGGGGATGCACCAAATGTTCGGCCACCAAAATTAATTGGCCAAAAAAAGCACTTTAGGTGTTCGGCATAATAAATCAAAAGACCGAATAAATTTTACTGAACAATTAAGTTGACATGTCGGCAGCGTGGAAGCATTTTAAAGTGTCAGAGAAAGACGCAAAAATCGCTGTTGGCAGACACTGTTCTGCTGAATTGTCTTCTAGCACATCCACTCCATCTGTGGCTGACTACTTTTTGTCTTTACAAAGACAAGTATTGCAGTATGAGACTCCTACCTGAAGAGAGGTTATGAAGTCTTCATGTTACGTGACACGAGAACCACATACATAACATTATTTATCAAATTGGGTCAGACTGGATGAATTTAGTGCGAGAATACACATGTGACATGTCCGGTTTTCAAAATAAGGTGTCTGGAAATAAGATTAATTGGATAATATTCACAAAAAGTATAAAACATAATACATGTCCATTAAAAGTAAATGGGGACACATAATTTACTTTACCGGACCCTACCGGCCTCTGACCCACCCATAACAGTCTCTCCAAATCCTGTGGGAAACGCTGAATAAAAAGTACATTTTGACTATTTAATTTATGCAATTGAAATAAATAAATGGAAAAAATGTGAAAAGCCTTGTCCGGTATTCGGGAAAGTTTTTCATTATATTCGGTTCCAAGAATTTTCATTTTGGCGCATCCCTAGTTTGTGCATATCTCTCATATATTTATCTATTTATCTGAAATATGCTTTTCATTACACGTGTGCCCCTCTGAAAAACTGTCCTCCCCTTGACTTCCCTTTCTACAGGTGGAAAGGGATCAAACCAACCGTCGCCATTCTCTCGCGAGGAATTTCCCACCCTGCAGGCGGCTGGCGACCAGGACAAAGCTGGCAGAGAACAGGGCACTGCAGATCAGTGGTATGGGCCCGGACCAAGCCTCCGCCCCCAGAGTGAGTGATGCCCATATGTCTCCCATAATTGATCAACCAGTCAATTAATTAAGTCAGTGGTGGTGGAAAAAAAAACTTCTATCACACAAGATTGTTTTTAGGAGGAGTGCTTTTGTACTTATAGTATTTATTATGTTACAGATCTAAGATCTTGACTAGTGGTTCAGTTGATATTGTTAGAGCTTTTTCCCCCTTATTAATTATTAATTTTGCTTTATTGTTACAAATGCACATAAGAGTGAATACAATGTGTTTTTGTTTTCTTTATGCTTTTTGTTGGTGTTGCTTAGTGCTTGCCAATACCAAATTTAATTAGGAAATGCAGAACATTGCTTTGGTGTGGGAGACCTGGGTTCATTTCCCACTGCGACACATCCACCAATGTGTGAGCAAGATATTTAACCTCTAGTTGCTCCAGAGACGTGTGACCTCTGAATAATATAGCAATTGGAAGTCACTTTGAATAAAAGCGTCGGCTAAATGAGTTAATGTAAAAAAAACAAAACATTATCAATATAACGTTATATGACAAATGTTTAATCCATTCATATTATTAAGTACTCCAGACATGGATATGGGTGTGTTATCTTTCTTAAGTAATGGCTTTGCGTCTGTGATCTATACCATTAAAGCCCATAAACCATACTGACCGGGCTGTCCTCTCTTTTGTTCACTGTCCTCAGACGTTACAAGTTGGCGGGACGGTGGGGGCCGAGCCCTGGCACCCACCATGTCTGGGGAGGGGGCAGTGGAGGGTGGCACTGGTGGGGCTTTGATGATGGATGGGGCAGCTGGGGTCCCCCCTCCAAACTCTCAGTCCCACGGGCCACCTAGAAACCCTCCCGCAGGCAGCCCCGCCTTGCCCCTGCCCCAGCCCCCTGTGGGGCCTGGATTCCCCCAATACCGAGGGATCATGCCTCCCTTCGTAAGATTTCTTACTTCTTTCTTTTCTCTCTGTATGATTTCAGGACAATATTGTATTATTTGTTTTCTATATGTTTTTTTTGCTTGGTAATGCATTTACACTTTTTTATTTTATTTTAATGTGCTTCCTGTATAAATTACAGGCTATGTACTACCTTAGCTATTCTTAGCTAATAGCTATCCTGATCACGAAGAATCTAAACCTGATCTGTGTTTTTCTTTTTAGATGTATCCTCCCTACCTGCCCTTCCCAGCCCCCTATGGCCCTCAGGGGCCGTATAGGTACCCGGCACCTGGGGAAGGGCCTGCTCCAAGGTATGTTACTTGCCAAAATCAGTTGTAAAGCTGCTATTGTGCTACAGTTTATTCACATGGTCTTTTTTTAAAAATATATTTAAAAAATTCACTCCTGATGGCTCACAATGTAGCTTGATTTCTGAGTCCCAGTTGTCTTGCCTTTTGGGGCCATTTTTTTGTAACTTCAACATATCACTTACAAAACCACCTTCCTTTCTTTTAGGTTCTCTCGTGGGCAAGGTGGTCCTGACAGTAGGCCTCAGGGCAGCCAACGTGACGCAGGTGGAGAGATGGTGAAGCGACCCTCTATCCTAAAGCAGGATGACCTGAAGGAGCTAGACGAGCTGGACCATGACGGAGACGAAGGCTGGGCAGGTAAAAAACAAAATAAGCTCATTCACTGAAATTTAACTAACATGTAAATAGTATTGGCAACCTGTTCTGATTTGTAACCAGATCTAAATATATAAAAGAGTGGTTCGTTTCATATTGCAGAAAAACTCAGAAGGGAAAATAACAAATGTCCCATGATAAAGGCCCTGAAAAATACATCTAGACGCATGTAGAAAAATATAAAAATGAGTACCTCTTAACACTCAGATCTTAGTCTGTTTTTAACTTGGTTATGAACATGCAAGAAATCTTCCAGACACATTAAATTTGACATTACAAGATCCTAATGTATTGCAAGTTGATTTAATGCTGTTTGATATAAAAATGGTTCTGATTCTTGCTTGTTTTTTGTTTTGTGTTTTTTTTTGTTTTTGGCTTTAACAGGGGCTCACGAGGAGATTGATTACTCCGCCAAGTTGAAGTTCAGTGATGATGAAGGAGAAGAAGAGGGGGAAGAAGAGAGAACCGAGAGCAACAATGACTTGCGGTATGTGACTGGATACATTCAGCATGTGTAAAATTACGATAATACAGTTTTGGCTTACAATATGGCTATACTATACAAACTATACTATAATTTGGTTGAAAAAAAATTAGCGCGTTTTTCTCTTGTCCCAGTGAGCAGCAGAGGTCCCAGGAAGCCCCCTCTGCAACCTCTCGCTCTCGAACCTCGGACAGCGGCGGAGAGACGCGCCACACCCCTCCCTCTAATGCTGACAATGGCCCCCAACCCCCCTCCAGTAAGCCAGGATGGGCCGAGGAGGGAGGCAGTGGCTGGGCTGGCCAGGGAGCACCATCCAACTACCAGGTAGAAAGCTGAACAAAAGCAACAAGGTGTTGCCCAGACAGTCCATACTCTAGCTTTGAAAAGCTATAAAATCCAAGTTTACAACACACGTATCTTTGCGCATACTGTCTTTGTGGGCAGACGTGTTGGTGTGTGGGTTTTTTGTCAGTGTAGATTATTGTGGTGGAACATGGCTAACTGTGTCTACCTGTATACAGGGGCGCAGGCCTGGATTGGGTGGTCCCCGGGAGCAGCCCTCCCCCCCACCTGGGCCGCTCCTTGGACAAGGGCCTTATTCCTTTTATCGACAGGTAGACATCCGGATAGGGCATCCATAGACAAATAATTTCTATCATTATCTCATCCATCGCCTACAGGTCTTAAGGATAAGTCATCATTAGTTTTAAGTTTGCTTTTTCCCTCGAGTTTTATTACAGTTGATGTAATCATGCGGAACACTTTTCTCAACAAGACTGCAGTGGTATCATCTAGAGTGTTGAAAATGGCATAATACAGCATCATATATTTTCTAATTGTTCAGGATCGGCCCCACAACCAGGGTGCCCCCCTAGGCCCGGCGAAACCTGGCCCCACCCAGCATCAGCCACCAGCAGGAGGCCCTACTCCTCCGCCCCAGCCGGGCCTGCTAGTCCATGGGGCCCAGGGGGAGGATGAGGATGAGACTTGGCGTCAGCGCAGGAAGCAGTCCTCTACTGAGATTTCTGCTGCTGTGGAGCGAGCGCGACGCCGCCGTGAGGAGGAGGAGCGTAGAATGGAGGAAGAGAGACGCGCAGCATGCGCAGAGAAGCTAAAGAGGCTAGATGAAAAGCAGCAACAGCAGCAGGGAAGCGGCGTAGGAGGTGGTGGTGGCAGTAAAACCCCCAGCCTTGATGGAAACTCTACAGCTGCCACAGCAGGTAGCCCTAGTCCATCTATTTCAGCCTCCTCCCCCAACATCAGCCAGCCCCCATCCCCCTGTGTGGACCCTGAAGAGCCTCCAATGCTGGCTGCTCAGCCAGGGTCCAGCCCTGGAGTCAGTGACAGACAGCGAGCTAACAGCAACAGCAGCTATGACTCCAGTGCAGGTGAGTTTCTAAGGTACACGTGATCAGTGATGACTGGTCTAAATCATTTGGATCACTAAGATGTGATTTGGCTTTCTTGACACCTGATGTTTTTAATATGGCAGTTAAAATAAAGCTGACACCTCTTGATTATGGCCCCTGATTCAACCCCACAACCTACTTTCTTGGTTCAGATGTCCAACAGTGTCCCCAGCCAGCTGTGCCACAGCCACAGCAGCCCACGCTGGACATACCTTTACCAGGAGAAAATAAGGATGAGACCATGAGCAGTCCCCACATTCGTGCAGGAAGTGGAGGTGAAAGAGGAATCGATCCAGTGAAGACTGAGAATATTGGAGGGGGAGCAGGTCGTCAAGCTGGTGGTCCTCCTGGCCAGGGTTACTCAAAGTACCAGAAGTCTCTTCCACCTAGATTTCAGAGACAGCAGCAGGTAAGGATTTGTACTTTGTCTTAAGTACATGTATTGCTTAAATGGATGTATGGATGAATATGGCTCTTTGTATGTTTTATTCAGAGACAGAAATAACTGCCACATTTTCCAAAGGGAGCTGTGTATTTGTCTACCAATGCTGGCATGCATTTACAGATAAGTCTAATATTTCTAACATCCTGGGTTCTATGTTGTCTGCTTCACATTTATTTATCTTTAGGAGCAGCTCCTGAAGCAGCAGCAACAGTGGCAGCAGCAGCAACAACAGCAGCAGCACAGCCAGGCATCACAAAGCCAGCTGTCTCCCCAGCCCCAGGCTCCACAGGGCCCTTCACCAGGTTCAACACCCCAACCAGGACCTGGACCCAAGCAAGGCGGACCCCTGTATCAACCCAGTAATATGGTTCGACCCCCGCCGCTGCCAATGAATTTCGACCCTCGCTGGATGATGATGCCCTACATGGATCCTCGCATGATGCAGGGCCGCCCTCCGCCTATGGACTACTATTCAGCTGGCATGCATCCATCAGGTGAGTGGATGTGGCACTATCACCAAGATCTGATGGAGTACTTTTGAAGATAAATAATTCGAAAACTCAGTGGTTAAGTAATTTAAAAATACAATAATGCTATCTTACAGAACATAGTTAAGATGTTAATGTATGGTGGGTCAGTGCAGTGGCACACAAGCTGAAGTGATTACTGCGAATTCGCAATGTTGACTCAAGTCAACAATATGTCTTGTGTTGTGTTGTTTATTTTTTAATTCTTCTCTAACACAGGGCTTATTGGGCGTGAGCGGTCTGATTCAGGGGGATCTGGTTCAGACCCCTTTGACAGGCAGCAACAGCATCCAGGGCACCCTCACCGGGGGACCCCCCCTATGGATCCTAAGCTGGCCTGGGGGCCAGAGGTATTCCCTGGCGCAGGGGAGGGCCGTGGGCTAGCGTCGCCCCACAGGCAGAAGCAGGCATTGGAGGATGATGATGGGGCCAAAGGACCCAGGTATGGATACACAAGTCAATATGTTGAATAAGTTGAATGCAAAACTCAGCATAACAATGTTTTTCTCTTTATGTTCCTGCTTTGCTATAACATATATTCTTAAACTGAGTAACAATAGTCAGAATAGAAACAATAGTTTTTTGACGTTATCTGTTTTAAGTAGATTGTATGGGACACTGTGTTCAGCCACTGCATATGCTTGAAATAATCTTATAAAGCTTTGTAATAATTTATCTCCTTTTATCCCAGGAGCGACACTCCTCCACAACGCATGCGAGAGAGTGGATTGGGACCCATACAGCAGCCCACTGTCAGCTCTGGGACATCCAATCAGACTCCACCTCCAATTGCCACTCAAGTTGGTGCGCAGGGAGGCACCCACCACCCTCATCACTACATGAGTGGGCGGAGCAACTACAGCAACTTCCCTGACCAGGGTGCAAGGATGCTTCCCCACCAACAGCAGCAGAGGGCGGGTGAGAGGGGAAACCAGCCACATAGCTTCACCCATCAAGATGAAGGGCCTCCCCGAGGACCTCAGCAAGGCCAGATATGGGGAGCCCCTCACCCTCACTATGATCGCAATGGTCGAGCCGATCACCCCCCTGTTGAGAGCAACTCTCATCTTCACCACCATCATACCCACCACCCTCAGCAGCCTCACTTCCCTCTCCACCCGCATAAGCCAGAGAACAGCCGTGACAGGGTTGTTGAGGCCCCTGCTAAGAAGACAGACTCTTCTCCCCCAATCCAACAACCTTCCCTCTCATCTTCTTGCTCTTCCTCCTCCTCTTCTTCTGCCAGGGAAGATGGGAATGTGAAAGTTGCCCTCCATCATCACCCATCGCAGAGAGAGAGTGAAGCTGGTATCGGGCACAATCACAGCGAAAGAGGCAACAGTGGCAGTAGTAGCCATGTGAAACAGGAGAAAACAGGCCCACCATTTGCTCCCCATTCCTCCATGACCTCTAGCCCACCTCCCTCTCAACATGCCAGTCATACTCAGCCGCAGCAGCAGCAGCATCCCCATCCTAAATCAAACCAAAGAGGGGGACGGGAGCACAAGACAGAGACCCAGTGGGGCCCACGGCCTGGCAGCAGCAACACGGGTGGGGCGTCCTCTCATGGCAGGAGGGCCAACAACTCCCGTGGAGGGGAGGACTCCAACACTCCATCGGAACACAAACCCTCCAATCAGGCAGGAGGCAGCAATGCCAACAAGAGGGCTGGCCCCATTAAGAAGCCAGTGCTGAAGGAGATGAAGAGAGACGGTGGGGAAGTTGATGGAGGAGAAAAAACAAGTGTAGGCTTTGGGAAAGATAAAGAGCAAGATGTTGGTCAACCCACCTCCATGAAGCAAGAAGCTTCCAACAACTCCCAGAATACATCAGCTCCGTCTAAAGATGAGCCGCCCCAGACAGCCAAACCCAGGAATGGAGGAAAAGAGCGATCCACAGGAGGAGGTGGGGGAGGGTCAGGTAGGGGGCCCAAAGATGTAGACACCACTTCATCAGGATTTTCAGGGTCCTCCTCCAGGAGGGACAGGGACCGCTCCTTTGAGAGAGGAGGCGGTGCCTCCCACCACCATGGAGTCCCCTCCAAAGGCAGCAGAGCCAATCGCGGGCGAGGGGGAGAGTTCTACGGGCGTGGCCGTGGTTACCGCGGCACTTACACGGCTACTGCTGTTCCCAGCGGTGGAAGTCGGGGCAGAATGGGTGGCAGGAGCGGTAGAGACTATCGCTCATCTGTATCCAGTGGCCATCACCATGAGTCCAAGGGTGAGGGGCCCGGTGGCAGGCATGGTCAGGATCGGTCCCAGCATAACCCAGCCAGAGCCAGGAACCGAAGTGAAACCCGCAGTGAGGGTTCAGAGTATGAGGAAATTCCCAAGAGAAGGAGGGAGAGAGGTTCAGAGACTGGCAGTGAGAGTGGTGCAAGTGACCTTGGTCACTCAGACAAGGATGACAACCAGAAACCCAAGAATGGCTCTAGTCATGCCAACCCCGTTGGCAGCGGCACCATGTCATCTGCACCATCCAGAGGTTCCCAGGCTCGGGTCTTCACCCCCAGAGGTGTGCCCTCTAGAAGGGGCAGGGGTGGAGGTAGTGGAGGAGGAAACATCAACCGGGGTATTGGCAATTTTGGAGGAACACCTGGGGGACACCGGGTTGGACCCAGCTCAGCCTCTCATGGTGGGTCCTCCAAGTTGTCAGCCTCAGGCCGAAAGCAGCAAGGCCCACCACAAACGTCTGGGCCTAAAGACTCGGGCAGGGGAGGAAATGGAGGAGAGAAGAAAGACAAGACAGCTGAAAGTCACACTCAAAGTCAGGGGTCCAATCCCCCTCAAATGTCTTTGCCCACTGCAGCTCCTGTCCCTCTAGGTTCCACTGAAAATGGAGGAGTCGTAACCCAGCAGGCTTCAAACAACCCTACGCCAAACTCTGGAGGGCCAAATGCGCTCCCTCTTCCCACTAACCGTGGGTTCCCTCCAGGTGGGTTTGAGCGACCTCCTAGACGTCGACGTCACGGGCGTTCCCAGCACCAGCAGGACAAGCCACCCCGCTTCCGGAGACTGAAGGAGCGAGAGAATGCTGCACGTATCAACGGAGGAGTGGGAGTTATTGGGGGAGGAAGGCCCTCCTCTCCTTCCCTGAATTCAGTTCAGGACAGTAACGGAGCCCCCATCTCTGCTCCCATGACAGGCAGTGCTCAAAATGCTAACCACAATACCACAGTAACAACCAACAACAGTGGTGGTGGGCATCTTACCAATGCAAACAGCCACCACCATCACCACTACAACCAGGGCAACGCAGGGCCGACACACACCCAGCACCACCGCAGCCATGGAGCAAAGTCCCCTGACTTCACCAACCAGAACTCGGACCAGGCCAACGAGGAGTGGGAAACCGCCTCTGAGAGCAGCGACTTCACAGAGTTCAGAGACAGGGAGGGAGGAGGAGGGAAGTCATATTCTTCTCACCATCCCCACCACCTGGGAAGGGGAGGAGGTGGCAGCGGAGGTGTAGTTGAGCGCGACATGATGGGAAAAGAGCCCTCCGCTAACAAAAGAAGCTTCTCAAGCCAGCGTCCTGGCATGGAGCGACAGAACCGCAGGGTCAACCCTGGAGGAGCTGGAGGCGGAGGGGGAGGAAGAGGCCCACGAGGCCCGCCTGGTGGTGGCTCCAGCGGACCTGGTAATGGAGGTGGCAACCGCGGGGAGAAGCGTGGCAACTGGCCCTCGCCAAAAAATAGGAAGTGATGAAATATTTTGAAATATTTCACATAAACCCCACCCACATTAAAACCACCCTCTTACATCTTAATCCTTTTTTGATAATTATTTGCTGGCTTATCTGTTGGCATCCCTAAACATAGTGTATTGTACAGCATATGGAGATGGTATTCACATTCACTTCAGCGCCCCACCCCGGTCACCTCTTCCCTTTGCATCAATCTACTATCTACCGTCCGTTATTGTAAATTTTTCCATTTTGTTCAGTCTTGCTTTCTGTTCAGTTGTACCCCCCCAAGAATCTCACCCAAGTTGGATTTGACAAGCATGTGGTTCTGCAATGGAGGTGCACGTGGTTTTGACAGAAGACATTCACACAGAGCTCCACACACACTCGCATATACAAGCACAAATATGACATCTTTACAAACACATGGAACACATGCAGTCATGTGGGTGCAAAATGTGGGATTAAATTGGCAAAAAATGTTTGGATTGGGCTAATTTTTATATTTATGTACCTGTGTATATTTCTACCACACTTTGGCCTTGGGTGGTATTCAGTAGTGCAGTTCTGCATTACTTCCCTCACAAAGGGAAAGAGTGCAGCTTCATCTTTTAAACAAGAACAATGTAACATATGATGATTTGTCTTTTGTTTTTTGTTTTTTTTTTTGGGCCTTGTGTCAGTTTCGTTTCAGCCTCTGGGAAATGTTAAAGGTGTGTGTTTTTTCTTCTAAAAAAAGCAGGTCATTAAAAAAACCTTTTTACTAAATTCCCCAATTCCTCTTTCTGCTGAGTTTTTGGTCTCCTGCAAAGTACGTATCTGATTACTGTGATAAGACCCATTAAAGTACTACTGCTCAGTGCTCATCTACACTTCATTGATTTATTTTTAATATCAGTGTTTCTGCTGCTTGTTCAGATAGACGGTGTGATTTATTTTCTTTCTTTCCCCAAGTTGTTGACCTGCTCTAACATTTCACCAGCTATTGTTTAGTGTTTTTTTTGTTTTTTTTTTAGAAAATAAAGGTTTTTTTCAGCCTCATCGTAGTATCCTTAACTGCAGAAGCTCTGCACACTGCAGAAATCTAAGTTTTCAAAAGGGCAGTAGTTTTACACATTAGTTTTGCTTATCCTATGAAGACTTTATTGATAGCTTGATGGCTTTATTTTAACAACCATTATTTCCTCAGTGACTTCATTTTTATGGCAACACTTTTTTCCTCCCTCAAGATACCTAAATTATATGGGGGGAAATTAGTTTAATGAAAATGTAGGTCATGATGGAATAAAGGAAAAAATGTTTGATTTCATAACATTGTTTTCTTCAGTAGATAATTGAATATGTTCTAATAAGCACTCCTTGTAGTATAACAAAAATCAATGGTTGCTGTTTCCCCCCCCCACTCGTTGTGTTTTTGGGCGAGTTACATGTGATGCAACAGGACAGGTACTCTGTCTGGGCCCAGAGTACAGAGCTAGGCTGAGTATTGTACTATTACACCCCCCTCCCCCCTCTGTGCTCTTGTGGAGACTCCTCACACAAAGAAAGGACTACTACCAAGAGCTCAATGTCTGAGGAAGTATTTTTTTCAAAGCGTGTTCTCGGGATGTCTGTTTCAGTACACGGTGGTAACCAGTAACCCACACTAATTGAATTCAGGACAATGCTGAAAGGGTGAAAGTGTCACCTTCTGCGGTTCACACGGTTTCCAAGATTTCACTCGCAACAGATTATGCCTACATGGAGTGTTGTGAAAATATTGGATTGATGTAGGATTACACTTACAAACGGTGTTTATATCATACGTAAAAGACATAAAATGGCACACAGCTTGAAAAATGACCGGAAACGACATCCAGTGTGAACTCAATTGATTTACACAGCTGCATCAGTTCTTTCACTGCTGTAAGTTGGGGTTTGTTTGTTTACTGACAGTTTGAAGATAGTCTCTGGGATGTTGTGAGTAGGGCATTTGATTCATGTATGTGCGTGCGTGCTTGTGTGTATGTGTGCGTTTTCTGGCGTCAAATAACTCGGGAAGGGGTGGGGGACCAGAAGGGTTATTAACATGAATGGCAAGCACTTTTCTGCCTTGTTTGCCCACACTTGATTTAACCATAATTATTAAGACAATTCTACCGTTTCTTAAATACATCCACATATATACATTCAGCTGTGTGTGTATATGCTCATCATTCAAATGAAGAACATGCAGTGGAGAACTTTGCCAGTCCATTTGGGGTAATTGAAGCATACATTCTTCAGCAGGCAAGTGAAGTTGGACATAATGTATTTTTCACTATGACTTGTTCAAAGCATGGACACACCCATAGGTGGAGCTTGCCTTGCCTGTTACTGGTTTATACATTGATAGCTGTACATTTAACACTGGCTCAAAGAGTCCTTCATCCCTCCTTAACTCTTAATGTTGATGTGCGCATTATTTTTATGTACCCATGTTAAAAGAAAACAAAAGTGGTGTATGCCAGAAAAAATTACTCAAGATTGTACTCTGTTTCCAGCATTACCAAGGTACCTGGAGTGGTTCAAACTGTTTTATAGCATTTATGGTTTTATTAATGGAACCGTAATATACACACATGTATGTATGTATGTATGTATGTATATTGGTATGTATCTTAAGTTTTGTCTACCCCAACTTACATTCCCACAAACAAATGTTGCCATTTTTAGTTCAAGGGAGCAATGTACAAGCAGAGAAGTGTCTTATTATAATAAAGTTATACAGAGAAGGCAAAGTTAAATAAACTACTTTTGATTTAATGGAAAATGTAATCACATGTCTCATTCTTCTCAGGTAGATGAAGTGGAATATTTTGGAAAACAATTAAAGCAAGATAAAAGTGCTGTCTTCGTTGCACATGTTTTAACATGTCACAGCAGGAAAAGCAATGGTTTAACTAATAATGATGGTTGAATTCCATGTAGGTGAGTGACACCGGCATGGAATTTGGCCATAATTAATGTTATTAGTTAAACATGTGTTTTCACAAAATATTTTCCACAAAAGGAATCTATTGAACTTTGTCCTGACATTTATTTCTTTAAGTCTAGCCAACTCTGTACATAATGTAAAGTTACCACACACATCGGGAATATTACCTAACCAACATTTAGTAAAAAGATAAAAATATGTTGCAATCTGCGGACTAACTTACTATGTAATAAGAAGTGGAATAATGGTTCCATGTTCTAAAAGCCCGTTTTTAGGTATGTTGACACCTTAAAGGATGGTATCATGATATTATTTTTATGAAGTGCCGAAAATATAGAGAAACCAAAACTGTTATAAATCGTAATATTTTGTATATTTGTATGGTTTACAATTAAACAAAGGCAGATGGAATGGTATATTTGAAGTCAAATAGTTAAAAGTTGAGTACCCTGGTGTAATTCTTATTTGCTTGTTTGTTGTCTATTTACAATGACTAAATACTTCAAAGTAGAGTCAAGGGACTACTTTGGATCTCCAGCAAAAAGGGGAATTCTTTATTTTCACTATAATTCCATCTATAAGTAACACAATGACAGAATATATTACTGTTTTGGTCATGGGTTTCATACAAGTTCTGTAGTAAAATATCTTAAAAGTAGAAACCCTTTCAGATGGGCGACCCTGGGATAAAATCTTATTGAATGGGGATCTGTGGTTTTAATTTGTGTAAGTTTATGGTTCCTTTTTTGAGAACCACTGCTATTACCTACAACAATTTTCCAGAGCATACTACACACTTAAATTGGTAAATGTGCGTTTCCAGTGAGGCTGTGTTTTCAGTCCAAGCCCTTGTGTTTCAGTTCAATTTATATGACTGAAAATTTTGTCATCTTTTTACTTTCAAACATAATGTTATTGCTTTGTAGTTATATCAGTCTGTGTAAGTGGGAGGTATAAATGAAATTGCCAAGCAGCAAGCATGTTGGGTTGTTAGAAATCAGACCAGTGAGACAACCACCAAGCAAACCTGGACGTTTTTTAAAATTATCGAAGTTCCTGTTTGTCAACTGACTCTGACCACCATGATGTCGGAGTTTCCCACAGGCACATAAATAAATCACAGCATGCAATGAGTATTAGAAAAAGGATTAAAAACGTTAAACATTTGTCATAATGGAGGCCAATAATGAATGTAAAGAGTATACAGGTTTTTGTGCTCTTTTACATTTGGAAGGAAGAATAACAACAAACCTGATACAGTTTCTTGGAAAAGAAGGGGAAAACGATGGAATTACAGGTGCTAGTGATTTGACGACTTTAAGTAATGTGTAATATTCAAAACGAACAGTGAGCGGCAGTACTGTGTCTTCGGCGCTGTACGCGGCCCACGAGTCTCGGGAGGAAGAGGAAAAGCGTAACCTAGAGGGTGAACTGGGAGGTGGTGTCCATCTTATTTACACCGGTGAGATTGCTAAATTTTTGATCTGTCGGATATTTCAGGAGTATAAAAGTTGAAAGCCGGGTAAGTTGGCAGGATTGCTCACGTTACCATATGTATACTTGTAATCGCAGAGGCAGAAGTAGCTCCAAAAAAGAACTAATCTTTGTCATGAGGCCTATTTTCTAACGATGCGCCATATTGAATTTCATTTTGGGTCCTAACCACTAGCTGGGTTTAGCTTAGCGGGCTAACATTTGCCTACATTAACTGTTTGTCGTAGCGTATGACTACATCATATATTTCAGGTTGGATGTATCACTAATAACAAACGTTTTTGGCGCATTCAAGACTAAAAAAAGATGTAAGTTAGTCCATATGTATTTATAAAACTAACAATGTTGAGACAACCCTAGCTAACGTTAGTTAGCCTATTAGCTTTCATCAGGATTGGCCAACAACAGTTTATTTATGTTGTTATGGCTTAACACTCCCACAATACTGTTTTGGGACAAGATCTAACATTGAGAAAATACTGAGAAAGAATTTAACCACTTGAATGTGTGAATTTATTTAACACTGTAACGTAAGGTTATTATAGTTAGTATCAGGTTATAGAGAGTAAATTCAGGGTTGATATCTGGATCATAACTGAGTATTTTCACCTCTTTGATAGGTCTTCAGAGATGAGCAGTTCAGAGGAAGTGTCATGGATCTCCTGGTTCTGTGGCCTGAGGGGCAATGAGTTTTTCTGTGAGGTGAGTTGCCTTATGCAGTGCCTGATTTGTCTGTGGATATTAACTTTAATTGTTGCTATGCTGTCCATGTAGTGACATATCAAAATGAAGTTAAATTACTATACACAGTAGTGAGTCGAGTAGAGGTCCACATTGACATCTCTCTTACTCTTTATTTCACTACACACAGCCAGATCAAACATTGATCCCAGGACTAAATATTGTATTAGGTCCTGCATGAATATCTCCCAAGAGTTCAGACATTTCATCTCATTCACATCCATTCATAAAACCTGTTACAGGAGAACTATAAATGAAAAAACTAACTTCTTCTTGGTGCGTCCAAGCTTGGAAAAAATTTGTGTCAAGCGTCTTTAAATGAACAAATACAAGAATTGACTCCGATTTCTTCCATTAAAGTTAATACAACCAAGAAAGCGGTCATGCGCGTCCTTGAGTTTACACGCTCTGTATTGACTTTAATTAAAAATAAATCATGTTTTTTATTAAATTACACTTGCTTGACATAGTTTTTGCTATGAGTTGCTAAATAGATTTCTAACCATGCAATGAATTTATATTTTCAAAGTACTGTCAGTAACATGGTCCTGGATCAGGACTCAGCCATATCATGCTCTAACTGCTTGTTCACCACATTTCAAGCTTAAAACAATGCTCTCACTACTATATGTAAACTAAAAGAGATATTGATCACTGTAATTATTACTCCAGTTCCTACTGGCCCTGAAGAGATCACTCCTGTGTGAGACTCTAAGGCTTTTGAACTCTATGGAACTGTATTACACTGGAAGGGATCTCTTCACTTCCAGTGTGTTCAGGAGGAAGGATTACAGTGACTAATGACTTTCAGCGTACCTTATGGCATAGAAAATGTGAACATATCCTTTCCGGTAAATTCCACGCTTCTTCTAAATTCTTACCGAATACTCCGCTTTCTTATCCAATTTCTCCAACTAAAGGTGGATGAAGATTACATCCAGGACAAGTTCAACCTGACGGGGCTCAATGAGCAGGTTCCCCATTACCGCCAGGCCTTAGACATGATCCTGGACCTTGAACCAGGTCGGTATATCGTGTTCACACCTCCTCCACATTTAGTTTAGCACTGGTTACATTCCCTTATGTTGATACACATATCAACAGTGTACACAGTACATTAGATATAATTGGCTAGAGGGGAGAGACAACCATCCCAAACGCTGCTCCGATGTTGATCTTCATTTACAAGCTAACATGTGTAAAAGACACTAAGAGGTCAGAGTAAAGGAGTTGCGGTTCTTTCATTCAGGAGACTATCATTAGTGAGCCTGACTGTAACGTGTGCTACTATTCTGTTTATTCCGTCATATTGAGCACTGTTGCACATGCCATCTAATAAATAAAAATTAACATTTCATCACAGCATTCTTTGGTTTTGAGGCTGTTTAGCCTGCTCAGTTTCTGTGCAGGTTATTTCTTATCTTTTCAGATGATTTGTCATACTGCAACTCCAGCAGTACAGGGTTCCCCCCCTTAAGTCATTGTACATTTTCACTGGATATGTGAAACTATGTGAGTTACTGCAACTGCTCTTCAGACTCCCTCAGAACTTGTTTTGTCCTTATTTACATATTTATTTATTTTAAAGTATATCGAACGAGCACACTCTCAGTTGTATTTTTTTCGTATTCCCTGTCCTGTTGAGACTCTTACTCAGCACAGTTTTGCATCTCTGTAAACTTTGAAAAGAAACATGAACACCAACAATGTACTGTTCTCTTTTGTCTCCAGATGAGGAGCTGGAGGACAATCCCAACCAGAGTGACCTGATCGAGCAGGCAGCCGAGATGCTGTACGGCCTCATCCACGCACGCTACATCCTCACTAACCGAGGCATCGCACAGATGGTAGGCTCCAGCAAAGTCCACTAGGCCTGTCTGCATTAGGGAATCTGCTTTTCCAGAATTTTTTTGTTGACAGGGTGGGAAATTACTTACACCATATTAGATGGAAATTGTCAGTTTAAACACTGCACATCTTTATATATTCAGTGAAAGGGGTGATAATGTTGGATTTTTAAGGAAGGAATAGGAAAGTTAATAAACTTGGGATGGACTTGGACCAGCAAGTGGCTGTCAGTCACAGTTCTGGCAGCTCAGTACCAGTAAACCTGGGCATGTACTTGATGGTTAACAGTTAACAGCAGTCCTTCCATAGATTTATTACTGTGTAAGTTTGGATTTTTCGTTCAGCATCCGATTTCAACATTGAAACAGTAGATGGAGGTATTGTACGGTCGTGTTTTAAATATACTCCTAACAGTAACCGTAAACTGAATATCTTTTGGTTGTGTACAAAATGGGATGGGACAATATGAGGATGTCATCTAGGTCTTTGGGAAACACTGATCGACCATTTCTCACCATTTTGTGATATTTTATAGACCATATAACTAATCAATTAATCAAGAGAGTAATCAACAGATTAATCGACAATGAAAATCATTTTTAGTTGCAGTTGGAAAAATATCGGCCCCTATTCTGTTTTCTAAAATATAAAATTCAGAATCTGAAGAAATGTATTGATCATACGAGTGTTTTTCATAGCATTTGGAGCAGGCAGCCATTGTAGCCAAAATGTTTACCTAGTGTTTAACTGTGAGAGAGAGTGCGTGCCAAAGCAAGGCAAGAAGTATTGCGTGCGACTGAAGGCACACTCATACGCAGAGCTGCCTCTACACCTCCCTGCGCAGGACTTCATGGAGTGCCTTATGTTGCGTTCCAGTCAAAGTTGGAGGTCATAATTTCCGAATGAAAATGTTCCAGGGCTGTCACCACGGAGGCACATATTGACACCAAGGACACTGCAACTGTGTAAATACAATCAAGTTTGTCACAGTTAGCCTGTTTTTTCTTTATGTTTGGCGTTGTGCACCTGGAACACTTGGAGGATTCAAATGGGAAATTCCCAACCTTTAAATTTGACTGTAAAGCTGCATTATAACTGAACCACATCGGGACATCCGCAACCAAATTACATTGAAGGAAAATGCAGCAATGTATTTGAATTGCATATTAAACAGCAATAAAATGCATTAAGCTTGTCTGAATATTTATGAATGCATTGATGTATTCATTAGAAGGATCTTCTCTGAGTAAGGAAACCAAACCTTTATGGTTGTGTGCATCAATGTTTCCATGGACACTGTGAATAAACAGGGCTGCAGAATGTAACGTAGATGTTAACAGTTGGATTTTAAAAACATTTATTTACATGAATAAACATCTAGCTATTTGTACTCATATGTCAAATATGGTCTGAAAAAATCTACTGAGAAGTCTGGTGGCATGGATTTTAGAATGGAAAATTTGTTCTTATGATATTCAGCAAATTCTCACATTTAAGGAGCTGGAAGCTGCAAGTTCTTGGCATTTATGTTTGAAAATAAAGCAAATGATTAATACATGGATCCGACAGATACTGCAACTATTTTAATAACTGATTAATCATTTTAGTTATTTTTCAAGCAAAAATGCCAAAATATTTGCTTGTTCCAGCTTCTCAAATGTCAGGATTTGATGCTTTTCTTTGTCATAAATAATAATATGATAGTCTAAAACCCAAAGCTGTTCAGTTTACTGTTAGTCAAATAAATAAGCTATCAAAAGTTTTCTGACATTTTATGGACAACACAGTTAATCGATAAATTGACAAAATAATTGGCAGATTAATCGAGGGTGGCATATCATTAAAACTGCAGCAACTATTCAATCGTCAAAACAGTTGCAGATACATTTTCTGCCCACCTCTTAACACACAGCTATTAATCCTGATTTGAAAGAATATGTCAACATTTTGGGAAATATGCTAACTCTAACGCCTAATTATTTTTATTGACTGTTTTATATCCTGTGATCACTTACAGTTGGAGAAGTATCAACAGGGAGATTTTGGCTATTGCCCCCGAGTCTATTGTGAGAATCAGCCTATGCTTCCTATTGGTGAGTAGAAGGAGGAGGAAAAAATCTCTCTCTCTCTCTCCATACATACACCTACCCCCCATGCTTTAAAAAAGTATCACCCACTTTTTACACAAGACAGGGTAACACTGCACATGTTGGTTGATCGCTACTAAGTGATGTGGTTTATATGATAGTAATACATTCTGTCACCACAGGTGCATTAGTCTTTGTTCACCTTTGTAATGAACACAACATATAATTTTACATAAAGTTTTTCACACACAATGGATCAAAGAAAGTTATCTGGGAATTTAACTACAGTCTGTCTATGGCTTTGCATCTGTAAAATATCTGCAGCAGGTCAGCGCTGGGACACTGCTCTCTGAAGGCTGATTTATTCGAATCAACGGCATAGCCTATACGTAGCCCGTAGCCTACGCCTTAGCCTACACGGTGGCCTGACGCGCACCTCTTCAAAATGTAACTGCACGTCGCGGTGGTCTTTTAGAGTGATGTTTTGGGAATGTCTGAATCTCTATACTCACAACATATATGGTGCTTTTTCAGCAGCTTATTTATAAAGCTCTGTTTTCACCTGGTCAGGAATTATTTTTCTGGTTAATTTGAAATATTGTCTTCTAATTTGTCACTTTCATCAGTGGATTAAGGGCACAGTAGGTTTTCTTTCAGTAGAGACACCAAATCTGGCTATTCAAATCTAAATTTACATGGATGTGATGATCAGAATCAGAAATACTTTATTGATCCCCGAGGGGAAATTCTTTTGTCACAATTGCACTTGTCAAAGATAGATAGATAAAGAGTATATAAATATAATAGTATAAATATAAAAAATAGACAAATATAAAGGTGTGTGGGTATGTGCAATATTTACATTATTAAGAATTATTATGGTTAACCAAAAAGGACAAGTGAATAAATAGCAGCAGAGAATATTGCACATTAATTATTAGACAGGTAATATTGGACAGAAAATAGATAATGAGGTCTAGTTTAATAAATAAGTGTCAGACACTTAAAGGGAGGAGTTATAAAGTTTGATGGCCACAGGCAGGAATGACTTCCTGTGGCGCTCTGTGGAGCATTTTGGGGTAATGAGTCTTGCACTGAAAGTGCTCCTGTGTTTGAGCAGCAAGTCATGGAGTGGGTGGGAGACATTGTCCAAGATGACATGCAGTTTGGACAGCATCCTCCTCTCTGACACCACCGAGTCCAGCTCCACCCCCACAACGTCACTGGCCTTGCGGATCAGTTTGTTGAGTCTGTTAGCGTCCGCTACCCTCAACCTGCTGCCCCAGCATGCAACAGCAAACAGGATAGCACTGGCCACCACAGACTCATAAAACATCCTCAGCATCGTCCTGCAGATGTTGAAGGACCTCAGCCTCCTCAGAAAATAGAGATGGCTTTGGCCCTTCCAGTAGAGGGTTTGAGTGTTCTTGGCCCAGTCCAGTGTTACAGGTGAGACAGCAGTTGAGTTAGTGGGGGGGATGGGCGCGAGCCATTGAGTCAAATCTGTTAAAGAACAGGTTAAGTTCATTGGCCCTGTCCAAGCTGCCCTCAACTCCTCTGCTGCCAGTCGGTCTGAAGCCAGTGATGTTCCTCATGCCGCTCCAGACCTCCCTCATGTTGTTCAGCAATGGCGGTGTGGATGACGTTACACGCCGATGTCGGGTTGGCAGAGGGCGGAATGTAAACCGCAACAACGATGGCATGTGAAATTTCCCGTGGCAGGTAATATGGCCGGAGTCCCACAGCAAGCAGTTCAGTGTCCGGGCTACAGATATGCTGTTTCATTGTAATGTGACCGGGATTACACCATCTATTGCTAACTAGAACAGCAAGCCCCCCGCCTTTACGCTTACTGCTCTCGGGGAAATCTCTGTCGGCCCGAACAGTCTGAAAGCCGTCGATGGAGACGTTGTGGTCAGGTATATATCCGACTGTAGCCAAGTCTCCGTGAAGCACATTAAACTACACTCCCGGAACTCCCTCTGACTCCGGGCTAACGCTGTTAGCTCGTCCATCTTATTAGCCAGTGACCTCACATTGCCCATGATGAGAGAGGGGAGACATGGCTTAAATCTCCTTCTCCTAAGTCTCTGTTGACTGGACCCCTCTCTCTTTCCACGCCGTTTCGTTCCTCCTCTGCAACCTCTGTGTGTCCTCCTCCAGATCTCGGTGGGGATGTCTGTGGGCCTGGGCGCCCCGGTCGGCTTCAGCGCGATCAGCTGGTCCCGGGTGTAAACAAAGCTGCTATGAAGTTGCTGCGCAACGGTGCAGTGGCTTACCAGAACTCTCAGCTTGCATGATTAGAGAGAGTCTAGTTTAAATTACGTATAGAACCAAAAATCACACACGTGAGATATAAAATGAAAGTTAAAGTTAGAAAAGAAGACGACAAACATTGATAAAATCAATGTTGAATGAAATTCAGGAAGGAATTTAGGAATAGTTTGTGCTTTAGGAAGCATTCCAATGTAAGTCTGCGCTGTTTCTATCGGAGATATTTTAGATTCACTTTAGTTCATATCTAAGCCAGTTTCTTCCTTCCTCTGTCGCTCTTCCTCTTCCTCCACAGGTCTGTCAGACATCCCAGGGGAGGCCATGGTGAAGCTGTACTGTCCTAAATGCATGGACGTCTACACACCCAAGTCCTCCAGGCACCACCACACAGATGGAGCCTATTTTGGCACTGGCTTCCCCCACATGCTCTTCATGGTTCACCCTGAGTACAGGCCCAAGAGGCCCGCCAACCAGTTTGTCCCAAGGTTAGTGCAGCAGGTTGAACATGAAGGCGTGCTCTCTTAGACTAGAGCTGTGTCGCTGTGTCTTAACTATTCTCACCATAGAAATAACTCTGTGTACACATCATCAGGGATGAGTCCACCAATCAGAGGATGTTAAACATTTGTCACAGCATCTAAACTAATAGCCGTATGCTGTAGGCTGGTGGTAGTTTTCAAATTATGTTAGTTATTTTAATGTGAAACCTGCAGGCTTCTTGAACACAACCCATGTGTTCACGTGCCATTCACTCAACAGTATTGCCTAACCAAATACCTTTACTGTGCGATGTAGTGCAGTTTCGGTGAACAAGTCACACTCTAGATATGATGACCGCTTTGTGTTTTGTAGCTGAACTGATTAAAATCTGAACATGTCCAAAATTAATATTTGTGCTTTCAGTCATAGCATACATGCGTGGGCAGTGTTAACACTGAAATTTTACACTTCATTTGTTTGTTTAGTTAAGTGTAGTTTAGTCACAGTTAGGCCATTTGATTAGTTTTAAGTAGAGAGCTTCAGGGTTGCAACTAAAACATTTCCACAATTGATCAAGATGTAAAGATAAGAAAGAAAAGAGATTTAAAAGGTATTTTATCTTGAAAACTTACTTAAATGATTAATCTATTGTCAAAATTTCAGCAGATTTCTGATCACTTTATGGCAATCTCATCTGTTTATTTCACACACCTTCATCCTCTTCCTGCATCCTGTTTCATTAAGTTTTGACGTCTATTTACGTCTGTGAGCCATCAGTTAGTGTGGCATGGTAGGAAACATGAGAGCTTATAATAATACATCACTGCTCTCTCCCTAAAAGCAAATACATCACTGATCACATTGTCAACAGCTCATCAATTTCAGTGCGCATGTTTGTGTTTCATCTTGTCAACTGTATTAAATTAAAGTTAATATTGTAGCTTTTGTGCGACTCTGGTCTTTTCATCATGTTTGTTAACCAGCATAAACCGTGGTCAGAAGTAATGCTCACATTTGTTCGCTGCTTTCTTTTTTTTCCAGGCTGTACGGGTTCAAGATCCACCCCATGGCTTACCAGCTGCAGCTGCAAGCCGCCTCCAGCTTCAAGAGCCCCGTCAAGGCCATCCGCTAGAGGGTCCAGGACAAAGGAGGAGGAGGAAGATTCATAGAGAGAGAGAGAGAGGGAGATGACAGGAAAGAATTATCTCCAGAAGGGGAGCGGTCACCTGCATTTTACAAAGCTTTTCAGATGCCCCCTCCCCACCCTGAAGACTGTATTATTTTGGTTTAGATTAGGGCAAATGGAAAAAGTGTAAAGATTTTTGAGGTGTGAGCGAGACATAAAAAACCTGCATAGCCATGATCACAAACAAACACCTGCACGCATACATACAAACAAAATACATAAATGCATCCACACACTTGGGATTCCATGCACATACCTTACCAAACTCATCAGTGCCAAAAATAGGAGGGGAGGTAAGAGGAAGCTGAACAATACAGGGGCTCCACGCTGCTCCTGCTGTTCGCTCACATTACGAGCACACTGATGGGTGTTGGGTAGAAAGCTGAAAGTGCAATGACTGCGTCAGTTTTTACCTATGGCTCTGTGTTTGTTCTGTATTTGGCACAGTTTGGTAAAGAGTGGTGGTAAACCCCCCTATTTGGAGCCTCTTTCCCCCCAAATGCCCTCCTCCCAATGCATGTACACTCAGGCTGGCACTCACAGAGACAGTTCGGATATTTCAGTATCACTCATTTGTAAAAGGAAAAAAAAAATTGGCTACTGGTTTGTCTAATGCTTTGTGTTGTTGCACAACACATTCTGTTGGATTTGCCTTAAGATTCAGAGAAAACACCCACATTGTTTTTTTATTTGTTGTTCGAGAGGCACAAGCAACATAATCTTTATTTTTTTCCTCTATCTGCCCTTAGAGGAGGTAAAGTAGAAATAGATCAAACTTACGTGCATTTACGAATCGTTCAGACAATTGTAAGCAGCCTGTGTCGTTACTCCAGCTGTCTGTGGGTGTGTCAAACAGCGGTCTGTATTGGTAACGTTACCTTTTAAAATATAACCTGTGCTACAATCCCCCCTTTTCTATCGTAGCTTCATCTTCTTTAACTAAATAGTTTGACATTTTGGGAAATAATGCTTATTTGCTTTTTGGCAGAGAATAAATGACACTCTTACCACTCTACGGTAATGAAGCTATCGCGATAACAAGCATAGAAAGGTAGCTAGATCGGAAATGGGGGAAACTTCCTGCCAGCACCTCTGATTAGCCACTAATTAACTAGTTATATCGAGTTTTCTAGTTTGTACAATGCTGGAAGTGTAAAAATGACTATTTGTCTTTTTATGGGGGCTTAACAGCTGCAACCGAAGTTTATGGTCCCAGTCAAGACCGAACCGGTACTAAACTGCATGTAGTTTTTAAGCTTCGGTTTTATACAGATTAAATAAACCATTAATATTTGTTTGTATATAATGTTTGTTGAGTTTCTATATCTTCTAACTGGCACGTAACCCCGTTGTCATTTGTTTAATCTGTATGAAACCGAAATGTAAAAACAATTATTTATGTGCCGCTTAGCTGTTGCCATAAAACCAGTGCTGA
This sequence comes from Micropterus dolomieu, assembly GCF_021292245.1. Classification (NCBI taxonomy): domain Eukaryota; kingdom Metazoa; phylum Chordata; class Actinopteri; order Centrarchiformes; family Centrarchidae; genus Micropterus; species Micropterus dolomieu. The sequence continues at coordinate 10,630,721 of NC_060158.1, forward strand.
CTCCAGGAAGTTGTCGTACCTTTCCGAGTGAAGAAATAGTCCGGCACATGATCCCCAGTAAAAGAAAAGTACTAGACAATAAGTAATAAAGGCAACTTGTGAGCGTTAAATGTGTTGATAGGCGAGTTTTGTCAGTTGGACAAAGCCAGGCTAGCCTTTTCCCTGTTTCACGTTCTTTGCTAAGCTAAAATCTAAACGTCTGCTGGTGGTAGAGAGAGGTATAATTTGTCTTGTGTAACACTGCATGAAAGCAAATATTTCCCTACATGTCAAACTGTTCCTGTAAAGACCAAGGAGGAGACTCAGAGAAAGAGGAATTTAGACAATCTGAATCCTTAAGCTCACTCCACCACTGCACTGACCTTACTGGTGTCTCTCCACAGCTTCATTATTTATGTTCAGGTTTAGAGACAGACAGACAGACCACCAGCCGCTTGTGTTATTTTGTTCGTTTGTTTCTAAAACCGTGGGGCAGATCCCCCCCCCCTCCCTCTTCACTCTCCACTTTTGTGTGACTGGAACAGATTGTTTTTGGATTTCATGATACAAGAGAAACTGTATTTGTGTCCAGATTTTAACTAATGTTTGTCCATGTTGTCTTTCTGCTACTGTGGAAGGGTGAGCAGGATTCAGAATTCACAATAAACTTCTATTTTCTTTTCATACTGTTTTGTCCTTTGTGTTCTTTAATACTGCAGTTCTGCCCTCCTGCCACACAGTGTCAGTCTTAGTATTTTTAATAATCCTTCCTTTCACACATTTTAATAGATCTCAAGCACTACCTGTAGCAGTTGGATTCATATCTTGAAAATGAAAAGATAATGTAGCATGGAAGGGCCATAAAACACACACTTGTACCTGCATTCTTAGTGTATAGGTGTTTGTAGGAAGATTTTCTGTGGTGTCAGAGGGAAGGATGGTTGTCTGGGTGTGGTTGCAGTGACATTTCACATGACTCTGAGTAACAGCATTGGCGGGGAAATATGCACACACACACACAACAAACAAACACAAACACTAACTGCACTGACGCGATCATAAGATTTCAGTCAGGCTTATGTAATTATTTTTGAATTAGCTTTTGAATGTCATGTAGTCTTTTCATAAAGTCAATGGAATTTCAAAATAAGCTAAATATATTTAATTTTAAAATATGCTGCCTCTACAGTTTATGCCATAGGAACACAGAAAACACCTGGAGAAAAACAGTAGGGAACACTGGTATGGCTTCTTTATATATGACTAATAAAAACTGTTTTCCCCCTCTGCACGGCAGCTGTTTTTCGTAAAGTGACTGGCAGGGGTGAGTTGTCTCCATGTGGCTTTACCCTGTCAGTTTTTCCATAGGGAAAAGAGGAGGTTCCCTTATGACTCAGGATAACCTCAAACCACAGCCTGGGACCTGCCCTTCTTCTCCTCCCCGGCCTTCCCTTCTTTCAGCAACTTCTTTTAACTTTGTGAAGGACGAAGGAATCCCCTGTTTTTATAGTTGGTAAGTTGCTCGTAACGCCCAGAGACTATCTTGCCCTGATGGTCTGCTGAATAATGAAAGGTGTCTGAGTATTTGGCTGGAAACAAAGCCCCAGATGTGGCAAGAAAGCAGCTCAGATTGTTTTGCAGACTAATAATCATGTCAGTTCAGCTGCACATACTTTAGTCATGTGAAATGTTCATCTTTTCCTTTGCCACACCCAGAAGCCATATTGCACCATTTTCCTCTCAGAGATTTCTTCTTGGGATGCCTCTCTGCAACGGATACAACCATAAAGGAAATATGCCAGCCACAGAGACTGAGACCACACACAAATATATATTTTGTTGATAGTAAATACACATTTTCTAGAGGCTGTACTCTCCACATGTGATGTGGTGAGGTTACCAAGAATGTTACAAACTCTAGTAGAGATTCAAGCTCTGACTTAACAAGACAAGTTGGGGAACATTTCCTCTTATGGTTCCTAGAAAAAAAACAGGAAGTTTGCATGTATGAGAGAGAGAGGAACAGAGAGATAGGAACAGAAAGAAAGAGGTAGGGGGATGGAAGGAGAGAGAGAGGAGGGGGAGGCACCCTACACAATATACACACAGAGGTACAGACAGTAAAGGTGATGTTGCGACTGAATGGATAATGGTACAGATATTTACAGTAGTGTTAATGATAATAATCGTAATGTTACTGATTATAATAACAATAATTGTAGCAAAGGGTGTCGAGCAGCAACACGTGGGCAGCATGTGACTCGCAACCACAGATCCAGACTCCACAGCTCCAGAGCCAGAAACACCTGCAGGAAGTGATAGGAGGAGAAAGGAGAGGGACGAGAAAGCACAAGACTACGGGAAAGGGAAGAAGTCGAGTTAGTAACATGCATTAATGGGATGAGGTTGCATAGAGAAGGAGAGAAAGAAAAGGAGAGAGGAGCTCAGTGCATCATGGGACTGCCCCCGGCAGTCTAGGCCTATAACAGCATAACTAAGGGATGGTTCAGGACTCACCTGAGCCAGCCCTAACTATAAGCTTTATCAAAGAGGAAAGTCTTAAGCCTACTTTTAAATGTATTGATGGCGTCGACCTCCTGAACCCAAACTGGAACCTGGTTCCACAGGAGAGGAGCTTGATAGCTGAACGCTCTGTGTCAGCAGGATTTTGATAGAAATGTCTCAGCACCTGGTGGGAGGTGGACTCACCGGAGGAGATATTGCCTGTATTTGCCTGGAATGTTCTTTATTCCCCATTCTTACCTGATGAAGGACCTAAACGTTGTATCTTGCGTGGGAGCTATTTCTACTCTTGCAAATGGCTTGAATGAAATTTGGTGCAGACATTCATGTTCCCCTCAGGATAAATTATGACGATTTTGGCAATCCTCTGACTTTCCATCCAGTGCCATCACCATTCTTGCAAAACTAATGAGATTACCACAAGCCTCAGCTGTTGTGCTAATTAGCAAATGTTAGAATGACAACAAGCTAAGCTATGATAGTGAACATGGTAATCATTGTACCCGCTTAACATGAGCACATTAGCATTGTCATTGTCAACGTGGTAGCATGCTGACATTAGCATTTAATTCAAAATACCAATGTACCTAACAGCCTCACAGAGCTGCTTGTCCCCTTCATCCTCCAGACAGATTTACAGCTGTGCCATATTCTTGATTTAACTGTGCTGTAACTTAGAAATGTTCTTGTATCTGCCCCATGAAATCACATTTTTGTGGAGTTGCATGTAATGTTTCTTTGTCTTCAAGCTGAAGGTTTTGATACTGACTCACCAAAAGTTGGACCTTCCAGATACAGGTGTACTCATCCTACAATCAACTGAAATCCCTTGGCTACACACGGGTGACTTACGTTTAACTTATTATGTGACTTTTAAATGCAGTTAGAAGACAAAGGGCTGAATAGTTTTTTATTTAGGTCACTTTGTATAGATGTGGTTCCACTTTGACATTTAAAAGTCCTTTTTACAGACACAGGATTTTAATATTTAAACTTCCCAGTTCCTCTTCATCTTCATCTCAGTTCCAATTTGACTTTAGCTGACATTGCTGTGACAGACGGATTATGTATTAGTTTGGGTAGTTTCTCCCACACTCCCTCTTTCCAAGTGACAAGTGTTGAGAAACTCACAGGATCTGTGGGCAAAACAATAGAGGCAATTCACTGAGCCCAAACAACCTCCCTCTTAGCAAAGCATTTCAAAATGATGACGCTCAAGATGCCATTTCACGACTGCTCCCCAACCCCCCCTCCGACAGGAAACCAAATCATGCCCCTTTTTGAAGTCACACTCAGAGATCATCATCAAATGGATCATAGACAACAAACATGCCTACCACACACATTTTGTGACTGATGTGGCAAAACCTCAGTGACTGCATTTTCATGACTCCACTAAATGCTTTTGTTGCCTCTATCCAAAAACGTTTTCAAATAAACAGAAAAATACTCTTCTTTGGGTGAGACCAGACTTGCTTATGTGAATAAAAAAGTTATCCAAAGTCTCTCCTTGAAATTATTAAGGCTGTTTCATCACTGTGACTCATTTGCCAAGCTCAGAATAGGATGAAGGATTGAATTTTGCGTGGCTTAAATATGCTGAAAAACTAAAAAAAAACTTTGCACAAAATTCAAACTTAGTGGAGATTACGTGTCATATGGTTGTCGCACATGGGTGTGGCAAAATAGCTCGTAAGCTCCCCCAGGCCACTTTTCACCGAAATGTATGAAATTTGTGTGGCAGATATATTATGTCCATAAAAAGCCCCAAATCCAAGAGGAAGTCAGCCATTTTGTATTTAAAGGTCATTTATGTTTTTCACAGGGTTTGATGAACACCTCCTACAGAATTAATCAGATTGATTCCAAATTTTTTGCTGTGCAAGCTAGACACATCGATGATGTAAAGTGGTGCTATCTGTGACTTTTCGTCTAAGGGCTGCTGTTGTACAAACATATATTGGGGGGGGGTTTGTTCTCTAGAAAACAAAGAATCCTGCGCACTGTCTATCACTTGTACTTCTAACTCAAATTAGAAGCTCTCAGAGGCCATCCCGGGTGGCCAGAGGTGAACAAAAGTTCAGGATGCAGACCCGGAGGTCGACCGAGCAGACCAGGAGGGCAAAACAGTTCAGGTGGGCGTCCTGTGGGACGACCCATGAGGCCGGGCAGAACAGGGGGGCCACAGAGTTCGGGAGGCCGCCCCGGGGGACGACCCAACAGGCCGGGCAGATCAAGGGGGCCAGAGAGGTCAAGGGGTTGGCAGGTTGGCCAACAGTGAGGCAGCAAACCCACTGGGGGCTGAGCAGGAGGCTGACGGCAAGACCTCTCCGGAGGTCGGCACAGCTGGGCTGAGTGCCGGTCGGTCCACCGACGGAGCACTAGGAACAGGAATCGGCTGGACCACCAACGGAGCTGGTGTTGGTCGGTCCACCGACGGGGGAACAGGAGGTCTAGAGACCATAGACTGGACCCGAGGAGCAGGGCTCGGTCTGGCCACCGATGGAGACCTTGTAACTGGTGTCAGTCGGACCTTCGACGAGGGACCAGCAACAGGTGTCGGTAGGACCACCGAGTGAGACCTGGAAGCAGGAGCAGGCCAAAATCCAAAAGTACAGGGAGGGAGGCAAGGCTGGCTGGCTGGCTGGCTGGCTGGCTGGCTGGCTGGCTACAGGCAGGCAGAGAGTACACGCACGACAGACTGGGGGGTAACAATGACCAGACAAAGACAAGACAGAAACACCAGGTATATATACAGGGCGGGAGCAACACAGGTTTTCACCTGTTTTCACCTTTCACCATGAGGCTAACGAGGCACAGGTAGGGAGAGAGAGAGCAGGGGAAAACAGAGACATGCAGAGGGATCACTGGGGTAACAGACATGACAAGGGTTACCGAACACTAGACGAAAGACAAGGGCAGCTGTGGGGCGGCTGTGGCTCAGGAGGTAGAGCGGGTTGGCAGTTAATCAGAAGGTCGGCGGTTCAATCCCTGGCCCTTGCGTGTCGAAGTGTCCTTGGGCAAGATACTAAACCGATTTGCCCCAGTGTATGAATGAGTGTGAATGCTAGTTTCCGTTTGAGCACTTAGGCTCAGTGTATGAATGTGTATGACTGGTGAATGCAGATGTAGTGTAAAAGCGCTTTGAGTGGTCGAAAAGACTAGAAAGGCGCTATACAAGTACGGAGCATTTACATTTACAAGACAGACCCCCAAAACCCAACAGACCAAAATAACACAAGCCGGCAGAGGGTAATACCAGTTATAACCAAAGGTGAGATAAGACTAGTACTGGGAGGATCCATAAATACTGGAAGGGGCCTCAACTATCTGAAACTATAAATAAACAGTCACTACTTAACAGCCCGAAGTAATTGCCTATAGTTTTAATGTTAAACTGAGGGGAAAATCCTCATTCAGACCCTTTGGCTTCAATGGTTTTACGCAAATCAGGTTCAGGTGTTTCTGCTATTTTGGAAATGCATTGTGGTTTTAGTTGCAGGGACCTGTCATCCACACTGCGTGACCACCTGAAGATGATTTGACTGCTAGCTGAGAGCTGTACAAAGCCAGTGGAAAAACAAAGTAGCCTATCACATCTTATTGTTGCTTCCAGAGAACTCACATACACTTGTTTGTCAAGTACAGGGAAATATTTGTTTGCACAAATGCTGACTGTGTGTAATTTATGCGTAACCTTAAATCATTTACAGGATGTTCTGCAGTGGTTATTTTAGAACATTAGTGAGAGGGTATTAGTGCTTTAGCTGATGTTCACAGTGAATTCTACATGTAAATACAGAGATCCAACAAGACAGAAGCAGATTTTTCTTTAGAATGTCCTTCCGTTTTCTTTAAATTGTCTATATCTAACTGGTGCAGAGGTTACACACATATGCTCAATTCGAGTAGTCCTGACTAAGTAGAAGAAGTGAATAGTGAGGAGTGGACTCAAGAAGTTTACTCATGCATCAAGAGAAATTAAAGTTTATACTGTATGATATGCCCTTTTGGGTGTTCCTCCATTTTCTGTGCACCAACATAATAGCCTACCTTTGTTTGCTACTCTAAGTGGACTATCAATCTTCAGTTAAGGACAAATAGTAATTATCTTTATTTAGTCAATGAAGCTGTCCCTTTCTAAAAGAAACATACACTTCTAATCAATACTGATGTCTCAGTCAGAAGTTCTTTGTCCATTCATAAGCTTGATGTGAATCTGGACTTGTAAATTAGCTCATTATGTATTTATCTTATATGGGTGTTAAAGCACTAATACAACAAATTAAGCATTTAAATACATACTTGGATGTATTATCAGCAAAATGTACTTGAAGTACAAAAAGTAAAAGCACAAATTAGACACTGCTTAATAGTACTAATCACTTGTTTTATCTTTAAGAATATGATGTATTTAATATGTTTATCATTTGTAGGTAAAAGTCATAAAGTCACTTCTGAGCACTACCAAAACTATTGTAATGATCACATAGCCTACTTCATAAAAACAGACGTGAGGGGTTAAATACAACATCACCAAAAAATCACTTTAAGCACCAATTAATTCCCTGTTTCACAACTTTCCTACACTTTAACTCCCTCCTGAGATATAGGCTAATATCCCCCTACCTGTGAACCACACAGGTGGGAGAGCTCAAAGAAAACATACTGGGTGGGTTTCCCGGAAGAACTCCTCCGATTGGATAACGGTGACGTTTGCATGGGAGGTGGAAGATTATAAATACATCATGGCGGATTAAAAAAATCGTTTAACGGAATTTGAGTCCTCACAAGCAGCCAACCTTTCCTTACAGTCGAGTTTCTGACCTTATTTCTGTCTTTTTTCAAGATGAACAGAATTATTCTCCAGCTCCTTGCGGTCGGATTCTGCTTTGTAATCGGTAAGAAAATTGCCTACTTTAAATTATGCATTTTTTTGTTAAAAATGCATGTTTTTTTTTCCATTAAAGCGTTTATCTTACTTTATATTTTAAAGATAATGAATGCAGACTGAGCAGCCTCATATTTCAAAGAGAACGTAAAATAGTTTTCTCGACAAAAAACTCTGCGTGAGGTTTGGCGTCTGTTTTTTTCTTTATTTATTTTTTAATGTTGCATTCCCTTAAAATATCATGTGTTTGCAGTATTGTTAAAAAGTGTTATTTCCATTTTTGTTAATTTTAGAAGAGTAGATTAAGTTAATTTTCTAGATTTTGCCATTGCACGAGGCTTTTGTTTTCCATGACCTAATTTTTAATCATTAACGACAAAAGTCTTAATTTGTTTCCTGGCAACATTCAGATCCGGTCAAACACGTTTTGTTGGACTAAAAACTTTAATATTTGACTGTCTTTGGGATGTGTCTGCAATATAGCACGTCCAACGTTTACTGTGCTCAGTGTTGCTGAGTGCAGAGCTTGAGGCTTGTCTGGGTGTGTTCATATCATTTTAGGGTTGTGACAATTCTTGACAATTTACTCAGTGATGCATCACTAATTAAAATATACCTCCCAGGTCTTTAGCATAATCTTAAACAAATACCCCAAACTGCCTACACTTCAGATGACTGTAGTCATGTAGCATATCATCATAATCCATCTCTTCTTGTTTTTGTAGGGTGTGTTTTAGTTGAACTGATGAATATTTGACTGTTTCAGATGAACAGTGAAGCACATGCTCACTTAGCCATAACCTGTTAGGTTGTTACATTCAAACACTTTGTGTTTCTCTCAGTGTTAACTGAAAAAGCCACCAGTCATCCCAAATGGTTTAGGATAGTTGGAAAAAGTTTGAAAACTGTGATGAAATTGTTAGCTAAAGGCGATAGATAAACAGTTGAAACAGCCAAAGGTGACGAATAACCGGTCGATGGATAAACAGAAACGTTGAGCTAAAAGTGATGGATAAACAGTGGAAACAGTTCAGTCAAGCAAAAATGCCCATCGTTGTCTGATATCACCTTATCAAATGTGAGGATTTGCTGTATGTCTCCATCATATCGGACAGCAAACTGTAACTTTTGGACTGTTGATTTGGTAAAACATGATATTTTAAGGACACAGCCTTGGACATTTTACAGAAGATTTCCCATCATAAGGTTTGACAGCACACCAAATAAGTTCGATTCCTACCAGGGGTGTGACGATACACTTAGAACACGAGACAAGACGATACATGGTACACGATATTGGGTTCACGAGAATGAGACGATATTTTAACCCTATATTATTAACAAATCTTCAAATACAAAATATATGACTGTCTTTTATTCTACTGAAAGTGGAATACAATGGAGCTGCATTTTGGTATGTTGCTTTCATGTTGTTAATGTCTTCTCTGTCACTGTTTGTTTCCACCGGGTACCCAAAATCCTGCCACACAAACGAGTGCGGGGGCATCTTCTATGCTAATTTCATCCTCACACTCCGTCATGCTGATATTGTGAGACAGCTTTTTACGTAGACGAGAAATAACATGTTAATATTGCAAGATCTCGTCACACCCCTAATTTGCTGCTGTTTACCCTCCGAGCACATCCCAGGCTTTCCTCTGATACTGTTATTACAGCTTAGGGTGAGGCTGCCTGTTTGTGGCAGGAGGATGTTCTCTTTTGTGTTTTTCCTTCCCCTTATAAGGTTGAGTCCTGCCACAACCTGCCAGCAATTGCATGAGAAATTCCTCACTCTGTAACAGTTGAGGCTCTGCCCAAGTCTCATAATTAATTTTACTGAAGCTCTGCAGACTTGGCAATTGTAATACATTGAAGTCCTCGGGATCCTCTCACCTAGGTTGTTTCTGTCTCATGTCTCATATTTCAAATCACACCCATCATAGCAGAAACTATATTCCCATTCTGGCTGCTTTTTATACTTTCAGGTGAAACTTTGACCTCAACTAATGAATCCTTTACTTAAATACTTGTTTGTGACAGAAGAGTGATTCACAAGTGCAGATATTTACACAACAGTACTGAGGTTTCACAGGGGCTAATATGTGTGTGTGTCCTCTGGAGAAAAGTAGATGATGTCAGACGGTGGTCTGGTTGATTTTTGAAGTCAACATGTTACAGGCTACTGAGAGGTTCCCCCCGAAATAGACAAAAATACTTTGTAATACTACTACTATACTACTCCTCTGTTGAACTGGCTACTACACTCAGATGTCAGTAAATGTCTGAAGTTGGGAGGAGTCTGGAGAGGCTGTTGATTGAACAAAATACTGAAATGGAGGTGATGTTGATTCATGGTAGCCGCATTTTGATCTTTGATCTATTGCTTTTTTTCAGGGTTTACCAGTGCAAAATACAAATGTACCCATTGTACACACAAATAATGTAGTCATTGTAATTTAACTTTTGGCTGTCCATGCATGCTTAAGAACTGAAACAAATGATAATAAAACACTGCGTGTACAAAGAAATTAGGAGAAAAGAAATTATAAAATAAAAACACAAAACAAGTAAAACTAGAACCAATGATAATCAGTTCAGAATTTACACTAACCAAATGGACGTTACGGTATAAAAGACAAGATATAAATTTACTTTTCTTTTTTTCTTTTAACAAACTTGTGTTACTGCAGTCTTATGGAGAACGTAATTATTTCAGTCATAACTATACTGTCAAGCATGCCAATCCAGTCATCAATTAAAAGTATTTATAGCTGTAGCTAATCTTTGTCATTTCTGCCTGCAGCCTTTAAAACCCAAAATTGACATTGCCATGGCCGCTATTGCTACTCCTGTCCTTCAAGGATGTTGGCATTGTGAGCTATAATCTATCAACATCTACATCTAATATTTACAAAACACACCAGACCCGCCCGGGTGTATCTTAATCTTTTTGTGAGGTTGTAGTGTGAGGATGATAATTGTCCTAGTACAGAGGAAGCTTTGATGGCACGTTTTGCATATTTACTCAGGTATTACTTCTCATAAACCTGTTTGCGTCTCATGACCATCTCGTCATAACTTTGCTCACTGGGTTTTGTGTTGTAGCACATGACTCACAGTGTGAGTTTAAATTCGTTAGCTCACTGAGGGGAACAAGTGGGAATAAAAACGATGAATAAGAACAAAACTTTCTAAAACGTAGCTTTTATGTGTGAATTGGACATAAAAATGTAATTTTCAGCTTGTGGGATGCTGGATTGAGCCACTCCTGACTGCTTTTCAACTGCTTCTGTTGGGTCACTCATTGAATATGCTCTTGCCTTACTTGTTGTAACTAGAAACAACTGCAATGCCCTCAGATGGAAATCTTGGGTACTGACACCTCACAAATCACAATATCAGTGATACCAGGGCTGTTTTTCTTGTAATCACTTCTATTATTTTCTTCCTTGTTATAAGATTTAACAGGGTTTTAATTTTATTATTTGTTCTCCTTCCCTCTGTGTTTTGAGTTTCCCAGCATGTTCTTAGTAGAACCATAGACTCTATAATGCGTGACGTCAGCCACAGGTTTGGAGCTGTTGGGAAGCTAAATGTGAATGGATCCAGCTGTCGCCATATTGGCAGTGCCTGACTCTGGTTAATCCAAAAATGGGCAAAGAGATGTAGATGAGGTGGCCTGAATGAAGCCTAGTTGCAGAATCACCTACTGGCTAGCCACCTGAGAGGGCACCTACATGTCACTCAAAATTTAAAAGATATAATTAATATAATATTCACCCTTCACAGTTATCATGAAGGAGGATATTAGCTATACAGACCCAACCAGTTTTTTTACAGGCTGTAAACATCTTGCTGTAAAGCTGGGCAGTATAACATGGAGATTTACTTTCTTTTGGAGCCAGCCAAGTGGGCAGTTGATAAACTGCAGTTTTTTGCATTTCCTCAATGGCTCTGAGGTTGAGCATAACCTGAAGTGCTGATGCACTATGATCTGTAGTTTTAGTGACAGAGCAGTAGAGGGCAGTGTAAGACTGACACTGAACATTGAAGGTGACTATTATTGTGCCACACCCCAGAGTTCAAGCAGTCTATCAAACTGTATGGCGAAGGCAGAGACTCTATAAACACTTACAGCTGGGGCAGGGAATTTATTTGAATACGATACCCTAACTCAAATACTTTGGGGGGGGAGGTTCAGTTGGATACTTTCAAAATCTAGCTCTCTTAATAGTTTCTCAACTATTACCCTAGATTTAATTATTATATTAAAATATCATCCTCAATTTAACCATTAACCTCATTATTTGAGGTTATTGGTGTGCAGCACCTCTTTATTTTATAAATTCTGGTAATTCTACGTATTTATGGTTGTAAATCCTTTAGAAGGGGTTTAAATTGTAGAACAGATTTCTTTAATCAAGTACTTTAGGACAATGTTGAGATACTTGAACTGTACTCATTCTCTACATTTATTTGTAGTTACTTATTAGATGCAGATGAAGAATTTATTTACAAACAATATGATAATCTTATACTTTATTATAAATTATTATAGATTGACCAAACCTAAACAAAAGTATCCATAAAATATTTTTTTTAAATATATAGTTGGATTTATGGATATATCTATTTAGATATATAAATAAAAATACATACCTAAAAAGCCCTTTTGGTTTCTCACACCTTGCCGATGGCACTTCTTTAATGAAGTAAAAAGTTGAATGCAGGATTCTTCCTGTGACAACAAAGTATTTCTTAGCTGTTTTATTGCTTCTTTTACTTCCGTAAAGGTTCCGAGTACTTTCCCCACCTCTGCTGGTTTAAGACATTTTTGCAGGACTTTCTCTTTGAAGGGCTGCGGCTGCTTCTCATTAGTTTTGTCCTTTCTCATGCACCTGTCATGAAGGTTGTTGGCAACAGTGTGAGGGGAAGTGATATAAAAGTAATGACGGAAACATTTCCTCATACAAAATGCCATTTATATTTGAAGAAGCATAAAGAAGGGTGGCTTTTGAAATGGACCGACAATGATGCATGTCTAGGCTGATATCTCCTCACCCATCTGCGTCATTACTAATTGATCTGCCTACTGTACCTGGTTGTCAAAATTGATTGACTGCACCTGTTTTTTTTACATACTTTAACATCTTGATCCATAGCCTGAAATGTGCTGTTGCAATTAATGAAGGTAACAACACAACCAATTATATGTTGAGATACTTCTGCTGCAGTGAACAGTCTGCTGTAATTGAACATCATTAGCTTCACTTTTCCCATGTGACTTCACCTACAGACTGTCTCAGACTCTCCTAACCTTGACAAGGAATCGCTGATGCTCACAGAAGTCTTTGGAAACACATTTGTTTATGTAACTGTGATTTATTACTTAATACCTCAGAGGATCAGGTCATACTTGATTTCAGATGTCTCCCGGAAAACAAGTCAGTCAGCATTGCAGAGTGCTGAAGTGTTGCCAGGTGTGGCACCACTGAGGTCACACAACACTTTACTTTTCTGTGATTTACCTTTAAAGAATTGTGTGCCATTTTACTAGCAGGGTAGGGTTTAAAAAAGTGAGCGAGTAAGATATTTGTTGTCAGATAAGCTGTTTTATAATATGGTAAATGATTTGTGTTTCCTTGATAAAGAAATCTCTTATTTTAACAACAAGGTACATTTTAATTTCTATATATGAGATTATTTATCAATTTGGAGCAATAAGAGAGGACATGAGGATTGTCAAAAGTCACTGTAACGAAAATAAGCTTAACTGCGGGCGTCGCTGTTTGTGTAAAAGGGTATGGGTGTGTTTGTATCTTTAAAAAGTTAAGAACTGGGATTATCTCACCAGACTGACAGAAATTGAACTGTCTGACACGATTATACTGGTTTTATTTTGTCTATAGATCTTTGGGCTTTGCTTTAAATGTTATCCAAATTATCTACCATTTACTAATATGTTAATAGTGAAAAGGTTCACCAAAGATATCGGTGCCTGTAATTTTTGAGTGTGACGCAACAGAAAGTATGTCCCACAATGGCAAAAAATAAAGTATCATTTTGTCAAGCTGAATTCAGGTTTTTATTCTGTTGGTTTGTTGTTGTACCCAAGAAAAAGGCTAATCTTGTTTCCACTTCAAAATATTTTATGCTCTAGGCCCTGACTTGGCTCCGCAGGGTTAAAAAAAAAAATTATTTCCCCAATTAAACTAAACACAAGTACAAACAATAAAATGTGTGTAGGAGAATTTGATTTCCCTTGGTATTCCTTGTTATGGCTTATTACACTACAGCTTAATATTGAATTTTTGAATAAAAGCCCAGACCCAACTAACAACTATATAATTACTACATTACAGTCTTTGTCATACAGTTATTCTGCTGTTCTGCTACAGGAGGCACTGGTTTAATGCATAAAATTTAGCTGTACGGTGCTTTAGAAGTAACATAAATTAATTTCATTGTAGGAATTGGGGATTCCCTTTTATCAAAGTATTGACAAACACAGCCCAGTTAATAGTTTAAAATAAGCTGACGAAATCAATCTTGATCAAACAAGAAGAAAAGGGAACTTCCCACACATGTCTTTTGGTTGGATAATAAGTTCAGTGTGTTCTTTCCATAACAATTAGTCATGGCCATGACTTAACAAATAGAGCAACAGGTTTCTTACAATAGTTTCACAGAAGTTCACTGCAGTGTCTGAGTATAATTTCCACTCCCTGTTCTGAGTCATGTACAGGTTTCAGCCTCACAATGACCATGTGACCGTTGTTTTAGGCTTGGTGCACCACAACAGCAACAGACAGCATTGAGTAGCTTGTCTTGTTATAAATAGTTGTTTGTTCTACCTATGTACAGATGGTATCACTATTTCCAGGGATTTTAAGGGTTTTCTTCTTTCAAAAAAAAAATGACCTTAAGTGAAAATGTATACAAAACTTCTACAGAAAACTGTCAGCTGACTTTTTGGAAAGTATCCAGGCAAATGTTCACTTTTGTACTTTTCCAAAAGCTACCTGCCAAACTTCTTACAAAGTTTACAGGTGCATATTAGGTGTGCTTAGGTTCCTGAGGTGGTCCTGAGAGAAATTAATTTAGTAGAAACTCTTTTTGTCTGTCACCTTGACTTGAGGCAGATGTTCTGACCCTTCCGTGTGACTTCTTAAAGGTCTACTGAGCCTAATATAACATTATTGCTTACGTAGCATTTCCAGTATCAGTCAGTACCAGTCATTTTACCCACTGGGTTGGTTTTATTTATAAAATTGGTTGTATAATCTTTGTAACCTGATAATGATGTTACAAAGTTAAAATGTAATTTTTATTTGCTGCCAGTAACATTCAGCGACTTTTGATGAGCAGATTTAGGAAAAGAAACAAAATAAAAGCAGCAATGGCAGAGAGATCTGACTTTTAGTCCCTAATGTGGGTCAAACGCTAAAAACTGGATCTTGCATTTCCCAAAACTAAACAGTATCTGTGTTAGACACCATCCCTGGTAAAAGCCTAGAGCTGTCCCAACTCCAGAGTAGTAATTTTAAGGTTTTGAGTCTTTAGTGTTGTCACATTTGATTTGATCATTTGTTGTTGTTTTTTTTTGCATGTGCTGTTGATGATATACTATATTCCGATGAAGTGTGGGCGGTGATGGGGGGGAATAGCTTACTCTTAACCATAACATTACATAGCAGAAAAGCCTCATTTCAAAATGAGTAATAATTGTCTTATCACCTGTTTTAACACAAAACAAAGATCTGAAATCATACAAGTACATAAAGTTAGACAAATTAACCTTGTTGACACAGATGGAAAAGTACATTGATCTCTTGTAGGCTGTACTATGAATGACTATAGTACATACTATATACGTACAATTAGCAAGTAATAGGGAATTGGGACAAACATCATATTTATCCCTACACCCTGTTCTGAATTTGTCCATTTTTATAAGCAGTGCAATGTGCATGTGAGCTCAATCCTGAGCTGATGACCATCCTGAACTGAGGACCACCTTTTTAGATCTGTACCTGGACTATAAACAAAGTCAGAGTTCCTAACTAATGGTTTGAATTTATAGGTTCTAGACAGGGTACTATTATATGTTATTTTTCTGCATCTGGAAACCTATCATAGCTGGTAAACTGGTAAAATGGCTCAGTTTTTTTCTATGTAGCTCAAAATCCCTAACTTGTCTCGTGCAAAAAACGGCGAAAACGAAGACCTAAAACAGAGAAGTTTAAAAATGCTGCCAACCCTGTTCTGCGTTTCAAACCTCCGGAGGGTGTTTTAGTGAAGACGGGCAAAAACAGAGGACTTTAGAAACGATGACTCAGACTTTGTCTGTATTTTATTCTTTCACCAAATCTTCTGTAACTAGGAAGAGACCATCTGCCTCATGTTTGCACTGGCACGTGCATGCCCAGTGTACCTGAACGGCCAATAGATGTGTGTTTTCAGTCGTTTTAATGTACAGGGAGATCAACTCCAAAACACTGGTGTAGACGGAGATCTTATTTGTTTTAATTCTCCGTTTGTAAACTAAAACAGTAGTGCGGATGGGGCCTGAGACAGACTCCAGGTGCTGCCAAGAGCTGCAAACCTATTTCTGCTAATTTCACTATTCTTTTTCCTCCTTCTCCTTCCCCTTACCCCCCCCAAAAAAAATCTGTGGATACCAGGTCAAGCTCTACAGTGCTACAAATGCAGCATTGGCTTGGGAGAACTCTGCATAACCACTACAACTACATGTGAAAGCGATGAACAATGCTTCAGTGGCCTCGGGACTGCAGGTAAGGATCTCAGAAGCTGAAAAATGTCAGAGGACAACATTCTCCTGAAGAACAGTCACCCCACCAGTTGCATTCTCGTAGCTTACTGTAACTACAATAAAGGAGGATAACTTGGCATTTCTCATCCAAAGCCGGATGCAGTTTCTCCTTCTGTGCCAGAAAGCAACAAACTATTAAACACATCAGTGATCCACACAAGTGCAATTTTCCTTTATGATAAACACACCCACTGTAGTTTATTTTAAATCAATTGCATGTTTTTGCTGTCACTCCGCAGCCGGCTTCGTGGATATCAAGATGAAGGGCTGTCTAAAAGTGTCCGAGTGCAACAAGACAAAGTTCAAGGACATCCCCTCCATCTCCAACTCCACCATCTACTCCATGAACAAGACGTGCTGCGACTACGACCTGTGTAATGCTGCGCCCGGTCTGCCTGGGTCCTACGGCCTCAGCCTGACCCTTGCCACCATCACTGCTGTGTTTGTGGCAAATGTCCTGGTTTGACAGAAAATACAGCAGATGACACAAAGTGCACACACGCGCACACACACACACACACACACACACACACACACACACGGGTCTTGTGTTTATTATCCTTGAGGTGTATTATGCTTAAGTGTTTATCAATTGAAGTTTAATCAATAAGCTGTTCTTTTTTCACTGAATGGGATATTAAAATATTAGTTGACAATTTAAATTGTAAAACAAGTGTGTAACGTCAAAGATGATTTAAGATGGAAAAACCTATGTTTTTTTAAAGTGCCCTACAATTAATAAAGTATATCTTAACTTTCTCCACTTGAAAAAGTAGCATAACATTTAGTTAAGGGGACACATGAATCAAATGTCAGGCAATTCACACAAAATAGTGAATAAATGTAGGTTAATTAATGCCAATGCAGCTCAAAGGAATAGTCCATTATAACATTTTGGGAATTTTGGACATTCGCTTTTTTTTTTTTTTTTTTTGGTGCATGTGCGTGTTTTTTGGCCGGGAATTGGATTAGAAGATTGATTGCTCTCTCATTTCTGTCCATTCAATCTGAAGCTTATCTTAGCATAAAGACTGGAAACGGCTAGTCTGGCTCTGTACAAAGGCAAAGAAAATGTGCCTACTAGCCCCTCTAAAGTTCACTAATTAACACTTCATATCTATTTGTTTATTGTCCACACAAATGTCAAAAAAGTTGCGTTTTTACACACACAACTTAATTTGTGAGATTTAAAGTTGTAGTAAATGCATTCTTTTACCATTGGACAGAGCCAGGCCAGGTGTTTGCCCCTGTTTCCAGTCTTTATGCTAAGCTAACCGTCCCCTCATGGTAGCTTCATGTTTACTGTGCACAGATGAATGCATTCTACTTATGTAACTCTATGAAAAAAGGGGAATAAGCATTTTTCTCAAAACTTTGATCTTGTGCTTTTAATAAATTGCCTTTGACCGGCTGTATTGTCATTTTAGAGTCATAATATTCAAATACCAGTATATGGATTTCAAAGCTTCTATGAACGTTTCAATTGCTACTCATTTCATTTATTGCCATTCTCTATGCGGTCACTTTATTAACGTGTTAATGTAAATTGTCTTGGCTTATGTCTGATAGTGTCTGTGAAAAGAATTATTTTTCTTGTTTGGGTTTTTTTTTTTTTTTGGCACAAATAACTCCAATTCTGTGTTTACCCGGTTTTATTTTTAATATTCGTGTCGTAAACACACTGCACATTACTCAAACTGTGGGGTAAAAGCATTTGTTTATCTTGCTAGATTCTAGCAATTTAAAATGTGTCGGGCTGACCTTATTTAACACAAATCATTAAAGATGAATTACTGTCTGAATGTTTTTAGTGAAATGGGTTATGTAGACAATTTGAAGAATGCAATAAATATCCAAACTGGGGAAAAACTAACTTCCTCCCATGTTGTGTTTTCTAATTCAAAGGCTTTGTTCCAACTGCAGGCAAATATAGATTTGTTTCTCATATCACCACTGTTTTTGCAAGTGATCAGATTTGTGTGTCCAGACGTCACCAACCTTTCAGCATGGGTTGTTGTTGTAACAATGTATGCTGGTGAGGCGGAGATCCATCATCTTGCCCTCCAAGCAATTGCGTTGTTTTGACAGCACGCAGTGTGGATTCTGGAACTGCTCTGGTGCACTTCTGTCACACTGGTTTTCACGTCACGTTGCAAGTGTGCAAAAGACCTTGAAATCTGATCTGAGGGTCCAGACTGAGACGATTTGAATGTCATTTAAAACCACTTCCAAATATGGTTTGGATCAGATATGCAAAGATTGCATTTCATGTGGGGCTTTTGCTGTCCAGACTCTCGAATATCTGGATACAGCAAAAACAGAATTGGGCTGGCAGTCTGAACAAGGCCTAAAGGTCTCTCGGCTCGTTGCCATCTTGCAGGACCAACTGGTTCGTCAGGTTTCAGTAACTTTAGTGCTGCTGCTGCTATGATGACACTGTCCTGATATCAGGTCTGGGCACAGAACTGACATTTTTGGTTTGAGAAAATTGCAGGTCTAATGTTCAAACCCACCAATAAAAGAAAATTCACTTGCAAACGAACACAAATCACAAGTAAATAATCCAAGTAGGATGTGTTATGAATGGCCTCTCAAGTCACGCATTTCCTGAGTCAAGGATAGTCTGTGCTTTGTGATCTGGAGGCTTTAGTGATGCAATTTCAGTGGTTTTCTCCATATGTTCTCTCTTCAGTAGAGAGATGAAACACAGTCACTGTTTGACTTAACACCTTACAACAACAATACGCTTTAGAGCTGATCTATTGATTGAGAAGTTGATTGTCAGAAGCTAATGATTTCAGTTGTTTTTCAAGCTAAAATCCCAAATATTCTCTGGTTTCAACTACTTAAAGGGGAAGATTTGGTGATTTTCTGTGTCATGTAAAACAATATGAATATTCCACTTTTGCTTCTGGAAACTGATTCATATTATTTACTATTTTTTGGACAATTGATCAAGAACTTACAATAAAATACACTGTATTGTATAATTTTAAGCCTTATGAATCTATCTGTGATTAATGAGTCATTCTTTAGCCTGAATGGAAAGGCACATACTTTGTACAGCTTATGGTATTCACTTAAATCTTTCACCATGTGTCAATCATCCATGACATTCCTTCCCTCTGTGACTCTTCCCTCAAAATAAAGATGAAGACAATAGGCCTGACAAACCACCTTCTCGCCCCCTCTCATTACCGGTCTCCCTATATAAGTCTGTCCTTCAACAAACACAGCATCCGATCACCTAGGTAGAAGGTTTTTTTGTCTTTGAGCCGACGCCAAGAACCAAACACACACACAAAGATGGCAAAGATCCTATTTGGAGTTATTGCAGTTGTTGCATCTTTAATGCTGGGTAAGATTAAACACAACATTAAATAATGATCACAAATGTATTACCGAAAGAAAGATATGACAAACTTGACAGCTTTTTAGCTTTGAGGAGTTGTGACTAATGTTGTCATATTTTTTTTACTATTGTTTGTTAGTTAGTTAAAGAGGTTTTGGTGAATGTAGATTTGTAGTGAACATGTCAGGTTCTCTGAGAAAGACTTCTGAGTTAACCCAAATTATTTTAAAAATCTGTTTTCTTACTCACTTACTTATCTTAAGTCTGCTGCCATCCCAGCACAATGGTGTGGTTCCTCAAAACAATGTGGACTGAACTTAATGTTCAGGGATGAGACTTACAACATTACATTACATCTGATTCCAAAAAGTGTTTGATTTCAAAACAACTTTAACACCAACTCTTAAAAAACAATCACTGCAATATAAGTAAAGCATATTAGTGGTAAGTTATACAGTTTTGGAAAGTTCTACAAATATTTGTGTACAAAATATTCGTGTTGATATCAAGAATATGAATCTTATTTTATTATTCATTAGAGCTCTATATACAGTTTAAGGTTGTATTAGCTTGACTGAATCAACCTGTTATGAGCTACTTTTCTGTTCCCTTCAACCACACAAACATCTGATGACTTTGCACATGCTCAACATAAAGTGTTTTTTGATTTTAACTTCTGTGCTTTCACCTGTCTTTTTCAGCGGAGTCCCTAACCTGCAACCAATGCAACTATGGTCTGTTGGGCTTCTGCTTAAGCACTTCTACAGCGACCTGCAGCAACACCAGCGTCTGCTTTACTGGAAAAGCAAGTAAGTCACCTCCTCATTGACCAAAAGCTTACACCCTGTCTCTTCAAACATTATACAACATCACAGGCATGCCTCAGTTAAAATCACTCCCAAATACTGTGAAACCCTGTCACACATACAAACCAGTATCTGACCTGAGCAGATATAGTGTATAAAATCCTGCGCATGGGCTCTCAACTAATAGTAGCTATTCCACAATGGAAAATTAGCCCTGCATGCTAGTTTAAAAGTAGCTATAAAAAGTAGTGAAGTGGCCAAAATAAAAGTACTCATTTTAAATTTCACTTTAAGTTTTTGGGGGGTTTAAGGTTTTCAGATCAATGAAGGAAAACAGGGAACAAAAGAAGTAATGATGCGAAGGAAATAATGTATTAATAAGTTATTAGTGGTTTTATGAGCTTATCTCCTGTTGAATGTAACATATAAATCTGCAAAATAAGAAAAGTGTTTTTAAAAACTATAAAAACATAAATAACTATAGCAGCTTATGTTAGGGTATTGCAGTAAAAAGTGCAATATTTCCATATAGTGGAGTAAAAAGTAATGCAGTAATAAAACAGAAACAGTCAAATTATTAATTACTTTCCACTTTCTAACACAATAATTTCTCTTCAGCTTTCACAGGATTGACCTCTGTGGGCTTCAACACCCAGGGCTGCCTTCAATCCACCAGCTGCAACGTGACCAACAACGGCAGCCTGCTGGGTGTCTCCTACACGACCCAAACCACCTGCTGCTCAACAGACAAGTGCAACCCAGTTACAATCAGCGGAGCTCCATCCACCAAGATGACCCTCACCGCTGCCATTGGTGTAGCCGTCCTGGCCTCCATGTGGGGAAGCATACTGTAACATGCTAATGCTAAACTACCATAAGCAGCTCGCTGCTTCCAGCTGCTCCTGAAACCCATTCATATGATTCATTATACCAATCAGGGCTTTACAAGACCAAAAGAACCATCAAAAACAAACAATTTGACCTTATGAGTTTATAAGTATGACTATTCATGCTCACATTCTGTGAAACTATTTGTCACACTAGACTAAGGTCATGTCAGGGTTAATTTCTAAAATGGCAAATTATATAAAAGCCAAAACTAAGGTGTCCACACTATGGTAGTTGAGCAATGGGATGTTTCAGGAAAACATTGAGTTT
The DNA here is from genome assembly GCF_021292245.1 of Micropterus dolomieu. Taxonomy (NCBI): domain Eukaryota; kingdom Metazoa; phylum Chordata; class Actinopteri; order Centrarchiformes; family Centrarchidae; genus Micropterus; species Micropterus dolomieu. The sequence goes on from NC_060158.1 coordinate 10,652,263, forward strand.
GTAAATCTACCTTGTTTAGCTTTGTTTTTTTTAAATCATATTGTATTTATCCTTTTAACTACTTTCTGTCTTACTAGACAAACATTGATGTGAAAATAAAGACAAACATTGAAAAATGTCTGTTGCCTCTGCTACTTGCTCTTCTTTTAACATCTTCCATTCAAACATCCATTAGCTTATATAGAGTGTCGCGGAGCGGCTGGAGCCAATCCCAGCTGACACTGGCAAGAGACAGGGTAGACACTGGAAACATCTATCGTTTTTCCAACCAATTTTATATATATAACAGCCAGAGCTGGACCGTCCTTTACGCTCACTATGCACGATGTGTATGGCCCTGCAAATTAAAGCGGGGCCCCGCCTTACTCTCGTATCAAAGCTAGTGTCAGTGTTTACAGTTTTGATGAGAGGATGAAGAGGGGAGGGGAGGACAAGAGAAAAAAAACTTAAAGACAGTAAACTGTGGAACAGCAATCAGTAAACTTGTGTTCTCTCCTCTAGCTCACAGTGCATCTCGTGGTCTGTATGTGCCTTTGGAAGTTTGTGACTGACCAGTGTTAGGTTGCATTCAGACTCCAGGCCAAAGTGACCCATTTCTGATTTATTTGCTCATATTGTGACTCAGATTGAATTTTTTATTGATCAAAATTAATAACAGTGTGAACAGCCCAAGTCACAATCTGATCCAGTTTGGATTTGGGCCACTTTTCGTATGTGGTCCACATCAGATACAGGTCAGATTTTGAAAATGCAACCTCTGTCAGATCAATATTCATGCAACATCCTAATTCAGCGTTACGTGCATCCTACTTGTCCGGGAGTGCAATTTTGCAAATCCTACAATGGTAAAGGCATGATCCGCCATTCTCTGCCTCTTATTGTCTTAGCCTGAACATGACATTTCTCACGTAGCCCTCGCTGAAACATCAGGTTCATGCAGGTCGGCTGTCTTCTGCAAAATGTTTCCCATACACAGATGAATGTGTTCTACTTATCTAACTCTATGGAAAAAGGGCAATAAGCCTTTTTCTCAAAACGAACTTGTCCTTTTAATGAATTGCCTTTGACCGGCTGTATTGTTGGTATATAGTATATAGATTTCAAAGCTTCTATTAATATTTCTTTTCCTTTATTGCCATTTGCTATGTGGTCACCCTGCGATGGACTGGGTCTACCCCGCCTTTCGCCCAGTGTAAGCTTGGATTGGCTCCAGCCCCCCCCGCGACCCTGTACGCAGGATAAGCGGTTGACAATGGATGGATGGATGGATGCTATGTGGTCACTTTATTTACGTGTTAATGTAAATTGTCTTGGCTAATGTCTGATAGTGTTTGTAAAAAATTTTTTTTTTGTTCAGGTTTATTTTGACACAAATAACTCCATCAATTCTGTATTTACCCAGTTTAATTTTTCGATATTTGTGAAAAATACACTGCACAATACTCAAACTGTGGGGTAAAAGCGTTTGTTAGATTCTAGCAATTTAAAATGTGTCGGGCCGACCTTTAGATGTAGTCAACACAAATGATTAAAGATAAGTTACTGTCTGAATGTTGTTAGTAAAATGGATTATGTACACATGGCGGCGTGGTTAGCACTGTTGCCTCACAGCAAGAACGTCGTGGGTTCTGTGAGTTTGCATGTTCTCCCCTTGTTTGTGTGGGTTCCCTCCGGGTGCTCCGGCTTCCTCCCACCGTCCAAAGACATGCGGACTAGGTTAATTAAATTGTCAGTGAGTGCATGGTTGTTTGTCTATGTGTGGCCCTGCGATGGACTGGCGACCTGTCCAGGGTCTATCCTGCCTTTCGCCCCGATGTCAGCTTGGATTGGCTCCAGCCCCCCGCGACCCTGTACACAGGATAAGTGGTTGACAATGGATGGATGGATGGATGGGTTATGTACACAATTTGAAAAATGCAACAAATATCTAAACTAGGGAAAAATAACTTCCTCCTGTGTGGTGTTTATTGGTGTGATTTGGTTTTCCAATTCAAAGGCTTTGTTCCAACTGCAGGCAAATCAGATTTGATTCTCATATCAGCTCTTTTAGACACCACTGATTTTGCAAGTGATCAGATCAGATTTGTGTGTCCAGACGTCATCAACCTTTCAGCATGTTAACAATGTACTCTGGTGAAGCAAAGATCTATCATCTAACCCTCCAAACAATCACGTTGTTTTGACAGCACGCAGCGTGGATTCTTCTCAGCTGCTCTAGTGCACCTCTGTCACACTGGTTTTGTGTGCAAAAGACCTTGAAATCTGATTTGTGCGCCCAGATTGAGATGCACATGTGGAAATCCCATTGGTATCGCATTTCAAACCACTTCCAAATATTGTTTGGATCAGATATGCAAAAATCACATTTCATGTGGGGCTTTTGCTGTCCAGACTTTTGAAAATCAGGAAAAATCTGAAAAACAGAATTGGGCTGGCATTCTGAACAAGGCCTAAAGGTCTCTCAGCTCGCTGCCATCTTGCAGGTTTCAGTAACTTTAGTGCTGCTGCTGTTATGAGGACACTGTCCTGATATCAGGTCTGGGCAAAGAACTGACATTTTTGGTTTGAGAAAATTGCAGGTTTAATGTTCAAATCCACCAAGAAAAGAAAAGTCACTTGCAAACAAACAAGTAAATAATCCAAGTAGGATGTGTTATGAATGGCCTCTCAACTCATGCTTTTCCATTTTTGTGATCTGGAGGCTTTAGTGATGCAAACTTTTGGAGATGTGCTCTAAGTATGAATCAACATCTTCAGTTGTTTAAAACAAATTAATGATTTCCTGGCTCTAATTTGAGTGGTTTTCTCCATATGTTCTCTCTTCAGTAGAGAGATGAAACACAGTCACTGTTTGACTTTATGCCTTGCAACAACAATACGCTTTAGAGCTGATCTATTGATTGAGTAGTTTGATTGTCAGATTGTCAGAAGCTAATGATTTCAGTTGTTTTTCAAGCTAAAACCCCAAATATTCTCTGGTTTCAGCTACTTAAAGGGGAAGATTTAGTGATTTTCTGTGTCATGTAAAACAATCAATATGAATATTCCATCTTTGGTTCTGTAAATTATGATTCACATTATTTACTCTTTTCTGGACAATTGATCAAGAACTTAAATTAAACGAAAGGCACATACCCTTGTACAGCTCATGGTATTCACTTACATCTTCCACCATTTGTCAATCATCCATGACATTCCTTCCCTCAGTGACTCTTGAAGACAATAGACCTGACAAACCTCCTTCTTGCCCCCTCTCATTACCTGTCTCACTCTGTCCTTGACCAAACAGGCTCATCACTTTACTACGCACAGCATCCGGTCACCTGGTTGGAAGTTTTTTTTTTGTCTTTGAGCCGAAGCTAAGAACCAAACCGACAAACCAAGATGACAAAGATCTTATTTGGAGTTATTGCAGTTGTTGCATCTTTAATGCTGGGTAAAACTAAACACTAACCAGGGTTATCAATTAATGATCACACCTGTATTACTGGAAAGAAAGATATGACTAAACGTCGTGACTAATTTCATTATACTTTTACTCAATTGCTGCATTATAGTTAAAGAAGTTTTGGTGAATGTACATTTCATGTTTGAAAAAGACTTCTGAGTTCACCCAAATTATTTAAAAAAAAACATTTTCTTATTTATGTACTTGTCTCTAGCCAGATTTTGAGATATTCATCACTGAAAAGTCTGACACTTTTCCATCACAATGTAGGTGTTTGAATTTTGTTTGTACTTGCAAGGACCAAAAACAGAAAAAAAACTCGCCACCAATTTTCGTTGGAAGAAGGTAGTCCCATTAAAAACTGTAGGTTTCTAGATTACCCATAGTATCCGGGTTGTTTTTAGAAAGACACATTGCCGATAATTTAATCATTTATCAATGCTTTGAGCACAACATTTGAAATTATATTCACCTACATTGAATTGGGATGACAGAAACATTTGAAGGCAGGTAAGTGAGACAATTTATTTACTTTGTGTGACTTTTTCAAACATTCAAATTACCTAAAAACCGACTTCAAGTTCCCATTCAGTAAAAGCACACCCTGATTAGCATCCTTTCACACCTTTTCCTTAAAATCGAAAGTTAGAGTTTCATTGTTTATTTAAAGAGGGTGGGGTTCTGCAAAACAAAGTGCTTGATATCAAAACAACATCAACACTGACTCTTAAAAAACAATCACTGCCATATAAGTAAAGCACAATACGGCTAAGTATTATAATTTGGGAGGTGGTGATACATAGCTTTGGTGTGAGAGACCAGACCTAGGTTCAACATCCACCAATGCATAACCCCTACCAATTAATCTAGTCCGCATGTCTTTGGACGATGGGAGGAAGCCGGAGCACCCGGAGAGAACCCATGCAGACACGGGGGAGAACATGCAAACTCCACACAGAAAGGCCAGGATGTCCGGGGTTCAAAACCACAACCTTCTTGATGTGAGGCAACAGTGCTAACCACCGCACCACCCAAAAATAAGGAGGTACATTTTTAACAAATAAGGTAAATGATACAAAGGTGAATAAATAAAAAAGCAACTTAAAAGAGGTATATCAATTTATCAATCATTGTATAATTGAATTAATGCCTACATTTATTTTGAATGTATTTTTGGTGCATTTAATACAATGTTTATTTATTTATTGAGCATTTTTTGTATTCATTTTCAGGTATTCATTTAGTTTGTGTCAGACATGGCCTTCCATAATTTTTTGTCCTTCATACAAAAAGCTTCTGGCCCTTTTGGATCCACAACAGTTTGGGCAATACAGTGACCATTTTCCCAATGCTGCCTAATCAAATTTGTTGGATAGCTGTTGTTGTTGCACATATTTCAACCAGCCTGGCTATGCACCGAACAAAAAAAACTGACAGAAAGCATGGTACAAGTGTATAGGCTACTCTCACATGCCTCATCTTGACAATCTCTGTGTCCACTGCCTCTGTGGAGAGGTCATTCTCTGCGCTGAAATGCACAAAACCTACCCAAGGAGCACAACTGGGGAGGCCCTGCCTTTCAGACTTCACCTTAATTTCAATAGAGAAGGAATTCTTGATGGAATTAAAAGCAAATGATCATCTGCATGACCCTGCCATCAACCAATTCATCCAAAAGGACAAAAGGATGAACTTCGTTTTCAAGTAATGCCATCATCAAAAGGTAGGCTAAGTTATTTTCAAATGTATTGCTGCCTTACAAATTTATTCAATTCAGGCCCAATGATTTTGTTCTGGCCGCTGTGCCACTGTTTTGCAACCTTGTCTAGCATATATGTTAAGGTTTTATATATATACTCTTTTGGCCAAATGTACCAAAAACCTAGCAGTCATTATGCACATTTACCATAAATGTGCATAATGACCAACACGTTTTCATGTAGGCCTGTGAGCGCACTGTATTATGCTTTTTTTCCACGACGAGCGGAGGGGGGTCAGAGGGCCATGGTTTAAGAGTCACAGTTCGCTACTGTGTGGTACAAATCGGGCGGGATGTACTAGCATGTGCAGGATAATTAACCCTAATTAATTGCAGGTAAGCAATAGACATTATTACAGACTCTGGCGCGAGGGGTTGCGGCTTGAGGAGGTGCGACTTGAGGTGAAACAGACAACAGGCAGACCTTATTGTGATTAATTTAGTGTGCAGAGCTTTCACAATTTTTATGATGCCTCTGGAACAGAGTGTTTCTAGGGGCCTTAAAATTACTGTACAAAAAAACTCTTTATTCACTGATTTTTGTTAAACTGGATCATATTTTATAGAGAAAATATTTTCTGCTTTTCCCTCTTATGTCCTCCGGTGGCTCTACCTCAACTCTCACTGGATTTACCTGATGGACATATAGCTTTACTTAAGCAGTTACAAAACTTTGCTAAAGTAACTGCTAACTAGCTGCTAACTGCTAGCTTTCTCTGCCCGGACCACCCGGACCAGGGGAGTGTTTACACCTCTACTCACACAGGAGGGAGGAGGAACTTGTCAGACCTGGGGCGTGCTGGCCCAGGTAATCATGAAATAGGCACCATGCATCAATCATCCCTGACATTCCTTCCCTCAGCGACTCTTCCCCTAAGGTAAAGATGAAGAAAAGGGGCCTAAAGACAAACCCTTCCTCATCCCCTCCCATCACCTGTCTCACTATATAAGTCTGTCCTCATTAAACAAGCTCATCAGTTTTTCCAACACACAGCATCCGATCACCCAGGTGGAAATTTTCTTTTGTCTTTGAGCCGAAACCAGGAACCAAAGTGACACACCGAGATGGCAAAGATCCTATTTGGAGTCATAGCAGCTGTGGCATCTTTAATGCTGGGTAAGATTCAACAATAATCAGGTTAACAATCACACATGTATTAATGGAAAGAAAGATCTGAGGGTCAAAAAAATCTAGCAAACATTTTGGCAGTGGTTGACCTATTTTAAATTCTATATAGCAAAGAAACTTTACAGGCAAAAATATGCATAAACAGTCCTGTAAAGTCTTGTTACAGGTAATATAATTTGCCCAAACCTGGACATATACTGTTGTTTTGGTGAACGTGGTGTTAAAGTATCTGGCAAAAATGGTTGACCAATTTCATCCATGTTCTTCTTTAACAAGTACATCCTTAGACGACGCCACTTGATGTATTTTTGAAGACTTAATAACCTCATGAAACATCTCTAACACGTAGATATAGTAAAGTTACACATTTCAGGACAAAAACTTTTAAAGGGGTCATTTCAAAAAATAAAATTTTCTTATACTTGCCTACTTGATTCTAGCCATGCAGAAATTTAGATTTTTTTTTTGTACAGATATTGAGATACTGGCCACTGAAAAGTCTGCCACAATTTTCAATTCTCAAAATTAGCTAAAATCCTACTTTAAGTCCTCATTTAGTAAAAGCACAGAAGTGATTAGTGTCCTTTCACATATTTCCATTCACTATTGTTGAAAGTTAGAGTTTTATTTATTATTTAACTTGGGCAGTGTTTATCTACTTTTTCTTCCACCACAGCCTAGGGGTGTGGTGGACAAGCAATTCCCCAAAACTATTAATTAGCAATTCCCCTATTTATCTACAAAAATTTCATGTTGATATCAAGAATATGAGTGACCTTAATCAAATAAAGCAAGTAAGGTCTTATTTGATTATTCATTTCAGTTCATACAGTTTAAGGTTGTATTAGCTTGACTGAATCAACCTGTTACTTTTCTGTTCCCTTCAACCACACAAACATTTGATGACATTTTACATATTCAACATAAAGTGTTTTTTGATTTTAACTTTTTCAGCGGAGTCCCTAACCTGCAACCAATGCAATTATGGTCTGTTGGGCTTCTGCTTAAGCACTTCTACAGCGACCTGCAGCAACACCAGCGTCTGCTTTACTGGAAAAGCAAGTAAGTCACCTCCTCATTACCCAAAAGCTTACAACCTGTCTCTTCAAACATTACACCACAGCACAGGCATGCCTCAGTTAAAATCTCTCTGTGACACTCAGTCACACATACAAACCAGACTCCAATACTTATGTCCCGTCTTTACATGATTCATTGTAGTAATTCCTTAATGTTTTGAGTATATAATGTATAAAATCCTGTATATAATCTCTTAAACCATATTAGCTATATCACAGTGGGACATATATCCTGCATGCTAGTTTAAAAGTAGTTATAAAAAGCAGTAAAGTAGCTAAAACAAATAAAAAATAATAATTTCACTGTCAGGTGAAAACCTTGCATTTCCAGTTTTGGGGTTTTAGGTTTTCAGATCAATGAAGGAAAACAGGGAAAAAAGAAGTAATGAAGTGAAGGAAATAATGTGTCATAGTTATTAGTGGTTTTATAGCTTATCTCATGTTGAATGTAACATATGAATCTGCAAAATATGAAAAGTGTATTTAAAAACATAAGTAACTACAACAAGTAACTATAGCACCTTATGGTTAATGTGGTGCAGTAAAAAGTGCATTATTTCCATATAGTGGATCAAAAAGTAATGCAATAATAAAATAGAAACAGTCAAATTATTTGCTTAAATATACGAAGTTACTTTCCACTTTCTAACACAATAATTTCTCTTCAGCTTTCACAGGATTGACCTCTGTGGGCTTCAACATCCAGGGCTGCCTTGAACCCACCAGCTGTAATGTGACCAACAACGGCAGCCTGCTGGGTGTCTCCTACACGACCCAAACCACCTGCTGCTCAACAGACAAGTGCAACCCAGTTACAATCAGCGGAGCACCATCCACCAAGATGACCCTCACCGCTGCCATTGGTGTAGCCGTCCTGGCTTCCATGTGGGGAAGCATACTGTAATCTGCTAATGCTAAATCATCATAAGCAGCTCGCTGCTTCCAGCTGCTCCTGAAGCCCATTCATATAATTCATTATACCAATCAGGGTTTTACAAGACCAAACGCTCTATCAAAATTGTTAAAACAATTTGATCCTATGAGTTTATATATATGATTTTTATAATGCTCATATTCTGTGACACTCTTTGTTTTTCATAACTAAGGTCTTGTCATGTCAGGGTTCATTTCTATAATGACAAGTTATATTAAAGCCAAAACTAAGGTGTCCACACCATGGTAGTTAAGCAATATGATGTTTCAGGGAAACATTGAGTTCGTAAATCTACCTTGCTTTGCTTTGTTTTATATTGTATTTATCCTTCTAACTACTTTCTGTCTTACTAAACAAACATTGATGTGAAAATAAAGAATCATCAACTACTCTTATGAGAAAAGAAAAAGCGTGAATTGGAGAACAGAACAGCAATCAGGCAATCTTGTGTTTTCTCCTCTAGCTTGCAGTGGATCTCTTGGTCTGTCTGTGGCATGGTTGCTTGCAACACTTTGTGCCTGACAAATGTTATGGTACATTCAGTCTGTAAACCCAAATCAGATTTTTGGCCACTCCAGGAAAAAAGATGTCATCCTCTGGGACAGGAAAGAGTGGCCAGTCAAGAAATAAGGTTTCTTACGATAGATATATTAAGAAATTATATTTAATTAATTATTGAATAAAACATATGGCATTGCAAATATTTAATTCATCTAGCAACAGCAACTTCAAGAAATGAAGTGCTACATGATGTGGCATACTCCTGTAATACAACGAAGGCTGAGGTAAAGGGCAACTGGACTTGGTTGAAGAAACACTAGAACATTTCGTCCCTCATCCAAGAGACTTCTTCAGTTCGGACTGGCTGGTAGGGAAACTCAGCTATTTAACCTCTGAGGGATTGTTAGCTAGGATTGTCGATACCACTGGTCCGTTGGTATCTTCAGCTGAGGCCAAGTGGAATTACTTTTTCAGTGAAGGAAGTGATGAAAGGACAGCATTGTAAGTGGGGGATAAGTGGTGGCATAAACCCCCTCCTCTGTTCAGCGATGGTTTCTCAACTCGGGTGTAAATGGCTTCCTTGACACCTCTTTCAAACCATCCGTCTTCCCTGTCTAAACTGTGCACCTGGTGATTCTCAAACGGGTGTCTTTTATCCTTCAGATGTAAGTAAACTGCTGAGTCTTGACCTGAGGAGTTAGCCCTTCTGTGTTGAGCCATGCGTTTGTACAGTGGTTGTTTAGTTTCTACAATATGCAGGTCTGTGCGTCCCTCACTGCATTGGATTGCATACACTAGATTGCTTTTCTTGTGTTTGGGTGTGCGGTCTTTGGGGTGTACCAGTATCTTTCTTAGCATGTTCTTGGTTTTAAAAAACAAAGGGATGTGGTGTTTGCTCCATTTGTCCAAATTCCACTTCAATTCTTTTTTTTCAACTTTATTTACTGAATTTTCAAACATATAAACGACAGTTATAAGAAAGCAAGTATCAAGTTTCTCATTATTATTATTATTACAAAACTCAAATAAAGACAAACAATGTACAAGACACTTGTATATAAATATATATAAACAAACATGCGGATGGATGTGATATACAGGTACATATACATGCATGTACACATGTACACAGTGCAATGAAGGCCAACGTGTGGGAGGGACAGCGTACGCTGGCTGATCAGATACTGTGGGTAGAGTGGACATTCCCGGACTCCTTAGTTATTGTTTTTGGTGACTTTAACAAAGGAAACCTCAGAACATGAACTCCCCAAATACAGACAGTTCATAAAGTGTCCAACCAGAGAGGGGAACACTTTGGATCACTGCTACACCACAGTAAGCAGTGCCTATCACGCCGTCCCTCGAGCTCCACTGGGACACTCTGACCACACCATGGTTCACTTGATTCCTGCATACAGACAAAAACCAAAAATCTGTAAATCTGTGGTGAGGACATCAAAGCACTGGACCAGTGAAGCTGTAGAGAACCTCCAGGCGTGCTTGGACTGCACTGACTGGGATGTTTTCAGGACTGCTACCAACAGTCTGGATCAGTATACAGAGGCTGTGACGTCCTACATCAGCTTCTGTGAAGACAGCTGCATTCTAACATGGACCAGGGAGAGTTATAACAATGACAAACCCTGGTTCACAGCTAGGCTCAGACAGCTGAGGTTGGAAAAGGAAGAGGCGTTTAGGAGAGGCAACCTGACCAAGTTTAAGGAGTCAAAGGACAGGTTTAGCAAGGTGCTAAAGATGCAAGATGCTAAACAGCTGTACGCAGAGAGACTACAACACCAGTTCTCAAATAATGACTCTGCTTCTGTCTGGAGAGGCTTCAGACAGATCACAAGCTACAAACCTAAATCCCCCCCAATCCATGAACGACTCATGCCTTGCCAATGAGTTGAACCAGTTTTACTGTCGCTTTGAAAGACAATGGGACAGACCTGACACCATCCCCCATCACACCACTGATCGGCCACGGTCCACCATCTCATCCCTCACTTCCTCCCCCTCTCTTACCATCCTGGAGAGGGATGTCAACAGTCTGTTCAGGAGGCAGAAACCTTGCAAAGCAGCTGGACCGGATTCCACATCCACCCTGAAGCATTGCACCAATCAGCTATCTCCGGTGTTCACAGACGTTTTTAACACCTCACTGGAGACATGCCATGTGCCAGCCTGCTTCAAAGTTTCCACCATCATCCCTGTCCCCAAAAAATGGACCACTGAACTAAACAACTACAGACCCGTCGCCCTGACATCTGTGCTTATGAAGTCCTTTGAGCGCCTTGTGTTGTCCCACCTGAAATCCATCACAGACCCACTCCTGGACCCCCTGCAGTTCGCCTACAGAACAGTTCTGTAGACAACGCAATAAACACTGCTCTTCACTACATCCTCCAGCACCTGGACTTCCCAGGAACCTACGCCAGGATCCTGTTTGTGGACCATCATCCCAGCGCTGCTTCAGGACAAGCTCTCTCAGCTGAACTGTGCCTGACTCCACCTGCAGGTGGATCACTGACTTCCTGACGGACAGGAAGCAGTACGTTAAGCTGGGAAAACATCTCTCTGACTCCAGGACCATCAGCACCGGTTCCCCTCAGGGCTGCGTTCTTTCCCCTCTGCTCTTCTCCCTGTACACCAACAGCTGCACCTCCAGTCACCAGTCTGTCAAGCTCCTGAAGTTTGCGGATAACACAACCCTCATTGGGCTCATCTCTGGTGGGGATGAGTCCGCCTACAGGTGGGAGATCGACCATCTGGTGACCTGGTGCAGCCAGAACAGTCTGGAGCTCAACGCTCTGAAGACAGTGGAGATGGTTGCAGACTTCAGAAAGAGCCCAGCCCCACCCTCCCCCATCATCCTGTGTGACTCCCCAGTCACCACTGTGGATTCCTTCCGCTTCCTGGGCACCATTATGTCCCAGGACCTCAAGTGGGAGCTGAACATCACCTCCCTCACCAAGAAGGCCCAGCAGAGGATGTACTTCCTCCAGCAGCTGAAGAAGTTCAGCCTGCCAAAGACAATGATGGTGCACTTCTACACCGCCATCACTGAGTCCATCCTCACCTCCTCCATCACCATCTGGTACGCTGCTGCCACTGCCAGGGAGAAGGGCAGGCTGCAGCGTATCATTTGCTCTGCAGAGAAGATGATTGGCTGCAATCTTCCTTCTATTCTGGACCTGTACGCCTCCAGGACTCTGAGGCGTGCAGGAAACACTGCAGCTGACCCCTCACACCCTGGACACAAACTGTTTCAGATTCTCCTCTCTAGCAGGAGGCTGCGGTCCATCAGGACCAAAACCTCTCGCCACAAGAACAGTTTCTTTCCGATGGCAGTTGGCTTCCTCAACAAGACCCGGGTCCCCACTTTCAGTGACTCTCATGCCCCCCTCCCCAAAGTCACACACACTCATACACTCTCCTGACGCCACACTTTACAACAACGCTCATCTGTGCTTTATGCTCATGTTGCCAACTTTTGCACATACTTGTCAGCATTGTATTATAGTATTATTGTATTTTTTTATAATTTTTTATAATTTTTTTGATCTCCTTACTTTTTAGATATTTATATTACTATTTATGTTTTATGTGTACTTCAAGCACCAATTCATAGCAAGCCAAATTCCTCGTATGTGAAAATGTACCTGGCAATAAACCCGATTCTGATTCTGATTCTGAAGCATAGTGCAAAGGATGCTGGAATAAATGAGTATTTTATGCAGGAGTAATGACTTGAGGTAGATGGATTTGGTATACAGTATCTAGAATATGAAAATATAACAGTATGAACCGCACTGAAATAGAGAATGGTGAATAAATAATAATTGTTAGCCAGTAAAGAGGTGGCTGATTAGAGGCCGACTTACTGGGTTATTGCACAAGAATTGTTCCTGACACCGTGAGTCAGAAATCAGCTGTTCATCAGAGTGATGGCTTGTGGGAAGAAACTGTTCTTAAGTCTGTTGGTTTTGGCACACAGTGCTCTGTAGCGCTTACCAGAGGGGAGAAGCTGGAACAGGTTGTGTCCGGGGTGAGATGGATCTGCAGTGATATTTCCTGCCCGTTTCCTGACTGTGGAAATGTATAAGTCCTGAATGGAGAGCAGGTTGGCACCGATGATCTTTTCTGCAGTCCTGACTGTCCGTTGTGGTCTGTCCTTGTCCTTTTTGGTGGCAGATCCATACCAGACAGTGATGGATGTGCAGAGGACAGACTGGATGATAGCTGTGTAAAAGTCAGCAGGTCCTTAGTCAGGTTGAGCTTCCTGAGCTGGCGCAGGAAATGCATCCTCTGCTGGGCCTTCTTGATGATGGTGTCCGTGTTGGGCTCCCACTTGAGGTCCTGGGAAATAGTGGATCCCAGAAACCTGAAGGATTCCACAGCAGACACAGGGCTGTTGAGTATGGTGATGGGGGGCAGAGTGGGCGGGCTCCTCCTGAAGTCCACGATCATCTCCACAGTTTTGAGCATGTTAAGCTCCTGGTTGTTCTGAACGTACCAGAGAGCCAGCAGATCAACCTCCCGTCTGTAGGCAGACTCCTCACCATCCCAGATGAGGCCGATGACCGTTTTTAACAATTATTTAACTTATCTTTAATAAAATGAACTAAAAATTATTCCAGGATCTAGTTCTAGACGCATTATTAACCTTGGGTTTTTAAACATTTTTTAAAAATGAAACCTATTTAAAAATAAAGCCTACCCAATCAAGCACCAAACAAAGGCTGGCCTCAGCTGCTCTCTCAGGTTGTCTGACTGCAGAAAGAAAGAACCAGGTGAGCTTCCCTCCCCCATTTATAGACTCTGCCCCTTTGCCTGGGTCCTAGTGCTAGACCCACATTGCCTTCCCTATCACATATACATACTCACCTTGCACATACAAACATACTTAACCTCACACAACATACATATCTAAACTCGCAAATATATTCATACTAACCTTGTGCATACATAAATACTCACCTTGCGGATAGATACATAAATACTTACAAACGACGTATGTACGTATGTATGTGCAAGTGAGTAAATATGTATGTGCATGAAAGTATGTATGTGCAAGTGAAGTATTCAATTTTGGCCTAGGCGGCTTCTCATAACATATCATACTGGTACTGTACACCATCTGTACACAAATGTGAGTAGTGAATGTGTATGTTAGTGGGTGGGTATGCATGGCCTTAGTAATGTGGGCTTGTGTGGCAACAGTGCCAGGTCTTAATTTCCGTCCCAGTCTGTCCCTACTGGGGAGTTAAGTGCAATTTATACTTCTGCATCAAATCGCCGGCGTAGATGATGGCGTAGGCTATGGGGCTACGCAGAGGTTACGCAGAGGCTACGCCGTCGCCTGACATACACCTCCTCAAGAATGTAACTACACGTCGAGTCGACGCAGACCGTAAGCTCTGTGATTGGCCGACCAGAAGTACCCTGCGCTTTGAAGTAACATTTACTAGCGGCTAAAACGGCGGCTGTAACACAGTGAATCCATATATTTGACCGCCGCAACCTGAGCGAAATGACTCGTTTTACTATCAGAATGTGATCCATTCAGTCGGTAACATTTGAAAAGGCTACACCAGCCGCACGTTTATAATTTTTCCCCCATTTACGTTACCGGAGCGCTAAACCGGAAGTTAGCCCGACTAGCGTTTGGGGGTGTAATTGTAGAATGACGGACACACCAACATACAAGTATAAATGCATGGCTACGTGCATAGCCTACGGCGTAGGTACGCACGTAGACCCTACGCAGGAGCGTAAATGGGCCTTTAGTGTTTACACCTCTACTCCAGCACAGGACTGCCAAGAAGAGGAAGTTTATGACATGCCTGAAAACTAATGTTGGCAGGAAGGAATGGGCACCATATCAGATTTGTACAGCTCATTGTATTCAGTTAGACCTTCCATCATGCATCAGTTATCTCTGACATTCCTTTACTCACTGATTCCTCCTCCAAGATAAAGATGAAGACAATAGGCCTGGGAAAAAAAACTTTTCATTTGTCTCACTATATAAGTCTGTCCTCACCAAACAGGCTCATCACATTTCACTACTCACAGCAACCGATCATCTAGGTGGAAGTTTTGCATCTTTAATGCTGGGTAAGATTAAACAATAATCTGGGTTATCAATTAGCCCAATGATCATAGATGCATTGCTGGAAAGAAAGATATGACAGTAGGGACAAAAAATCTAGCAAAGTTTTTTTTTGCTTTTTAGATTTGAAGAATTGTGACTTTTTTATTATACTTTTATTAATATTGTTTTATCACTCAGCTGCATTAAAGTTAAGGAGGTTTTGGTGAAAGTAGCGTTGAAGTAGTTTGGCAAAAGGGGTGAATCAGTGTCATTCTCGTTCGTCTGTAGCAAGTGTATTGTTAGACTATGTCACCTGATTTATTTTTTAAGACTTAATGAAATGATTAAGTGTTTCTAAAATATAGCTAAAGTTACACATTTTGGGTCCATAATAAGACTTTAAAGGGGTCAGTTCACCCAAATTATAAACAAATATATTTTCTTAATTTCCCACTTTTCTATAGCCAGATTTTGAGATATTGACCACTGAAAAGTCTGGTGCCATCCCAACACAATGGAGGTGAATCAAATTTAGTTTGAACTTCAAATGAAAAAAAAAAAAAACAGTGGAAAAACTCACAATCGAAGGGTGACCAAGTGACAGATCTTGGGGTTTTTTTTGTTTTTTTTTAACCTGTCCTGCCCAGCAGCCTGGTATAGAGTATGATGACCTGGATACCATATTGTGTCAGACAGATTTTACTTTAACAAGAGAGTATTAATATACTCCTTTGTCTGTTTTATTATTTATTTAAATATGTATTGATTTGTCACTGGGCCGGACAGGGGGGCAGACACGGGGATGGGGGAGCACAAACAGACAGCACAGAGAAAGGACAAGACCTGTAAGAGAAGGGGGATGGAAGGTGGGAACAACAGAGAAAAGCAGTGGGAAACACCAATTGCAGAAAGCAACGAAACCTGCAATAGAACAGAGAGGGGGGCTTGGGGAGGAGAAAAACAACAACAAACAAACAGAAACAAAAACAAACAATAAAAATAATAATAATAGTAAAAGACAACCAGCCGAACAGCAGCAATAAACAGCTGACATAGTATGACAACTAAGAGAACACACTAAGTTCAACACACTAAATAAGCAACACAGCACAGCCACGAGAGCTGGAATAATAACAATTAATTTAAATAACTAACTGAAAGAAAAGCATCAGGAATAATTCTACCAGGGACAACATAAATTTGTTTGTGTCTATGTGTGAGACTGTGTGTATCTGTGTGAGTGTGGGTGAATGTGTCTGTATGTGTGTGTGTACATGTGTGTGCATAAGCCTGTTAAAGAATGTAGTTGTTGTGCCACACTTACCCCAGCAACAGGCAGGCAAGAACCCCAGTAGCCAATAGGGGTGGGAGAAAAAAAACTAAAAAAAACTCAAAAAAACAAAGACTCCCAGATGCACCGCGATGCAAACGCGGAAGACCCCGACCCAAATGCCCAAGTATATCCAGCTGCAGCCTGCAGACCGTGACAGAAGTTGACGGAAGTTGAACTTCCAAATATGGTTTGTCCCAGAAGACACTGTGCACAAAACGTGATGATGTTCATCTTGGCTTACGTACATGATAGATCCTATTGCAAACTGTTTTATTCTTTAGAAGCCAACAACAGAACTTTAAATACACTTCTGAGAAGTTTTTAGGCGAGAAATCAACTGTGTAGATTTCGGAGATTGGCAGTTTTACGAAAATTGGCAGCGAATCGAAAATGTGTTCAAACGTTTTTGGAGTTGAGAAGCTCCGCAAGTGCCGACCATAGTGCCGACAGGTGTTATATAGCTGCAGTAACGTTACCGGAGGCTGCACAGCAACACAATGGAGGTCAACCCTATCTGCTAGCACGTCGGCCGAAATTGCTAGTAGAGAGCCGATGTGCGCGGTCGACATGCATATAATCAATAACTTTAGGCACATACCCTGGTTGGGGTAAGAGGAATATACTTCGGGGGGCTGTCAGGAATAGCTAGCTATTGTTAACATTTCGATTCAAAATACTCCTTTATGCATTGTTAACATCTATGGCCCAAATGTTGACGACCCCTCTTTTTTTCATGCTTTCTTCAACTCACTCTCTGCTCACTCAGACACAGCTCTTATATTAGGAGGGGACTTCAACATGGTATGTAATCCAGCAGTTGACAGGCTCAGTACGGCAGGTGGTCACCGTATTTGGAAATCAACAGACATTCTTAAACAATACATGAGCGATTTTGGTCTTTGCGATGTTTGGCGTTCTCACCACCCCACTCTTAGAGAATATACCTTCTTTTCACCAGTCCACCACTCATATTCTCGCCTTGACTATTTTTTGGTTAGCAGCTAAATTATGACAGACATTTCCAACACTTGGCAATAAATCCGGCAGATTCCAGCCAATTGAAATTGAATAAAGAAAAAATAACTATTTCCTCCTTAAAGGACTCAGCTGGGAATCTGACTTATAACCCAGAAGAAATCAACAATGCATTCAGAGATTATTATAAAAACTTATATACATCACAAATTGATCCATCTAGCTCTAACATCGATGCATTTCTGAACAATATAGATTTACCAAGGTTAGGTGATGAACAGATCAGGGCTCTTGATTCACCTATTTCAATGGCTGAACTCCAGGAAGCTCTCTTACATATGCCGAATAATAAAGCCCCTGGGCAGGATGGTTTTCCCGCTGAAAGGAATTCTGGGAAATACTTGCGCCCACATTCTATAGGATGGTTATGCAAATTAGGGGTACTTGCATGTTGCTTCCAACAATGAACTCTGCTAATATCAGCCTGCTCCTTAAACCAGACAAAGACCCCACACTCCCGCAGAGTTATCGGCCTATATCACTTATTAACGCAAATCTTAAAATCATCTGCAAAACCCTGGCAAGAAGGCTAGAGAAGGTCACTCCTGGTATAATACACTCTGACCAAACAGGATTTATTAAGGGCAGGCACTCCACCAACAATGGCTACTTAACGTAATAGACTATGCCACTATACATAACCTGGAAACTACAGTTGTAAAGAGTAAATTGGAAATTTCTATTCGCTACTTTATATAAATTTGGATTTGGAAACTCTTTCATAGATTGGATTAAAATCTTATACAGTTCCCCAAGAGCTTCTGTCAAAACAAATAATTATACTTCTCCATGCTTTAGTCTCCAGAGGGGTACCAGGCAGGGTTGCCCACTCTCTCCCTCGCTATTTGCTATTTTTATAGAACCGCTAGCAGCTGCTATCAGACAAAATAATAATATTAAAGGAATTCAAACAGAAAATATACACCACAAGATAAGCCTTTATGCAGATGATGTATTACTTTTCCTCCTAAACTCACAAACTTCTCTTTCTGAGACAGTCAGTCTGAGACAGATAAATTCTCATCCATCTCAGACTACTCCATTAACTGGAGTAAATTCATAGTTTTACCTGTAAAGTGTGATTTCCAGAGTATATCTACTACACCGCTAAAGTCTGGGAATATTAAATATCTGGGTGTCAATATTTCCTCCAGGCTGTCAGAACTGACATGGCTAAACTACACGCCTTTACTTAAATCAATAGAGGATGACCTTGTACGGTGGACATCATTACCTATATCACTCATGGGAAGAGTCTCCAACATAAAAATGATGGTCCTACCTAAAATCAATTACCTGTTTTCAATGTTACCCACCAAACCCTCTGCTGTCTGGTTTAAATCACTGGACTCAAACATCTCAAAGTTTTGGTGGAAAAATAAACCCCCACAAATCAGTTTAAAAACTATGCAAAAAGCAAAAGACTGTGGTGGTTTAGAACTGCCAATTTTTTATCATTACTTCCTGTCCAATAGACTACAATATATCTCAAAATGGATCAATCAGTGCCCCCTGGACCACTCATGGATGGACATAGAACAAACATTCTGTAAGGAAATTAAAATTTCCGATATGCCATTCATCAGTTCCAGCATCAAACGTCATACCTGCTTTAAAAGCATTAACATAAGCACTTCCTTGGCATCTTGGTGGGAGCTTCTCAAAATATCTGGGTCTTCACCTATCCCATGCAGATTTACCCCAATCTGGAATAATCCTGACATCCTGCAAAATAAGAAAACACTAAATTCCCCACTGTGGTATGACAAAGGGATAAGACATCTAGAGCATGTAATGCAAGGCAGTAACTTCATTCCATTCCAGGATCTAGTGGCACAATATGGAATTAGCCATAATAGATTTCTGGAATTTCAACAGTTTAAATCCATAATTCAGGCTAGATTTAAGGATAAAATAATGGAGTTAGATTTACCTCCAATGATAACAGACTTTCTTAAACTCTCGCCTCCAAAACTGTTATCAAAAGTATACATGTTACTGTTAAAAACAGATAGTTCAATCTCTCTCCCATTCTTAAAGTGGGAGACAGATCTATCCATTAGTCCAGACCAAAACTTTTGGATGCAGATATGTTTAAATACCTTTAGAATGACTACAAATCCCAATCTACAACTTATACAGTATAAAACTCTCCACAGAACACACTATACTGGACAAAGGATGTTCAGAATGGGTCTTATGCAGTCAAACATCTGCCGGAACTGCTCAGGTAACATATCTGATAGTTACATGCATGCTATGTGGCAATGTACACCTGTTCAAAAGTTCTGGCAGAAGATATGTGAAGACCTATCGATATGGCCCAGTTACCCCATCCCAGTTTCCCCATCACTCTGTGTGCTGGGGGACATAAGTGACATTAGTATAGAGGTTGACACATCATACATGCTTCTCACTGCCTTATGCATCGCCAAGAAAACTATCCTCATGAGCTGGAAGGCCAAAAAGAATATAAGTATCACCCAATATCGGAATCACCTTATAGATCACATTAGCATGGAGAAAATGTCTGCTATAAAAAAAAAACAAATTGACACAATTCCAATCTCTCTGGTTCCCCTTGATCAGCTTTATCACTTAATGGGGGTGGGTGTGTACTGCCTTGCTGGTCAGGGTCCCGTGCGGCCGGTAGGTGTGTCTGGGGGTGGGTTGATTCTTGGATGCATCGCAGTGCGGTTGGGGGACTCGTTTTTGTGTGTTTTTTTAAATGTTGGTTGATGGCGTGGTGTTGGCGGGGGGCGGTGGTGCGGGGCTCGGGCGGCCTAGGGCGCGGGCTTGATGGGGGGACCGGTGTTTGCCCTGTATTCGGCATGCCGCTGCTGCGGGGTGGGTAGCCACTCTGCTTGGGTGTCGCGCGGTTGTTGGTATCGGTGCACGGGTGGTGATTTTGACTCGCGCGCTGTGCTTGGCTGCCTCTCTGTGGGTCCTGTG
>NC_060158.1:10672549-10676301 GCF_021292245.1 Micropterus dolomieu
GGGGGGGGGGGGGGGGGGGGGGGGGGGGGGGGGGGGGGGGGGGGGGGGGGGGGGGGGGGGGGGGGGGAAGCTTGTGGTGGGTTTCGGTCCGGTGATGAACGTGCGGTGTGGGTCACGGTGTAGCCGTGGGTGGGGTCTGAGGTCTCCCTGGCTGCGGGGAGGATGGGGCGGTTTGCGCCGGCTGGCATCTCTCCTGTGCAGCGCATTACTTGGCTGTTGTGTGCCACTAGTTAGATTGTGGGGGTCTGGGGCTCAGGGCTTTGGAGCCTCTGGGTCTTGGGCGGGTCTGCGCGGTGGGGGGGTTGGGCCCCCCTGGAGCCGTCCTGGGGATGGGCGGGGTTGTCTGACTCTGGGCTTCTGCCGGTGCTAGAGGGGCTCTTGCTATAAGCCCTGGGCTGGAGGGACCTGACGTCCTTCTGCTTAGGGGGGTGGGGGACGGGACTGAATGAATGATGGGGCCAGTCAGGAATCTGGTCCCAGTGAGGAGGACCATTCTAGCCTCCCTATGACTTCCTTCACCTTTCCCCCTTTGGTCATGTCTCACAACATACACCCTTAGGACTCTGGGGGGCGGACAGGCTGCAGGGCGTTTGGTGGGTGGGGCTGCTTTATTGCGGCCTCGCCCTTCTTCCTCCCGCACTGGCCGCCCCTCAATTTTAATTACACATTAGACACAGAGGGCTTGGGGGGTGGGAGGGGCACAATGGGAGGCTCCACTACCTGACAGTTGTGGGGTGCCTGTGTCACAACTACCCTCCAATTTTAACTGCACCTTGGTTACCACACACCTTATCTTTACTCCACCATACAACACTTCACAATCCATGACATGCATCCAACGCAAAACAATACATTTACAGAGGCAGGCAGAGGGGTTGAAGGAGTGGGGGAGATTCTCATTGGCATCGTGTGCTGCCCCTGGGTCGGGAGTGCTGTGGGGTTGGTGGCGGCCTTGCCAGATCTGGGGTGGGCTGGGGGGGTCGGGGCTCCCCTGGCATGGGGGCCCGCTCTTGACCTAGGGATCAGGGGACTCGGGCTTGTGGCTTTTGCTCATTTCTGGTCGGGTGTTGTGTCCCTGGGCCTGGGGGCTCGTTGTCTCCTCTCCTCGCCTGGGCCCTCTTCAGCAGGGTTGGGGCTCCCGCTGCTTCCCCCTGCCAGCTCTCTCACAGTGGTGGAATTCGGGAGTTTTTTCCGGCCATTGCGGGTATGGCGGACTTTTATTGGCGGGTGACCTGTGCGGCGCGTTTGCTGCCAGGCTGGGACTTGCTACTGGTGTTTCTCTCCGCTGGCTTTCGCTGTCGTGTTGTTCCGCTTGCTCTCTCTCGTTTGCCCGACCTCGCACGCGGGATTCGCAGGGGGCTGCTGGGCATTGGGTGTCGCCGTGCTCGCGCAGTGTGCGCGTTGGGCTTGTCACTTGTGCATTGGTGTTGATGATTGCGTGGCATTTGGGCATTTTGGTTGTTCGCTGCGCGGCGGTGGGGTGCTGGGTGGGGTGGGGGGGGCACTGGTCTATGTTGTGTGCGCGCCGCGGTCGGTCCGGGCGCTGCTCTTCCGCGGGTTACGCTTCTTGCGTTCCGTCGGCATTACGTTGTCAACTGGCATTTGGGTCGGGGTCTTCCGCATTTGCATCGCGGTGCATCTGGGAGTCTTTGTTTTTTTGATTGATTTGTTTTTTTTCTTTCTCCCACCCCTATTGGCTACTGGGGTTCTTGCCTGCCTGTTGCTGGGGTAAGTGTGGCACAGTCGTGGCATCCCACTCTCACTAACAACTACATTCTTTAACAGGCTTATGCACACACATGTACACACACACATACAGACACATTCACCCACACGCACACAGACACACACAGTCTCACACATAGACACAAACAAATTTATGTTGTCCCTGGTAGAATTATTCCTGATGCTTTTCTTTCAGTTAGTTATTTAAATTAATTGTTATTATTCCAGCTCTCGTGGCTGTGCTGTGTTGCTTATTTAGTGTGCTGGACTGTTTCTTGTTTTCATTTTTCTCTTAGTTGTCTTACTATGTCAGCTGTTTATTGCTGCTGTTCGGCTTGTTTGTTTTTCTCCTCCCCAAGCCCCCCTCTCTGTTCTATTGCAGGTTTCGTTGCTTTCTGCAATTGGTGTTTCCCACTGCTTTTCCCTGTTGTCCCCATCCCCTTTCCCCCTTCTCTTACAGGTCTTGTCCTTTCTCTGTGCTGTCTGTTTGTGCCCCCCCATCCCCGTGTCTGCCCCCTCTGTCCGGCCCGGTGACAAATCAATACATATTTAAATAAATAATAAAACAGACAAAGGAGTATATTAATACTCTCTTGTTAAAGTAAAATCTGTCTGGCACAATATGGTATCCAGGTCATCATACTCTATACCAAGCTGCTGGGCAGGAATAGCTAGCTAGCTACAGTTAGCTCCCCCAGGCCCAGTCACACAGACCACTGCAGCCAACACAGCAGATGTGTCCAGCAACAGCTGATAATATTCGTACCGCTGTTATTCTGTCAATAAATTCTCAGTAATGTTAAGTTTTAACCTAAATCGAGACACATATGGCTCGTGATGTAACATTACAGAATATTCTTGGTTTGTGAAACTTAAAATCACTTTGGAAGAAATAAAATATACAACAGTGGTATGAATTAAAACATTGCTTTATTATTATCATTAGTAGGGATGGGAATTGATAAGCTTTTAACGATTCCGATTCCATTGTCGATATTGCTTATCGATCCGATTCCTTATCGATTCTCTTATCGATTCTCATTGGGTGAGGAAATAAGTACAAGTTTGTTTGTTTGTATTAACTCGCTTTAATTTCTGATCAGAAGACACAGCACAGAGTATACACAAATTATGTGTAACAACCTTAGAACAAGCCTAAAAGTAGGTGAGCTACTTCTCAAAGTAAAGTCCAGGGACCCTTAGCCTAGGGCAGTGTTTCTCAACCAGTATGCCATGGCACGCTAGTGTGTGTCTTGTAAGATTATCAAGAGTGCCTTAGGATTAGGAAATTGTTAATTTTCACATTAATTGGTCCAGACAAAAAAATTAATGTTTGGCTTTTTAAGCCCAACTGCCATTTTGTGCCATAAAAACTAAAAACACAGACTGAAAACAGTCAAGGAAGAGCTTGTGCCTTTTGGAATATTAACTGTGCTCATTTGGACTCAACTTGAAACAAAATTCACTTGACATAAAAAATACAAAGACGTCTTTGTAAAGATAAGACCACAACAATCAACCTTGGCAAATTAACAATTTTTGTGCAGAACAATTATCATATTTGCCCTCTCAGGAAGGTTACGAGATCTTTCTGGACTTAGGGTGTCTCCAGCAGTGGAGAACACCCTTTCAGAAGGGGTGGAGGATGCTTGGACACAGAGATACTTCTCAGCCAGAGCTGACAATACTGGCAATGTGTCACTCTTCTTCCACCACCAGAAACTGGCACTGTCTTTGGTTGGAATGGGAGGAAGGCTTCTATAAAGCTGGATTTCTTGATCCACTCTCTGGGCTGTGGAGACAGGGGGCTGCTGCTGCATGGAAAGCAGCTTGCTGTCCTCTTCTTCAAAAAGTTCCTCTAGTGCTGTCCTCTTTTTCTGCTTTACAGGTGGCGTCTGAAATTATGAAATACCCCAAAAGGTTTAGTTTTAAATTAAATAGTGTAATAATCCCTGCCATCTATCATCATTCATCACAATCAGCTACAATAAACTTACGTAGTCCTCCTCCTCTTCTTCTTCTCCATC
>NC_060158.1:10676401-10698901 GCF_021292245.1 Micropterus dolomieu
TCTTTTCAACCCCATACCAAGCAGGAATCAGATGATTTGTTAAACTGTCTCTGTTTGGGGCATTGTATTTTGGGTTGAGAGTCTTTATCATCTCCCTACAGAAAATATAAGGTAGGACTAGGAATAAATAAAACAACTATACTGACATAAAAACATGAAACTTTTGGTCATGCATTTGTTATTTTCATTTGAAAAGACATGCTGGACAAAATACAGCAAATTAACCTACCGAAATGCAGAGGCATCTACTGTGGCAAACGGGTGCAAACCCTTTACCACAAACTTAGTCACTGCTCGGTGACATTCGTTGATCCTAGCCTCGGTCATTTTGTTCTTCCCTGCCTCTGTGAACGGAGTAGCTAGAGGTGCACCAGAGCTACCTGCTGCAGCCTCTGACCCAGCTAGACTCTGGCCGTCTTCATCATCATCTAAATTTGATGGACAATGACAATGAAAATTATTCGTATAGTAAAGGTTTACACAATGAAATGGCGCTCACATTAACTAAGTAGACAGGGCCTGTCCTGCCTGGAGAGTTTAAAGTTACCTTCGGCATTAATAACAGATGGCGTCCTGTTAGCTCCGCTGCCACTTGACTCACTTGCGTTGCTAAGTAGTAGTGTATCAAACACGCGACAGTCCTGCAAATGAATTGCATGCTGTGTGGCCAAATGTTTCTGCATATTGGAGGTAGTTCCCCCCTTTGACGAAATGGAAACTTTACAAGTGTTGCAAATGACCGTATTGTCGTCTTTTCGCGTGAAATATAACCAAACTTTAGAGCGCTTCTGCCTCGATGCCATGTTTGCTGCGTTCTGAACCAAAACAACGCAGCGCGTGTGTGAGGTCATGACGCATTTGCCACGAGCGGAACCGATAAGTAGAATCGTTAAGCAGGCGTGCTAACGGTTCCAAGGAATTGATTCACTGGGCACCGGTTCCGAAGAAGAACCGGTTCTCGATTCCCATCCCTAATCATTAGGCTATTAAAAAAAAGTATTTGCAGGAATTATAGTATAAATATACTATATTAATAATATATAAGTATAGTATAGTAAATATTAACACATAACGTACACTGATTACTACGTTGACACTTGACACCTCTTTTTTTAAACAGCTCTTTTTTTTTATTTAACAACTATGCGTGGGCCGAGCGGTCGAGATAAACGTCATCACGTTTTGTGCGCAGTAGCTTCTGGGACAACCCATATATGGAAGCTCAACTTCCGTCAACTTCCGTCACGTTTGTCTGGTTTTTATATACAGTTTATGGTTTGTCTGTGGGCTGCAGCTGGACCCTTCTCCAAATGCCAGTTGACAACGTAACGCAAGAAGCGTAACCCGTGGAAGAGCAGAGCCCGGACCGACCGCGGCGCACACACAACATAGACCAGTGCTCCCCCCCAGCACCCCACCGCTGCGCAGCGAACAACCAAAATGCCCAAATGCCACGCAATCATCAACACCAATGCACAAGTGACAGATCTACCAACTAACCACGTTTCAACTATTCATCCCACACACTTGCTCTCGTTGCTAATGTGGGTTTGCTTGCAAAGATTTTAAGCACAGGCAAACACAAATGTGCGACACAATAAACTACAGATAATTGCCTATGATTAGAAAGATTCAGGACCGTTCACACTGATGGAAATCCTACTTCATGCAGTGAATGGTACTGTTAACTGTAAATACTGCCAGCTAATACTGCTAATATGAAGTGTATGGGCTGATATTTGTGTCAGTAGAATCTGAATTTGAATTATTTAAATCTGATTTTGAATTGCTCAACTTGAATAATCACATTAATAAACTGAATTTGAATAGAATAGTTTGAATTTGTATTGTTTAGTTTGAATAATTGTATTGAAAAACTGAATCTGAATAGGATAATATGAAATTGAATTTATTAGTTTGAAACTGAATTCCAATAAGCTTGAAACTGAATGTAATATTATGAAAGTGAATTCTGTTGCAACCAGGGCTGGATTGGTAATTTGGCATACCGGGCAAATGCACGGTGGGACAACGCACCTTTGGGGCCGGTGTAAAATAAATTATTCATTTATATAACTGTTTTTTAAAAACGGGGTAACTATCGGCCCATAAAGCATGGACAGCGGCCCATTGGGTAATTTTCTATACCAACACTTCCCACCAGCCCAGTCACATCTCTTACTTGCTCCCACCCCCTCTGCTCTCTGTTTCTTGCCTTGCGGGCCAAAAAAAACCCCATTCGGCAACCGATATATTTGCTGCCGGGGCTACAGTAGCTTTAACATCAGCTGCAGTAGCCTATCGTGCATAGAGCAGGCACAGGCACTTGAAGGAGTAAAATTGCTGTGGTGGCTACTACCAGGCAGGCAGAGGAGGTGGCTTATGTTAACGAAACAGAGGGACTTTTTGTAACAGGGCTGAGGGAGAGAGAGAGCAGGAAGAGAGTGGAGGTGAAGCAGTAAGCATGGAGTAGTTCAGCCTGTAGGGAGGGAGCCATGAGGGAGGGTCATTTACTCTGGGGAGGTTGGGGACATGTAGCCACCACTTTTTGAAAGCATTTGTTAAAAATGCTCTGAAAAATGGCTTGCACCATGAAATGTTAGTTAACAAATAAAAATGCTATGAGAGAGGTTTATTTGCACAATAAGAAAACCTGCAATGCAATGTAAATATAGACGAAACCTCTGGTTGTCCAAAACAGTAACTTAAGCAAACAATAATAAGCTACTGATTACTGCAATATTTTTTATTATGTTTTTATACTGTGAATTGTCACCTGCCACCTGAATTTTGTGCTTCCCTTCATAAAAATAAAGACTTTTCCACCATAAATTGGTGCAGAAAGCGTCTCCAGAATGCAGGTGTTTAAGTGTTCAATATTTCATCTATAAAAATTTTTTCCGAAATAGTAGGTCTATTAAAATATATTCTTTTCTTGTAGTCATGGACACCAATCTTGTGCAAATGTTACGTCTCAGTGTTTCATCACACCCCTAATCTGACCCCCTAAATACATCGATGGTGTATTAATGAAGGGTGTCCGACCGATTTTGGTGGGCTGCCTTGGCCAAAAATGCCAACAGTTGCTGGTTGCAACAGAAACTGTATTTAAGCCTCACTAAAAATTCAACTCTTTATGTACTTTCAAATTCACTTCTCTCATTTCAATTTCAATCCACAAGATTCAGTTTCAAGGTCAAAGACAGTTCAAGGTCCTTCAGGAAGAGCAATTGACCCTTAGCTAAGCCACACCCCGAATACACAGCTGGCCAATCACAGCACAGTATAGGACTCGCTCTAACTGAGGTCCGACACTTTCTTGACTCTAATGCAAAAGGAGTCGTTTTCTAGCTTTTTTTTGGCTGTATTTTTCTAAGATATGGTCAAACAAGAACAAGTTACAAGAACAAGTCTTTTGGCAAAAGAGATGGATCAGTTTCATCCACGTTCTTCTTTAACAAGTGTACCATTAGACTACATCACCTGATGTATTTTTTACATCAGGTGATGTAAGATTTAATGAACTGATCAAGTATTTCTAACTTGTGGGTTCATTCAAGGGGTCAGTTTGCCCAAATTATAAAGAAATTTATTTTCTTATTTGCCTACTTGTTGCTAGCTAGATTTTGAGATATTGATCATTGAAAAGTCTGTCGCCATCCTAATACGATGGAGGTGAATAAAAAGTTTTTAAAAATTTCAGTTTAAACTTCAAATAAATGGAAAAAAACAGTGAAAAAACTTACCATCAATCAGTCGTAAAATTCCCTGTCAAACTATTTCTTTGGAAGAAATTAGTCAATACATTTCAGCTCCAGTGTTAAGGTTGTATTATCTTGACTGAATCAATCTGTTATGAGCTACATTTCTGTTCCCTTCAATCACACAAGCATTTGATGACTTTTTACATATTCAACATTAAGTGTTTTTTGATTTTAACTTTTGCGCTTTCATTTCAGTGGAGTCCCTGACCTGCAACCAATGCAGCAGGTCTGGGGGGCTTCTGCTTGACCACTTCTACAGTGACCTGCTTCACCAACACCACCTGCTTTACTGGAAAAGCAAGTAAGTCACCTCCTAATTGCACATAAGTTTGCACCCTTTCCCTTGAAACACGACAGCACAGGCATGCCTCATTTAAAATCACTCCTAAATAATTAGACAAGTCACACGTACAGACCAGATCAGACAGTCATGTTCAATCTTTATATGATTCAGTGTGAGCAAAAACTTTTTTTTGGGGGGGGGGGGGTTAATATATTTTCAGAGGTATTAGTGATTTTATCTTATCTTATCTCATGTTGGACAAAACTTCTGGATCTACAAAACAAGTAAAGTGTATAACTATAGCAACTTAGGTGAATTTAGTGCAGTAAAAAGTATTATATATATATATTTGGTCAGAAAGTATATCAGATATAAAAAATAAATACATACAGAAAAAAATGTATAAAGTATGTGGTATATTTCCATATACCGTTTCCATATACCACATCCATGTGCCACCTCTCCTCATTCGTTGGATCCATAATTTCTTAAGTAACAGATCACAGGCAGTGAGGGTGGGAAGCACCCATAATCAGAAGTTGCATGGGTGCATGGGGGTGGCTGACCTAGCTGGTAGAGGACCCCCAACGTGGACCATGAAGTTTTGCTCAGTTGATCATTGAGGACATGGACAAACAACAACACAACATGCAACTCCACTGTACTGGGAAAATTCAGCTACTCTTATCAAATGAAACAGTCCCTTCACTCATGGTTTCAATGGTAAACCACCACAAGAATGACAATTACCAACAAAGACACTATATTCTAAGGAGACACGTTTTAATGAACATAAATCATGAAGCAACATTTGTATTTCAAACAAATGGCAAACTTAAGCACATTTCAACAAAACTTCACCCTTCACCATCATGCAGGGACGGACATAGGCTGCGTGTGCGCAGCGTTTTTTTTACTGCATCAACTTCCACTGGAAGCCTCTCAGAAGCATTTCAGCAGCGAAACGTGTGGCCTGCCCCACGTTAATAACTTGTGTTTAATACAGTGTGTCCGTTTTGTGCTTCTACTCCATTCTTCAGTGCTCTCTGTGGCCCTCTTTCGTTCCTTGTCTTGCGGGTGCATCAAGCAACTACCACAGGGAGCATTCAGAATAAGAACGTTTTGCCTGCTGGAGTTTGCTGACACATTTAGATTTTGTTGACTCAGTAATTAGTGCTTGCTTTTTGTGCTTCTACTATGACTAAGTAGGCTGCGTAGTTAAATTGTTTCTTTTTTGTTTGATTTAACTGTATTGATTGTTGATATACGATCGGGAGTCTGTGCCGGGTATTTCATTTTGAAAATTGACCAGATTCTGTGTCTGACTTCCTGCCCGGTTCATCTGCTCTGTGCTGCTTGACGCTGGGACGTTTCTGGGATGCACTGCAGTGCTTCTGGTGTGAGAACACACATTTACTAGAATGGCTTTGATCAGCTCCTGCAGCAGCAACGCAGACAGACTCAGTGGACTTTTGGAGTGAGTCTAGGGTCATGTAAACTTGGTTTAAATGACTTGGTAGCAGGTGTGCCCCGTGATGAAGCTCCACCCCTACTGTGCTGAGAGTCTAGCTCCGCCCCCGGAAGCACCACATCCACCACCATTACCCCCCAAGGCTGCGTCCTCAGCCCCTTTCTCTACACTCTGTACACCAGTCGTCTTAGCTCATCTCCCATTTCCAAATACTTCAAACCAGACTTGCCCTTCTCTCTAACAGAATCAGTTACAGCCATCCCTTGCCCACTTCACTATTAACACAATAATAGGGGCGGCTGTGGCTCAGGAGGTAGAGCGGGTTGGCCGTTAATCGGAAGGTCGGTGGTTTAATCCCAGGCTTCTCCAGGCTGCATGTCGAAATGTCCTTGGAAAAGATACTGAACCCCCAAATTGCCTCTGGTAGCTGTTCCGCCAGTATATGAATGTGTGTGAATGTTAATTTCTGTTTGAGCACTTAGGGTCAACAGAAACTCAGTGTGTGAATGGTAAATGTGAGGTAGTGTAAAAGCGCTTTGAGTGGTCGAAAAGACTAGAAAGACGCTATACAAATACGGAGCATTTACATTTACTCCACCCAATGGTGTAAAGACAGTTACCTCCTCCTCGACGTCACCATAACAAAGGAACTCATCCTGGACACACGCCGTAAACTCTCCACCCTGCCCCATCTCCATAAACAGCCAGCCAGTGGAAACTGTTGACAGAATAGGTCTTCCCTCTCCCAGCTCAGGTACCTTGGCATCACTATGGGCAATTAACTGAGTTTTGATCACCACATCACAGACATTCACAGACGCTGTCAACAAGGACTCATTCAAACCACACTTACTGCTTCTCCTGTACCGTAGTATCATTGAACCTATCCTCTTGTAATGTGCTACTTCTCCATGCTCTCTCTCTCCAATAGCAATAAGTTTCTTAAAATCACCAACACTTCCTCCAAAAGAATAGGTCTTCCCTCTCCCAACCTGCCAGTCCTCATTCATACTGCCACTGCTTGTAGAGCCACTACCATATTACAAAATCCCAGACACCCTCTCAACTCATCCTTCACCCTTCTCCCATCTGGCCGTAGATACAGACAGCTGTTCTACAAAAAGGCACGCTTTGGAAAAAGTTTTGTACCCTGTGCTATAAGAGCATTAAAGTCACAGACAAGTTAATAACGTCACCCCTGTGTTATATTTGTAGATATGTGTACATTGTTTGTATATGTGTACTATATGTAGTTTGTCTGTAGAATTCACTGTAAAAACAAATTTCCTCCACTCAGGATAATAAAAAATTAATCTGAATATGAATATAGTGGGGTAAAAAGTAACACAGTAATAAAATAGATACACTGAAATTATTTACTTAAATGTACTAATTTACTTTCTAACACAATAATTTCTCCTCAGCTTTCACAGGATTGTCCTCTGTGGGCTTCAACATCCAGGGATGCCTTCGAACTAGTGCCTGCAACTTGACCACAACCGAAAGCCTGCTGGGTGTCTCCTACACAGTCGTAACCCTCTGCTGCTCAACAGACCAATGTAACCCCGCTCAGATCAGCGGCGCTCCATCCACCAAGATAACCCTCACCGCTGCCATTGGTGTAGCTGTCCTGGCCTTCATGTGGGGAAGCATACTGTAATATGCTAATGTTCAATCACAATAAGCAGCTAGCTGCTTCCAGCTGCTCCTGAATCCCATTTATATGATTCATTATACCAAGCAGCATCTTTACAAGAAAGCAAAAGCACTCTCAAAAATAAACTATTTTACCTTATGAATTTATACGTATAATTATTTATATTTTCATATTCTGTGACACATTTGTTTTTCATCACTAAGTTCTTGTCATGTCAGGGTTCATTTCTATAATATTAAGTTATACTGTATAATAGCCAAAACTAAGGTGTGTACATTATGGTACATAACAACATATGGTAGTTGAGCAATGAGATTTTTAAGTAAAACACTGAGTTCATAAACTTTCCTGGTTTTGCCTTGTTTTTGTTAAATCATAATTTATTTATCCTTTAAACTACTTTGTGTGTTAATGGTCAAAAAAATGTATGTGAAAATAAAGAAAAACAACCCTGCTGTCATCTATCCATCCATCCATTAGCTAAATGTGCTCATATTTGCAGTGCAGCCAATCCCAGCTGACACTGGGCAAGAGGCAGGGTACATGCTAGGCACATCTGTGTTTTTTTTCAACCAATTTTATGACAGCTTCGTCATAGCTACGTCTCGGTAAATGCAACTTTCAGCGTGTGTATTGATGATAATAGATATGCGCATTTTTTTAAATCACTGGCTTCTGTCACCTACTGTACAATGTTCATACATGCATGGTACAAATCAGGCAGGAATTCAATCATAACAGACTGTACCACTCTGGGGTGCGGCTTGAGGGGGCAAAGATTATGGAGGCGCAGCTTGAGGTGCTTTAGGCCTAAGCCAAACCTTATTGTGATTAATTTAGCATGCAGTAATAATGCTATTTAGAAAAGCAGGAGAAGCATATGTATGTAAATAATCTGGGGAAAAAAAGACCTGTATACTTGTTTCTGCCAGGTGGGAGCATAAGTGGAGGCAGCATGGGTGCATGTGGGCAGCCTGCCAAGTACCCCAGCTAGATGGGGGGCTCCCTACCTGGGCCGCGAAGTTCATGTCAGCTGATTGAAGACACGCCGGATGGAAAAAGCTACATACAGTTCACTTCCAACCAAAAAGAAGTTCAGCTGTGCTTATCAAATGAAACAGTCACTTCACTCAATGGTAAACCACCACAAGAATAACAATTACCAACAAAAAACACAATACTCTCAGTAGATACATTTAGAAAATATATAAATCATAAACAATAGGCAAACTTATTTGCCAGACTCACACAGGCAGCGCCTGTACCGCATTTTTGATTCATCTTCTGCCTGGTGTCAACTTCCACTGAGAGAGTCTCAGAAGCATTTCAGCAGGGGAGCAAGTAGCCTGCCCCATGTTGATGACTTGTTTTAATAATGTCCTTTTTGTGCTTCTACTACCTTATTCACAGTTAAGACCTGATTTTGTTCTATCGTGTTTTACCTGCCTGATTTTGCTGACTCTTTAGATTTTGTTGATTTGGTGATTAGTGCTTGCTTTTTGTGCTTCTACTACAGTGTAATTACATAGGCTACGTGGTTAAATTGTTGTTGCTCTTTTTCGGCCGAGCTGGCTGTCATCATCTTGGCAGTGCGTCACCGTACATCACTGCCGGATAACCAAAATGGGCAAAGAGGTGGGAGTGGAGCTGAGGTCACTGGTTGCTGAAACCACGCCACCTGGCTCGACGTGACCGAGTTAGTTCAGGCTAAGGAGCTAATGCTATATGCTACTCTGCGTCAGAGCTGGTAGTCCGCTTGGAGCCGTTGATAGAAAAAGCAGTTCAAAACAGAACATTCAGAACAGGAGGAAATCTGATGTTTTTGTTCTAGGCTGTTTCTTACTATTTGTATATGTTTGTTTTTAACTAAAAATAAAATATCAACCAAGTGCTTACATGATATGTGGTCTGCTGTGACTGGAGTAAATGTGGAGATTGGTCTGGACTAGGGATGGGTGACGCTTAAAACAGCCCAGGATCGAGTGGAATCGAAACATCTCCAGTCAAACCAGTAGGCCTAATTTTTGTAACTAGATCGTGGCAAAAAATTACCATTTCTATGGTTTTGCTTGCAGCCAAACACAAAAAAAAAATACAAAGAAAGAAAGAGTCCATGCCTGATCTTAACAGCTGTTCACCTTCGGTGCGGTCTCAGTCATGTTCGTCACAGTTGCAAGTTTATCACCACAAGCTTGGTTTTCCTTTGGTTTCATCTTCTGGTATCATTTAACACTTCTCTGTACATTTTTATTTGCTATTCACATCAGTTGTCACTGATCACTGCGTTCCATCACGTCAATAAAATGCGTTTGTGGCACAGCAGCGATCAGCTGATTTTACTCACGGAGCCTCCGGCTGCAGCTGCGGCTGCTTCAGATGTAGTTGGTTTGATCGGCTGGACGTGCAGCCTCTCTTTTCCTCTGTTTGTGTCTTTAGTGTAGTTAAGTGACTTGTTTAAACAGACTCCTTTCTTGTTTAATGCTTGTGACTGTCATTTTTGGAGGAGGTTTGTGACTCACCAATAAAGGAAAAGGATCTTTCAATTCAGTTTATTGATCAAAAGTTAACTTGTTGTCTTTCAACACAGGTATCAAAAAATACCTTAAATTCGTTTTCCACAACTTATTTGGTCACTGAAGTATTTCACTCCTCTCTCATTCACATATAAAAAAAACAGCAAGCTGTAGTATTTCCCCTTATGGGCTACCAGTGAGGATGACCTAATTAGGATGAGGAAACGATCTGATAATTTCCCAATACATTTTATGTAACAATTATTTGAAACAAGAAAAAATAAGAAAACCTTGCTTATCCATAACAATAAAAATAATAATAGGCTACCAATCAACTACTATGCCGTCAACAGGTGGCATTTTATGCAAGGTATCAAATGAAGTACTCTATTGATATCGGTATCACTTTAAGGGTACTGGTTTTGGTACTGGTATCGTATAATTTTAAACGATACCCAACCCTAGCCTGGACTGACAAAAGATTCCCTGTCCGAATTATCATTCCAGTCCGCCCCGATCTCAATTAGCCATTATTGACACTCCTTCCCTGAGGTAAAGATGAAGACAGTAGGCCTAAAAAAACCCTTCTTGTCCCCTCCCATCACATGTCTCACTATATAAGTCCAAACAGGCTCATCAGTTTTTACTACACACAGCATCCAGTCACCTGGGAGGAAGTCTATTTAGTCTTTGCGCCGAAAACCAAGAACCAAACCGACACACCGAGATGGCAAAGATCCTATTTGGAGTCATTGCAGTTGTTGCATCTTTAATGCTGGGTAAGATTAAACAATAATCGGGTTTATTAATTAATGGTCACAAATGTATTACAAGAAGAAAGTTATATATAGTATTGTAAAGAAACTTTATTTTGTGCACATTTTAGATTTCAGGAATTGTTATTCATTTGATTATACTATTATTACTTTTGTTTTATCACTCAACTGAATCATAGTTCATTAAAGAAGTATCACAGGTCATTTATTTTCAAACCAAGGCATATACAGTTTTCGTTTTGGTGAAAGCAGTGTTAAAGTATTTTGGCAAAAGGGAGTTCAATCAATTTTATCCATGCTCTTCTTTAACAAGTGTATCCTGAGACTATGTCACCTGATGTATTTTTTTAAGACATAATGAACTTATGAAGTGTTTCTAACATGTAGCTAAAGACATTTCGGGTTCTATGAGAAAGACTTTTTATTAAAGGAGTCAGTTCACCGAAATTATAAACAAATACATTTTCTTACTTGACTACTTGACTCTACCTAGATTTTGAGATATTGACCACTGAGCCGCCATCCTAACACAACGGAGGTGAATCAAATTTTGTTTGAACTTAAAATGAATGAAAAAATACAGATACGTTATCAGTCATAACGTAAAAAAAAATCACTGTCAACAATATTCTAAGGGACTATTTCTTAAGAAGAAAGTTGTTGAAAAATGGAGGTCTGGGGATCATCCAGTGTCCAGGTTGTTTCTAGAAAGACACAATGCTTATTTATCAATGCTTTCAACAACACACCTAAAATTCTATTCACCTCCATTCAATTGGGGTGAAAGCAAACCATCTTAAAGCAGGCAAATGAGACAATATGTTTACTTTGTGTGAAAAAAAATCACATCCCTTTGACTATTTTTCAACCCTCACTCAAAAACTACTTTAAGTACCCATTTAGTTAAAGCGCACCACTGATTAGCATATTATCACACCTTGCACATATTTTCCTTTAAATCATACAGCATAGTTGAAAATTGGAGTTTCATTGTTTATTGAAGTTGGGCGGGGTTTAACAACAAATTCTTGTACCACAGCCCAGGGTGTGGTGGAGAAGCAATTCCCCAAACCAATGTCAGCTAAACTCAATAGTCAAGAAAAAAGACTAAACAGTTTTACAGTATGTTTTATCCCTTATGCAGCATTTCGTACACCTTTGTTTTTTAAAATGTGCTTTACAAATAAAATGGATTGGATGTCCAAAAATGTTTGATTTTAAAACAACATTAACACCAACTCTTAAAAAACAATCACTGACATAAAAGAAAATTATCGGTAAGAATTAAGGTTTTAGAAAGGTCTTCAAGTATTTGTGTAGTAAATGTTGAGATCAAGAATATGAATGACCTAAATCCATTAAAGCAAGTAGGGTCATATTCATTTCAGCTCCACATACAGTTTAAGGTTGCATTAGCTTGACTGACTCAACCTGTTATGAGCAACTTTTCTGTTCCCTTCAACCACACAAACATTTGATGACTTTTTATATATTCAACATATGGTGTTTTTAGATTTTAACTTTTGCATTTTTACCTGTCTTTTTCAGCGGAGTCCCTAACCTGCAACCAATGCAATTATGGTCTGTTGGGCTTCTGCTTAAGCACTTCTACAGCGACCTGCAGCAACACCAGCGTCTGCTTTACTGGAAAAGCAAGTAAGTCACCTCCTCATTACCCAAAAGCTTACACCCTGTCTCTTCAAATATTACACCACAGCACAGGCATTTAAAATCGCTGTCCTGTCTTTATATGATTCGTTGTAGTAATTCCTTAATGTTTTGTGTATACAATGTATAAAATCCTGTATATAAGCTCTTAAATAATACTAGCTGTGCCACACTGGGAAATTAGTCCTGCATGCTAGTTCAAAAGTAGCTATAAAAAGTAGTAGCAAAAAAAA
Organism: Micropterus dolomieu; assembly: GCF_021292245.1. Lineage (NCBI taxonomy): Eukaryota > Metazoa > Chordata > Actinopteri > Centrarchiformes > Centrarchidae > Micropterus > Micropterus dolomieu. The sequence goes on from NC_060158.1 coordinate 10,688,767, forward strand.
AAACTAAAACATTTCACTGTCAGGTGTATTTCCAGTTTTGGGGTGTTTAATCTTTTCAGATCAATGAATAAAAATAGGGAACAAAAGAAGTAATGAAACGAAGGAAATAATGTGTTAATAAGTAATGAGTGATTTTATGAGCTTATCTCATGTTGAATGTAACATCTGAATCTGCATATTAAGGAAAGTGTATATAAAAACTTTAACATATAAATAACTATAGCAGCTTTGGTTAATGTGGTGCAGTAAAAAGTGCAATATTTTCGTATAGTGGAGTAAAAAGTAATGCAGTAAAAAAAAAGAAGGAGACACTCAAATTATTTGCTTAAATATACGAAGTTACTTTCCACTTTCTAACACAATAATTTCTCCTCAGCTTTCACAGGATTGACCTCTGTGGGCTTCAACACCCAGGGCTGCCTTGAACCCACCAGCTGTAATGTGACCAACAACGGCAGCCTGCTGGGTGTCTCCTACACGACCCAAACCACCTGCTGCTCAACAGACAAGTGCAACCCTGTTCAGACCAGTGGCGCCCCATCCACCAAGATGACCCTGACCGCTGCCATTGGTGTAGCCGTCCTGGCTTCCATGTGGGGAAGCATACTGTAACATGCTAATGCTAAATCACCATAAGCAGCTCGCTGCTTCCAGCTGCTCCTGAAACCCATTCATATGATTCATTATACCAATCAGGGTTTTACAAGACCAAACACTTTTGATCACATTTGATCCTATGAGTTTATATATATGATTTTTATAATGCTCATGTTCTGTGACACTCTTTGTTTTTCATAACTAAGGTCTTGTCATGTCAGGGTTCATTTCTATAATGACAAGTTATATTAAAGCCAAAACTAAGGTGTCCACAACATGGTAGTTGAGCAATGTGATGTTTCAGGGAAACATTGAGTTCGTAAATCTACCTTGCTTTGCTTTGTTTTATATTGTATTTATCCTTTTAACTACTTTCTGTCCTACTAAACAAACATTGATGTGAAAATAAAGAAGCATCAACTACTCTTATGAGAAAAGAAAAAACTCAATGAGAGTGAAGTGGAGAACAGAACAGCAATCAGGCAATCTTGTGTTTTCTCCTCTAGCTTGCAGTGGATCTCTTGGTCTGTCTGTGGCATGGTTGCTTGCAACACTTTGTGCCTGACAAATGTTACGGTACATTCAGTCTGTAAACCCAAATCAGATTTTTGGACACTCCAGGAAAAAAGATGTCATCCTCTGGGACAGGAAAGAGTGGCCAGTCAAGAAATAAGGTTTCTTACGATAGATATATTAAGAAATTATATTTAATTAATTATTGAATAAAACATATGGTATTGCAAATATTTAATTGTTCATCTAACAACAGCAACATCAAGAAATGAAGTGCTACATGATGTGGCATACTCCTGCTGGGTGTCTCCTACACAACCCAAAACCACCTGCTGCTCAACAGACAAGTGCAACCCAGTTACAATCAGCGGAGCTCCATCCACAAAGATGACCCTCACCGCTGACATTGGTGTAGCCGTCCTGGCCTCCATGTGGGGAAGCATACTGTAACATGCTAATGCTAAACTACCATAAGCAGCTAGCTGCTTCCAGCTGCTCCTGAAACCCATTCATATGATTCATTATACCAATCAGGGCTTTACAAAAATTATTAATTAATTATTAAAAATAAACTATTTGGACCTTTGGAGTTTATAAGTATGATTATTTATATGCTCATGTTCTGTGATACTCTGTTTTTCATAACTAAGGTCTTGTCAAGGTTCATTTCTATAATATCAAGGTATAAAAGCCAGAACTAAGGTGTCTACACCATGGTGGTTGAGAAACGAGATTTTTTGGGCGACATTGGGCGAGAGACATCTGTTGTTTTTCCAACCAATTCTAAATTAAACCACGGCCACTTCTGTATGATGAAAACCTCGATGGCTGCGTTCCCATGAAAACCAATGTTACAGCTACAGTAACTTGGAAAGTTTTGTTTTGTGGTAGAGATAGTCATCTATTCCCATAAAAGGTACAACATGGGTGCATAGTTTAAGTGAACAGTTAAAACCCCCAACCAGTCTCTATAAAAACAATGGACTTTGGAAAGAATGGAAAACCTGTAGGATACTTCATGAGTGGTAAGATATGAGCAAAATTGAATAATGAATTCTAATGTAGTGTATTGCGCACTTTTAATTTAAATGTTCTGCTGTATACACAAAATTGCAATAACATGGGGTTTGCAAACACTTTAAACAAATAAGGTGCTTTTTACCAGCAGTATTCCCTTTACACAGAAGCAATAAAATATTTCTTGTAAATCTTAACTTAAACATTAATGTAAGCAAATATAAAACCAAAGCTATTTGCCACTGCCAGCTTCTAGCTTGTTAAAACAAGTTAAGAGTCCAGAGTCACGATCATAACAGGCAACAGGTTAACATATATAAATCTATTTTCTTGTTTTTTTTGGTTACTATTTGGATAGTATGGATAGCAGTAGCCAAACTGCCGTTTACTGGTGGAGAGCCGTATCCCTTTCTGTTCACTGGAGCAAAGAGCAACCCTGCGGAGCAAGCGACTACGTTGTGATTTTAAGGACATTCTTAAGACTGACATTTTCCCCAATACTAATCAGCATGCACTGTGTAGCTATCCACTTTGCTATGGCATTTATTCGCTTGTCTTGCTTTTGTTTATCTACTTCTCCCGCACGCTGCATACAGCATAGCCTGCCGAAGCTTCCCTCTACTGCTTGTTTGGGTGGGTGATTTGCAGGCTGATCAACATCCCACGCCTCCTGTGACCCATGGTTTGACTGTATGTGTTTTCAGAGCCAGTGAGCAACTGACATTCAAAATAATAATAAAAGTTGCCTTAACGTGAGATAAAATAATTGTCGTGTTAATTAGGGGTAAGCCCTAGAACTTACTTGTTCCTGTCTCAGTTTACATTAGAGTGGAGTAGTCAAATGGCTGAAACTCTGCTACAAATTTGTGCATCAAAACTATTACTTAAAAATCGATTGTGTTTTTGAGAACGGATGCAGTATCACATACACTGATGGATACAGTATAGAGGTTGGAACAGAGGCCTCATTTATATTGCTTAGGAAGTTTCCTAACTGAGTGAAGCGAACTGGAAGTATCTCTGTGGAAGCCATGATAAGAGCAGGTTGAATTCTCTAAATGAAAAGGAAAGTGCTTCAATGCTTCCTTGCAAATCTTTTAGTCTAGGGCACACCTGACCTTCCTTTACAAAAAGAAAGAATTGTCCCACAATTCCTTAGACGCAATATTTAAAACCCACCATTTACAAACTCAAACCCCCCTTACTCTGCTAAGCTGCAGAGATCTCCTGCCCTTGTCACAGAACTGCAGATGCCCCCCGTCTTTGCTGAACTGACAGTCTTCAGTCACCGCACTGCAACAACTTCTTGCTGATGGGTTGGTGGTTGAATTGGTTGCTGACTCTGCTGAGCTACAGGGAACCCCTGCCTTTTCTAAGCTGATGATTAGTTGCCGAGGTACAGCTACCCTCATGCTCCTGATCTGCTACAGCCCTCTGATCCTGCTAAGCTGCTGCAGCCATCACTTCCTTCAGCAGCTCCAACAGCTCACCTGTCTTGCTTCCAGAGGAAGTGTTGCCTTAGTGTCTGCATTCTGGATCCAACTCCCTGCTTCCTGTGTCTGAGCTTGACAACCTCATAACAATTATTTAGACAGACACTTCACTCAATTAACAAGGCTGCCAAGAAAAATGACTGAACGTTTTATGTGACTGTCACGATCGCTGGGTGTGCAAGGCAGGAGTGTGAGCCCAAATGCAAGACACCAGGAGCGGAGATAGGTTCCAGGGTTTTTAATCCAAGGCAAGACAAACAGGCATGAACAAAAACTCAAACAAACAAAAAAAAAAGGTACAGGAAACTGGTACATCCAAAAACCAGAACAGGTAATGCAGCAACTTCCAGAACACACAACATCCAACAACACTAGACAGTGCGTATGGACGCTACAATGACCAGACAGGGAATGAACAGAAACACCAAACATATATACACAGGGACTAATGAGCAGGGCGGGAGCAACACAGGTGACTGGGATCAGGGCTAACAAGGCAGGCAGAAAGACAGCAGGGAAGAACAGAGAGGCAGGCAGAGTGATAACTGGGGGGGAACAGACCTAACCTAGGTTACTGGACACTTAACACAGACAAACTAAGACACAGAACTAAACTTAAGATACATGACAGATGGAAAGGTGAGCTAAACAGAACCAGCGAATGAACAATGAAATAAATAAAGCTAAACAGAGAACACAAGACAAGGAACAAAACTCCAACAGAAAACATGGACCAACTGTTACACAGACCGGGGTAGGGAAGAGAGACAAAACTAACCAGGAAACAGGACAACACAAGACAACGAACAGAACGGAAATAAGGAAAATACCAGACCACCATTATACACTAGCTGACAGATAACTAGATGAATAATAACCCAGACTAAATAACAGATCAATAAGTAAACTCACAGTGAACTAAACTCAACAGAACAGAACTAAAATGTAGATGCAAAACCCAAATCTTAGAATCAAGAACACAGATTGGATAAGGGAGACAAGATACAGGACAAGACAACAGAACAAAAACAGATTATTGGCCTATTATATAATTTACATGTAATGCTGTAAATAAAGATTAAAAAAGAAAAAAGCTTTTAATATTTTTAAAGTGCATCAATAAATCTAGAATTTTAACCATAACCCTTAAGGAAGGGGGGGTCAATGCGCATGTGTGTGTGTGTCAAGTATGCCAAGAACAGCCAAATCCAACAGGAAAACTGCCTTGATACAGTATTTCCTGTTGTCAAACTGGCCTCCATTTGACTGTTGTATTTGGTCTGGCCGCCATATTCGCTCAGGGAGCTTCCATTCTGGTCCGAGCGCAAATTTGCGAATCCTGCTATGGCAAAGGCATGACCCGCCCTACTCTGCCACTGATTGGATCAGCCTGAAAATTAAATTACTCATGAAGCCCTTGCTGAAAGAAAAGGGAGTTTTTGCTGTTCTGCTGTCTTCGGCAAATAATTACATAACTGCACATTCAGCGCTATTTGCTACTGTCAACACAAATAGCACTCTGCCTTCCATTTCATGGGAATGTACCAGCTCCCTTTGGTTCTGAATTGACCAACCAGTGGTGAAAAATAAGTGGGCAACAACAACAACAAGCCGTGCAAAATATATGGAATGGAATTAGGCCATTTGCATCTGGGTGTGCCCAACTTCCGTTCCCTGCGTGTGGCGAAGCCAAACAACACGCCAAGGTCTGGTCTGCTGCTGGTCACAGGCTGGTTGGTTGTGGCCTCCTCACTGCCTGGAGCCTCAAGTAACTCCACTAAGTGGCTGTTGCTTTGCACCATGCAACTCTCCAGACTTCGACCCAGCCGTGTACCACACTATCTTCGATCCCAGCAGCAGCCTCAGCACACCCGCACACTGTATACAGGAGACAAGCAGAAACTCTATTTACACATTAGCAGTTTACAAAGCTACCCACCCCAATTCCACACGACAGACACTGCCACCAACCCACATAACATATGCCCAGGGAAAAAGACATTCAACATTACCACATGCAACAAATCTGTACCCGTACACAGGAGACAAACAGAAACTCACTGAGCGTAGTGTGTGGCCAATTAAATGACTGCAGATTGGAGGTCTCATCCAAGCACACCTTCAGCCCAACCCCATGCAATCAACCCATGTGAAAACCACACCCACCAAACACACACACACACTCTAGGTGCTCACCCATCCCACTATCATTGCACTCAAAATCAGGCCGATACAGGTCTACCCTGTTACAGGAACCTTAAGCTTATGATTCAATCTGAGATTAATGAATCGTTCTTTAACTTGAATGAAAGGCACAAAGAGTTTTGACAGCTCATGACATTTAATTAAAACCTTCCACCATGCATTAGTCATCCTTGACATTTCTTCCTTCAGTGACTCCAAGTTTAAGATGAAGACAACGGGCATGACAAAATCCTTCTCTTCCCTCCCATCACCTGTCTAACTATATAAGTCTGTCCTCACCAAACAGGCTCATCACTTTACTAAACACAGCATCCGATCACCTGGATGGAAGGTTTTTTTTTTTGTCTTTGAGCCAAAGCTAAGAACCAAACCGACACACAGAGATGGCAAAGATCCTATTTGGAGTCATTGCAGTTCTTGCATCTTTAATGCTGGGTAAGATTCAATAATAATCGCGTTTATCAATGATTGATCACAAATGTATTACTGGAAAAAATATATATAAGAGACAAAGTAGGGACAAAGAATTCTGGCAAACATGTTGACCATGAAAAGTCTACCAGCATCCCAATACAACAGAGATGAATAATTAAAAAAAAAATAATCAAATGAATGAATACAGAGGAAAACCTCATCAGTCATAAAACATAAATGTAAAAGTTCACGGTCAACAGCTTTTAGACAGACTATTTCTTCGGGAGAAAGTAGTTTGATAAAAAAAATAGAGGTCTCTGGATTATCCACAGTGTCCAGGTTGTTGTAGAAAGACACATTACCGTTAATTTAATAATTTATCAATTCTTTGACCACCACAATTGAAACTCTATTCACCTCCACTGAATTGGGGTGACAGTAAAATAAATGGCAGGGTAATGAGACAATGTTTACTTTGTGTGATTTTTAAATAAAATCACAGCCCTCACATATTTTCCTTCAAATCATACAGTATCATTGAACGTTAGAGCTTCATTGTTTATTTTAACTTGGGTGGGGTTTAACAACTTTTTCTTGCACCACAGCCCAGGGTGTGGTGTATCACAAATTCCCCAAACTATGTTCACTGAACTTAAAGTTCAGGAAAAAGACTTACTGATACATCGCTGCTACTGTCCAAGTGTTTGATTTCAACATATATATATATTTATTTCCAAAATATTCATGTTGATGTCAAAATATCAAGAAAATGAATGACCTAAATTAATTAAACAAGTAAGATGTTGTTTGATTGTTAATTTTATCTGTAGACAGTTTCTTCCCGATTGAATCTGTTCCCTTCAACCACACGAACACTTGATGACTTCCTACATACTCAATATAAATTTTATTTTTTTTATTTTTGCTGTAACCACAGAGAAATCTGGACCCAAAAGCACAACTTACAAAGCTAATCACAGTTCAGAAATGGTTTATTACTACTAGGAAGGATGGTTGATGTGAGCAGTGGTGAGCAAAGTAATGGTAGACCAAGGTTAGCAGCAGCAGGCAGAGCAAGCAGCAGCAGGCTGGAGATTAGGCTGACTGATGCAGAGTGAGACAGGCTGTAGTAGATCTCAGGTAAATGTGGAATATGAGCACAGAGAGACATGAGATCACTTGTAAGAAACTCAAAGAAAGAAAGAGGGCCATAGCACTTGTACCACGTTGGCAAATTGATGATCTGGCCAATACTGAAGTGAAGAGCCAGGATAGATACTGCTGGGTTAGCAGGAATCGATCAGCGGCAGGAGCTGGAGAGCATTGCCACGTCCAGACAGACACTCCCTCACAAACACAGGGAAACAGACAGAAGACTGACAGGAACATTAGGAGACAGAGAACAAAAAGCAGAAGACACAGGGAACAAGATGGAAGTACTGGTGGATGATAACATTTTAACTTTTGTGCTTTATTTGTGTTTCAGTGGAGTCCCTGACCTGCAACAAATGCAGCAACGGTATTTTGGGCTACTGCCTTAGCGCTTCTCAGGTGACCTGCACAAGCAACACCAGCCTCTGCTTTACTGGAAAAGCAAGTAAGTCCTTAATTGCCCAAAAGCTTACACCGTTTACCTTGAAACATTACACAACAGCCCATGCATGCATCAATTGAAATCACTCCCAAATACTGTGACACATACAAACCAGATAATCATGTCTTGTCTTTATATAATTCCTCAATGTTTTGTGGATAGTATATAAAATCCTGTATGTAACTTCCTAATAGTGGAAAGTGGAGTTACACACAGTAGCTCCACTTTAATCTTGAGAAGCTGCAGAGCTGCAGTAACATACACTGTACATTTCCTGCTAAACTGAGGCTTATGGTTGACCCTTTTCTGTCTGCTCGCCTGCCATTCACCATTCTTGTACAGAGGCTACTATTAATATTAACAATATAATATTCATTGTGTGGTTCATCAGTGGTGATAAATGATCCGAACGTCACGCAAGGTGGCTGGGGCTGGGGCTGGGGCTGCATCTCTTCAGCAAGTGTTCCTCTTCTTCCACTGCACACATACACACACACACACACACACACACAGATGTCCGCACTCACCCCCTACCTTGAGGGTTAGGGTTTTTCTATTTACATATTTATTTACAGCATGATATGTTGAAATGTATATTATAGTAGGCTGTATATTAACTTATTGGAAGAAAACTGGTAGTTCTATGTAAAATCAGATGTTGAGCACCCCCATATCACCAAACTAGCATGATCCTCGTTTTGCTGCAAAGCTTCAACTGAGATTGACAGTCAAATCAGGTTCCACCCTTCGAAGAATTGAATCTTCGACTATTCAGGGACAGCCCTAATGTTTTCAGATCAATGGAGGAAAAGAGGGAATGAAAAGAAGTAATGAAGCGAAGGAAATAAGTTCATGAGCCAATCTTGTGTTGAATGTAACATCTCAATCTGTAAAATAAGAAAAGTGTTTTTAAAATACTATAAACATATTAGTAACTATAGCAGCTTCGGTTAATGTGGTGTAGTAAAAAGTGCAATATTTCCATATAGTGGAGTAAAATAGAAACAATCAAATTTATTAAAAAATTATTTGATCAAATGTACCAAGTTACTTTCCACTTTATAACACAATAATTTCTCCTCAGCTTTCACAGGATTGACCTCTGTGGGCTTCAACACCCAGGGCTGCCTTGAATCCATTGGCTGTAACACGAATACCACCAGCAGCCTGTTGGGTGTCTCCTACACGACACAAACCACCTGCTGCTCAACAGACCAGTGCAACCCTGTTCAGGCCAGTGGAGCACCATCCACCAAGATGACCCTCACCGCTGCCATTGGTGTAGCCGTCCTGGCCTCCATGTGGGGAAGCATACTGTAACATGCTAATGCCAAATCACCATAAGCAGCTAGCTGCTTCCAGCTGCTCCTGAAACCCGTTCATATGATTCATTATACCTATTGGGGCATTTTAGAAGACCAAACACACTATCAAAATAAACTATTTGATCTAATGAGTTTATTAGTATCATTATTTATATGCTCATATTCTGTGACACTCTTTGTTTTTCATAACTAAGGTCTTGTCATATGAGGGTTCATTTCCATAATATCAAGTTATATAAAAGCCAAAACTAAGGTGTCCACACCATGGTAGTTGAGCAATGGGATGTTCAAGGGAAACATTCAGTTCGTAAATCTTCATTGTTTTTTTGTTTTTTTAAAAATCATATTGTATTTATCCTTTTAACTACTTTGTGTCTTAATGGACAAAAATGGTTGTGAAAATAAAGAAAAACATTGAAAAACACTTGTTTTCTCTGCTACTTGCTCTTCTTTTAACGTCATGCATCCATACATCCATTAGCTAAACACATTGTGCTCTACATCAGCTACACATTTGCCAGGATCTGGCGCAACAATGACAAAATGTTATTTTGTAGGTACTGTTAGCTGTATTTTAGAGTTTATCATTTTCTGGAAAACAATAAAAATACTTTTGATGACAGACCATCCTGCACTTGGGGCATATATTATTGGCTAAGGGCTTGGCTGTGGCCTGTAGACCAGGGGGTGTGTTGTGAGGAGGTATGGCTTGAGCCTCCAGTTAAACCCCTAAACCCACAATGAGTCAATGGAAGACTGGGACGTTGCCATACAAAGTTCATTAGAAAAGAAGATGGCAGGACTTCCAGTCGAAGGGACTTTGCACCTCTCCTCAACTAACAAATAAAGCCCCTGAAACTTGACTTTAATCAGTTTAGTGTCAGACAAAGTTATAGTATGGGTGCATAAAATGCCTAGGAGTCAGCATAAGAAATCCATCCATAGTAAAGAACCCCGGACAGTGTACCAAAAGTTTT
>NC_060158.1:10703901-10776624 GCF_021292245.1 Micropterus dolomieu
CTCACAGGGATTACTTTAAGCAGAAAGTTTCCATGAAACAGAAAATGTCGTGCTATTTGCCTCCGTATATTTTATAATGTGTGTTTATTCCTATGGTTTATGCCCCCACCCCGTTATACAGACTCTGTGTGGACTGGTTCCAGCTCTCAGTGAGTGAAAACGGCAGCTGGACCGGGACCAAGCACAGCTTCCAAGACCGACAGAGGCCACTTTGGTGGTTTTCTTGCCAGGTTTGGCTCTTGGCACCCTGGGGCTGAGACAGCTAATAGAACTGCTAGCAGCACGGCTAACCGACCGAGCTAACCAGCCACAGATACAGGCAGATAGGCTACAGTTAGCGGTTTAGCAAAAAGTAAAGTCATCCATCAAAAAGCTCTGTGTAAATCATCTCAGTACTGGATTTCCTGTTGGTCTCTGAGACCGTGTTCGGTCCTGTTCATGTCGTGTTCACTGGGAGGCTGCTGAGCAAGGTTTCATAGGGTGCTCACCCTGCTCCAGGCGCCGCAACCCTCCATCATTCCCTGCTGGGCCCCCCTGCACATGTCCTAAAAACCTCCAGCACTTGAGTAAAGGTGTAAACACCTTTATACAGTCTATGGTAAACACTAAAACTCCCCCAGTGCTCCGAGATCCCAGTACGGCAGAGCTAATCTGATCAGTTGCGCAGGGAACTGAGCTAATAACAGCAGCTAGTTAGCTGTTAACTAACTTCAGCAACAAGGAAAATTATTTGAAAGCTCCTGGCCCAAACGGTGTGTCAACATCCTGCCTGAAAATCTGTGCAGACCAGCTGGCCCCCATCTTCACCCAGATCTTCAACAGATCACTGGAGCTGTGTGTGGTTCTCTCCTGCTTCAAACGCTCTACAATCATCCTGGTCGCCAAAAAAACTCCATCTCTGGATTAAATGACTACAGGCATGTTGCCCTGACATCTGTAGTCATGAAGTCCTTTGAAAGACTGGTGTTGGCCCACCCGAAGGACATTACAGGCCCCTTGCTGGATCCCTTGCAGTTTGCCTACAGGGCCAACAGGTCAGTGGATGATGCAGTCAACTTGGGACTGCATTACATCCTGCAACACCTTGATTCTCCAGGGACATATGCAAGGATCCTATTTGTGGACTTCAGCTCGGCGTTCAACACCATCATCCCGGACATCCTCAGCACCAAACTCACCCAGCTCACTATGACAGCTTCCACCTATCAGTGGATCACAAACTTCCTGACTGACAGGAGTCAGCAGGTGTGGCTGGGGAACATCACATACAGCACCTGGACTATTAGCAATGGCGCCCCCACAGGGGTGTGTGCTCTCCTCCCTGCTCTTCTCCCTCTACACCAACGATTGCACCTCAGGAGACCCATCTGTCAAACCCCTGAAATTCGCTGATGAAACAACGGCATCGGCCTCATCCGGGACGGTGAGGAGTCCGCCTACAGACGGGAGGTGATCAGCTGGCTCTCTGGTGCGGTCAGAACAACCTGGAGCCTAACACGCTCAAAACAGTGGAGATAATTGTGGACTTCAGAAGGAGCCGCCCACTCTGTCCCCCATCACCAAACTCAACAGCCCTGTGTCTGCTGTGTCTGCTGTGTTCAGATGTTTCTGTGTTCCACTATATCTAAAGTGTGAGCCCAACACTGACACCATCATCAAGAAGGCCCAACAGAGGATGTACTTCCTGCACCAGCTCAGGAAGCTCAACCTGCCTAAGGAACAGCTGATCCACTTCTACACAGCTATCATCCAGTCTGTTCTCTGCACGTCCATCACTGTGCGGTTTGGATCTGCCACCTAAAAGAACAGGAGCAGACCACAACGGACAGTCAGGACTGCAGAAAAGATCATGATCCTCCATTCAGGACTTATACATTTCCAGAGTCAGGGAACAAGCAGGAAACATCACTGCAGACACAACCTGTTCCAGCTTCTCCCCTCTGGTAGGCGCTACAGAGCACTGTACGTCAAAAACAACAGACACAGGAACAGTTTCTTCCCACAAGCCATTACTCTTAACACTTATTATTTATTCAACATTGTCTATTTCAGTGCTGTTCATACTGTTCATATTGTCATATTGTATATTGTATGTACTGTATACAAAATCCACCTACCTCAAGTTCATAAAACCTGCACATAATACTTTTTCATTCCAGCATCCTTTGCACTATGCTCCATCGCATCACACATCCACCTCTGACATGTACATAATAATAATTTTTTATGATAATAATAATTTACTCCTGCATCCTTTGCACTCTGCTCATTGTACTATTGTCTCAATCTGTTTATAGTGATTCTGTTTCTGTTTATAGTGTGTAGATATTCTGTTCTCTCTACTGTATACTGTAGCCTTTCTGATTTGATTTGATTTTATCTTATTTTATAATTGTATTATTGTATGAGTAAGCACAGCGTGAGCAATGTACAATCCTGAGTCAAATTCCTCGTATGTGTACGATACTCTCTTGTCTTCATTTTCATCTGGCATTGAAGGAATCCAAAAGTAAATAAAATCAGTTTACATTACTTTTATTTTGTGGTTCTTTTTGTTACTGATTACATTTTTTAACAAGTAGTTTGTAATTGTACCGGATTACATTTTTAAAGTAATCCTCCCAGCACTGTTTCCTGGTTGGTCCTGTCTCTGTTCTCTGCCCAGGTTTTGTTCTGTTAAGCAGTCGGTCCATGTTTTCTGTTTTAGGGTTTTGTTCCTTGTCTTGTGTTCTGTCTCATATCTTAGTTTTAGTCCTGCATTTTAATTCTGTGTCTTAGTTCATGTCTTTGTATTTACTCCTGGTTATGTGTGTTTTCCCTGTTAGGTTGCAGTTTATTTGTGTTATCTGTGATCTATCTGCTTGTGTTCTGGATTAGTTTGTTATTTATATTATTTTGATATGGTCTGTGTTTAGTGTTTGGTAACCTGCGTTCTGTCTGCTCCGCATATGATCTCTCTGCCTTCCCATGTGTCTGTGTCTGATTGCCCCCACCTGGTCTTAAATGTTTGCTTGTTCTGTTCAGTCTCTGTCCGGTCATTGCTGTGTGTAGCTTGAAGTGCTCTGTCTCGTTGATGTTTTTCCCCCTATTTGTTCGCATGTGGATTTCTGTGGATTACCCATTTTGTTGGATCACCTTGTTTTGTTTGGACTCTGTTAATTCTGGAAACTTTGAACTCAGCCGCTCTGCGAGTTAGTGTGCTCACCTTTTGTTGAAACCCTTCAAACTGTACCTGCTCTGCTCGGTGACCTGCATTTGGATCCTCCACTTCACAGCCACACACCAATTCATGACAGAGCCATAGCACTTGTACCATATAGGTAAATTGGTGATCTGGTTAATACTGAAGTGAAGAGCCAGGATAGATATACTGCTGGGTCTTGATTGCTGGATGGGAAACAACATGGGTAGGAACAGCAAGAACCAATTGGCAACAGGAGCAGGAGAGGATCACCATGTCCAGATAGACCACCCCCACCAAAGGTGTCATTTACACTGGGGACACTTTTGGAAATGGCTGATTTTGTCTCCGCCACTGTTTGAAAACATTCGCTAAACGTTTTCTGAAAAATTAGCTTACAACAAGAAATGTTAAATAGCAAATAAAAATTTGCACAATAGGAAAACATGAAATGCACTGTAAATATAGAAGAAACAGATCTGCCTTGTCCAAACAAAGTAAGTTAGGCTACAAAAACAAGCTACTGATCACTTTATTATATTGTATTATAATTATTATTAATATATTTGATAATATTTTTATGTCCTGAATTGTCACCGGCCATATGATTTTTGTTCACACACCTAATATGAGCCCCTAAATGTCCCCACCACTTTACAACTCAAAGTGATGCCTTTGACCCCGACACAGAGGGAAACAGACAGAAGACTGACAGGAACATAAAGAGATGGAGGATAAACGGCAGAGGACACAGGGAACAAGACAGAAATAATGCTGGACCATAACATTTTAACTTTTGCACTTTCATTTGTGTTTCAGTGGAGTCCCTGACCTGCAACAAATGCTGCTATTGTCTGTTGAGCCTCTGTTAAGCACTTCTACAGCAACCTGCAGCAACACCAGTATCTGCCTTACTGGAACAGCAAGTAATTCATCTCTTAATTGCTTACACTCTTTCCTTTGAAACATTACAGGACAGCACAGGCATGCTTTAATTAAAATCACTCCCAAATACTGTGACACCCAGTCACACATACAAACCAAACCTGGTACTCACATCCGGTCTTTATATGATTCAGTGTAGTAATTACTTAGTGTTTGTGTATATATTGTATAAAATCTTGTATAAGCTCTTAAATAATAGCAGCAATACCACAGTGGAAAATCAGTCATTCGTGCTAGTTAAAGGTAGTTGTAAAAAGTAGTGAAGTAATCAAAACTCATTTAAAATTTCACTGTTAGCATAAACCTTGTATTTTCAGTTTTTGCGGTGGTTAATGTTTTCAGATCAATAAAGGAAAAAGGCAACAAAAGAAATAATGAAGTGAAGGAAATCATGTGTTAAAATAAGGTATTAGTGATTGTATGAGCTTATCTGATGTTGAATGTAACATTTGAATCTGCAATTATGTTAAGTGTACCAAGTTACTTTCCACTATCTAACACAATGATTTGTCCCCAGGATTCTTGTCTGTGGGCTCCAACACCCAGAGCTGCCTTGTATCCACTGGCTGCAACGTGACCACCACCAGCAGCCTGCTGGGTGTCCCCGTGACCCAAACCAGCTGCTGTTCCACAAACCAACGCAACCCCACTCAGGTCAGTGGCGCTCCATCCACCAAGATGACCCTGACAGCTGCCACTGGTGTATCCGTCCTGGCCTCCATGTTGGGAAGCATACTGTGATATGCAAATTACAATAAGCAGGTAGCTGCTCCAACTGCTCTTGAAATCCATTTATAGTTTTGACACGTGCTGACAACAAAAGTTGTCAGTTGTCAAAAGTACAAAAATTGATTGATTTGAAAATAAAGACAAACATTGAAAAATGTGTGTTGCCTCTGCTACTTTCTCTTCTTTTAACATCAGCCATCCATCAATCCATTAGCTAAAATCGCTCATCCTTTAGAGTGTCGCTCCTGAGTGAATGCAAGCCCTCGCATCTGCCGTTTGCAACGTTAATAAAAATTCACACCACCCTACTAGACCTCACTCCACTGACACACAGCTAGAAGAAGTTACATAATAGTATAGACAACACACCACCGTGCATATAATCTGAGTGAAAACAGTGGGATCTGCATTTGTATTTATTACTTACATTACCTAACATCCAACATCATAGAAGTACTATACATTATTGTACTGCACTGTACAATCTGAGCAAAGGAAAGATATGTACTTACTACTTACTTTTCTCAATTTACGTTGTTACGTTAGAGTAGAAGAATCAAATGTGGTACTTGGCCACAGTTTTAGAAGATTCCCATCGAGGGAGGATCCAGTTTTTCAAAAGTACAACCATATTTTACTGTCAAGATAAAATAAAAATAGATTTGCTTTTAAAATGTATGTTAGCTTCATTGTACTTGCTTGTTGTGCCCTCTTGGATCTGGGGATCATATATTCCCTAAAATTCAGCTTGATAAAACACAAAAATGTATTTCAGAGGTATTTTCACGGTCATTGTGTAGCCTACTCATCCACGTTTATTACCAAACATCTCATGTAACCTATCATTCCTTTTAGAGACACAGGATGGGAAAATTTATTAATTCAGTGTTTCTATGGAATTATCTTTGAACTAGAGGGTCTTGTAGCTGAAGATGCAGTGTGAAGATTCATCTTGGAAACTCAGGAATTTTCTGCTTTACCAGCTAAGACTGGTACTGCTACAGCCATTTTACTAACATCACAAAGATAAAATGACCACAGAAGAGAGGAGAGAAGGTGGTTTTAAAGGTTGGTATAGAACATGAAATCACTGAGTGTGATGGTGGATCTTGAACTTCAACTTTGAATCTGTCGAGGAATCAAACAATGGAAATTAGGAGCAAGTCAAGTGTGTAACTCACTGTTACGGCACAAGTGTTCTATGTCATTCTCCTCAGTTTAGCAATGTAAAGCCCTGGCTGTGCTCTTGCACCCTTGTCCAATGAAAGAACTCAGTGGGAAGGATTGATTGATTATCTATTTAATCAATCACATCATTGCGTTCTCACCCACCTGTTTCTGTAACAGCAACGAGGCAAGCATGCAACTAGCTGCTGTGGACACTGTTGAGACAAAGAGAAGCACTCATTCACATTATTTCCTAAGTCCACAGAAGTGCTGAGTAACATTAAAACTACATCCATTAAAAACAGGAAGAGACCCAGGCTGTTGGCTCATTTTTACACACCTGCTTTGTGATCTGTGGCACCTATTGAAGAAAAACATGCACGCATTATACCAATTATTTCTGTAACACAAGTACTAGTCTCAATGTAGCAACTAAGCCATGGTAATTTTTTCAGCAAATGGTGCTAAACTAGCAACAGGGACATGGACACAGAAAAGTTTAAGTCACATCAACACTGAAAATACTCGCTTACCTTGAATACACAACGAAGTTGCACTGAAGAAGCACAGGCCAAGAGCACGAAGCGACGATTATTTCAAACAACTGTTGCGGGGTGGTTGCTATACATTCATGCCAATAAAGCTAATTTGAATTTAAATTTGAGAGAGAGAAAGCTAACCCTATAACCCAGAACATGGGTTACTCTTCGAAAAATAACCCAGAAACCCAAACAACCCAGGAATTGGGTCAAAATATTAGCCCTATAACTCAGAAAATGGTTACTCTCTGAAAAAATAACCCATAATTTTAACCCAACACAACTAACCCAGAAAATGGGTTGAAGAAATAACCCAGGAGTTTTTAGTGTGTATGTCTCACCTGCTAGTACCTTTCCAAATGATAAGCTGATAATACGTATCAGGCTTAAAACAGCCTCTATGCTTGACTCAAACTGATAACTCATACAGTTAAAACACAAAATAAAACACTAGCTAGCTTGTCTCATTTGAGGTCTGAATAGTAAAGTCATCAAATTCAGTGTCCCATATCACTATTTTCCAATCTAAACTATCCAGGATGTGTGCACCGTGTGCACATGTAGCCACAACAACCAGTCAAAATATAGTTAAAGGTAACTATGTATACTGCACTTTTGTTGCATAAACCTTTTACGGGCTTATCCCTACACCACAAATTGAGAAGAGTTAAATATTTGGTGTTTGTGAAATTTGAGTAACAGCAGAGTTAATTGTGCTCTGGATAAAGTCAAATCGTTGGTGTCAAAGTGTAATTGTATCAGTATTAACTCTCTTCTTTTGTTTTTTTTTATTTATTTTAACTCTAAACTTCTTACTCTTAACTCTGATCCTTGCTTATACTTGTGTGAAGTGTCCATGTCACCCCGCCATTATCTTCAAAGTTCAAATTGCAAAAAAACAAAGGGAGTTAGATGTCTCAAATGCATTTTGAATGTTAAAAATCTTTTCAGCCACTGTGAAGATATCAATATCTAAAGTCAGGAAAACCTTGAAAACCACTGAAAAGCTAAACATATGCCATAATAACCTTAAAGTGTGAGCTATTCCTCACCAGATCTGTGCTAAACTTCCCACCACCACCCTCCAGTATTTTGCTAATCCAGGGCACTGACAGATAGCTAATTATGCACTTTGTGCTAGCCGGGAGGTTTTCCACCAATGATGATATTTGCAGTAAAGGCACAAAAACAACTTTTCATGTGGATCCTCAAAAGTTTTCAGTCATTTTGTTTTCTACACCCCTCATGCATGCATATTTCATTGATGACATTGCTCAGAAACCCATCTATAAACAGATAAAGTTAGCTAAAGTGAGTAATGATTAAACAGTAGAAATAGTTATTAAAAGCAATGGATAAAACAGGTAGCCAAAAGTAAAAGATACAGCTGAAATAAGTCGAAAAGTAATGGAAACTGTAAGAAACCGTGAGCTAAAATGTATGGCTAAACAGCTACAGTAGTAAGTTAAAAGTAAGAAAAAGTTGAAATAGCTAATCTTGAAAGTAAGCAATAGATGAAATAGCTCTTGTTACACAGTACAAACTTCACCAATGAAAATAAACAATGATGACATGATGGATGATGCGGATGACTTTAGCTCATCTGATAGGGCTGTGGGGGTACGTTAGACAAACAGGGTTGGGAGCCACTTTCCTACTGTGAAGGACTGTACTGTAATACTTTCAATTCTTGTTGCAGGAATGTGTCACCCCTTACAAACTTCCTTATCACTACTGTTGATAATACTGTGTAATACTGTGCGTATTGCTGATAAAACTCCCCACTATATAAAGACGTTGACCAAGTCATTGTTCCTCAAACTTTAATTCCACAGCTTCTGTAACAGTAAGATTAAAAAAACAGAGGTATTTTCACCTGAAGGCAGAACTAAGAACATCACGATGAACAAATTTCTGTGGAGCTGTGCAGCACTATTGACTCTGTTTGTTACAGGTAGGACATTTTTACTGTATTTTGTAGATGGATAGCAAAACCTTTAACTTTTAGAGTCCCCTTTGTCTCAAATAAGGATCATTAAGATTTTGAGCTTGTGAAATCATGGTAAGAAACGATTTCAATGCCTCTGGTTTGATAAAATAGTTATTTAGGCGTACAGGCTTTACAATTATTTATTTTTAAATTATCATTTCTATTTCACAAACTCAAAATCTTCTTGACCCTTATTTGAGCCCATACACAGTGACAAGGTAATGAAAATGTTTCTGCGTGTATGTCAGAGTAGGACTGTGCTGTAATTTAGTTAATTTAATTTAAAATTGTGTTATGTCATTTGATGTGTTGTTTGTAATCTAAAAAATAATGCAGTGCAGGACATATGAATTCAAAGCAGGATGTATGAAATGCCACACCTTTATTTGAGGCACATATACCATCTGCCGTGGTTATAAAGGGTCAGTTTGCCAATAAATTACAAAATATCAAAATCTTTTGTTACATACTTCTAGTTGTATTTGGAAAATAGTTTTGGTTTTATTTTAACAGCCTTTGATAAAACACACTGCACACACACTTTTTATGGTGTATATGGAAAGACAAGTTTCTGTCGAATGTAATTTTTCAATGCTTGAGTACCACAAAACAAATTCCATGTGTTAGGATGGAGGCAAATAAAGCAAAGGAAACTATAGCTATCCGTATGTAGCTTAAAAATTGGTGTGCTGTCTCGTATAGCTTGGTACAAAGTCATATCCTGCATTGAATTATGCTTTATTTGCAGTCGGTGTTCACCTTGAGGTGTTATGAATCAAGCTCTTAGTGTGTACTTTGTGATTACAGCAGGCACTTGTTTGATAAAGGTGGAACTAAATGGATTGATATGTGTTGCCACTGTTTTCACTTTGTTTCCTTCAGTATGTGACAAGTGATTGACACTGATATCCAAACGTGTTATTCTTTACTATTTCCTATTTGCTTGTTGTCTCCTCTCCCACAGTTGAGTCCCTCACCTGTAACACCTGTAGTCTGAACATCCTCGGCTACTGCTTCGAAGATGCTCCTGTAAATTGCACCAAAAATCAGACCATGTGCTACAGTGGAGTTGCCAGTAAGATGAAGAGCAGAATGACTGATCAGTCATTTTTGCATGATTACAAAAATGCATTTAATTTTCAAATTTTTTACTCTCTGAATTGGCCTGCTGGGTTTGGCACATTTGTATTTAAAGATAATATGTGTTATCTTTTACACTGCCACTGAACCAGGGTTGCTGTACTCTAAACACAATAATAAAACATAAAATACCAGGCAAGAATTTGATCTGATTAAGATTATTTAAATATATATTTAACATCACCATCATGTATCAGTAACTTAAAGGGATAGTTTGGGATTTTTTAAGTGGAGCAGTACAATACTTGAAAAATCTAGTTCAAGCATGTAATTTATGTATAATTATTTATCAGGATTTTGAATACCTGACAGGGCCACAAACCTAAATTTACACCCCAAAGACTAGCTTTTTGACTAGCTAGGTTTTTGATTATTTCTACCCTCTTTTAATAATTAATTTAACTTTTCCATTATATTTTTTGTGAATTTCATCTCCATAAATGCTGACAGGTTAGCGATAAACTGATTGACGCAAGTATCTCAAATTAGGTTCAAGTTTCCATCGGGAATGGCCAAACATCCAGAATACTTTTGGCCACATGTGTTTTTTGAACATTTCACACTTGAAATATTATATAATTACATGTGGTTTTGCATAAATATATTACATTTAGCTAAATTTGTAATTTTATGTAATATATCTAATATATAATAAACAATCAAACATAAACGTATTTAGTACAAAAATATCAAAATCAGCTGTCCAAACTCTTCTTCAAGTCATTAAAACACCTAAATTCCCAGACACAATACTGAGAACATAACTTCTGTGTCTACAGCTACAGCCCTGCTTTATGACTGTTATCGGCTCCAGTCATTTAAAAAAAAGAATCACATTAAAGTTTCTGTGTCTCATCTTTGCTCTCTGCAGAGTTTAGTGCCGACCTGCCGGACATCTATTCACGAGACTGCATAGAACCATCCGCCTGCAAAAACGACACAGGCTCCATCCTGAATGTTAAATACACCATCACCAGAAAGTGCTGCCACACTGACCTGTGCAACAGAGCTACTGCCATCCAGCTGCCTCTGACTGCAGCTCTGGGTGCTGCTCTGGTGGCAGTTTGGAGCCAGTGGGGCCTTTAAGAAAGAAAGAGGAGTTGCTGCGCATAATTTAAAAATTCAATCACGTTTGTGTCCTTTATTTTCTTGAAAATGCTTTAAATAACACTTTAAGTATGTCAGTGTCCCTCTGATGTATAATTGAACTGGCTACTTAATGGTCAAGTTTGGAGTCTTTACAGCACCATGTGAGTTACTGTAGGACTCCATTTACTGTACAAGTAGTGTGTACCTGTAAATACTACATCAGGACTGAATATCCATGATTTGCTATGTAATTCTTTTATATTTTACCCATTATTATTATATGTAATAATGTATTTCAAAACCTTCCCAGACATGCATGAGTCCATTATAGGCTAGATTTTGTTGGGAATTACATTGATTAAGTGCTAAAGGGCAGCTATATCCTAATACTGATTATTGCACCAATAAATCAATAAAATGTGTGTTTTATTTGAAACAACGACCTACTAAATAATTCACACTAAATGATATACTAACATAATTTGTAGGAGGTTGAGGTATGACTAAAGGCTGAAGGCAAAAAACAAAACTTTAAATTTGTTGTTATTTTTACTTCGGTTTTTGACTTGTGGACTTGACTTGTTAATTAGTGAGCTTTAGAGGGTGGATTGTGTTACATTTTCCAGATCCAGGCTAGCTGTTTTCCCCTGTTTCCAGTCTTTATGCTAAGCTAAGCTAATCGGCTTTATTACTGGACAGGCATGAGAGTGGTATCAACCTTCTCATCTAACTCTCAGAATAGTCACATTTCCAAACTGTTCTCTTAAAAACCATGATTTGTAGCTGGTCTGTTAGATGCAAATAATGTTTTGAGGGCTTTTTCATTAAACTTACAGCTTAAATTTAAATCTGAAATCTCATTTCTATTGTCTGTTTCAATTTCTGTTCTATAAGTGGGCCATTGAATTCCGATTATTTGATCTTACATTTCTGAAGGTGATCATATGCCATTCTTTTTTAGCTCCAGACCATAAACATAAAGAGTGTCTCATCATTGCTTTAACAAAGAATCCAAATATTTGTTGAGGAATTGCTTTATTATTGAAGCTTTGTTCTCCAAAGCTTTTAAAAATAGTTGACAATAAGCCATGGGTTCACAATGGTTTAAATGCAAGCGCAAATAAATATGTACACACGCACACACACAAAGTCATCTATCATCTCTTTTTCTCTGTTTGTTTTAATAGAATTCACTCTTGTCAAAAAAACCTGTTTTTGTTTTTTCAAAATGCAGTCCACATTTTATATAATAGTGACTGACAAATGAAAATCAATGTCAACATTATTCTATTTTTTGTATTCAGCGACCAATCCAATCCCCGATGGCAGACATAAAAACAGATGCGGAGAGCTGATGAAATCCACTTCAGACACTCACCTGTTGAGTCTTTTTGACTGCCTCTGTTGCATTGAGATCTTCTTATTTGTGCTGATAATTTCTCGATAAAATACACATCTGTGGATAAGCAAGATGAAAACATTCATCTGGGTGTGTGCAGCATTGATGGCAATCTTTGTTACAGGTAAGATCACCAAACAGGAGGCACTCTTATCTATTGTGTTGACAAATAGGAACATTATCTCTAAATGTGATCACTAAAGCAGCCTTTCAAAAATATAAACTTTGAATGCTTTATGTTAAAAAGACATTTAATGTTACTGAAATGATCAGAATGGAGGTATAAATAGTACAAAATGCTGACAAAATTACTTACCAGTTTAAGGACTTCATCCCAAAATGTTAATTTAGATCTTAATGATGCGGTTTAAATGTGATGATTCTTTCCTTACTGAGAACAAGTTACCTCATTTTACATGAAACTATTGTATTCTACATGTTTTATCTACATTATATGGACAAAAGTATGTGGCCACCACTATCATAATTTTGGTTGGGGCTGTATTTTCATGGTTGGGTCTTTGTTAAGGGAAATCTTAATGCTACAACAGTCTGTTTTTGGCCTTTACTGTTGCAATAAGATAATTCCCCCGTGCACAAAGCCAGCTCCATACAGAAAAGGTTTCCCCAGTATGATATGGAAAAACTTGACTGGCCTGCACAGAGCCCTGACCTCAACTCTATCAAACACTTTTTGGATGAACAAGAACGGAGATTGCGAGCTGACCTCATAAATGCTCTTCTGGATGAGTGGGCAAAAATTCCCACAGACACACACAGCCTTCCCAGAAGAGTGAAAGCTGTTATAGCTGCAAAGGCGGGACCAACTCTATGAATGCCTATGGATTTAGATGTCAAATGATGTCAAAAATGCTCCTGTAGATATAATGTGTAGGTGTCCCAGTACTTTTGGTGGTGCATTTTCTTACACGTCTGAGTGTATCCACTGCCAATCATAAATCCAGTTTCTGATAAATATTAGTTTTACTAACAAAGATAAGGCTATTTGGGGGTTTAATTGCATGAAGAGCAGTTCACAATCTACAGTTAACAGTTTTTCTTATATTTTTATACACTAAAGTATTAAACGTTAAAGTATGTCTGTTTGTAGGCAAACTAAAGAAATTAAAATAAAAAGGATTTAGTATTTTGTGTAGTAAAAAGCTTTGAAACAGAGACTGCCCTCACAAGAAGAATGGCAACAGCAGTTTCTGCACCAAAATCATAATGTTACAAAATGTGTTTCCCTTTAACTGATAAAGACCTGCAGTGGCTTTTGTTTTTATGACGTGAGCAAACAAGGAAGTCAGAAGATGTTTTTTTAAATACTCAGAATATTTCACAGAGTTCGGCTGGTGTCTGTTTAAAACATTTTCCCCGTGGGGGATTTTCTGCTGACACATTACCTGCATAACAGGAGACATGTGACAACACAACACTTTTTTCTTTGAGGTAGTGCTTAAAGTTTATGTTTTTTATTGTAATGCACAGTATATATCCTTATTGTCATATTTGAGCCTACTTTTTGTAATTTTCATAAAGTTGGTATTATCATCCATTTACAGCAATTGCAAGCATTCCCTATGATGATTATATTTTACCCTCTAAAAGTGAAGGTTATTTTAAGAAAGTACAGAACTGTATCAAGCTTGCGAAAATTAGACTACTACTACAGTCTCTATTAAAACGTTTTAGATAATATGGAAACCCAACACTTCTGCTTAATGGATGTTTTTGTTGATGTTTTGTAAAATTGTAAGAGCAAATCTGTGTATGATTAAATTGCCTAAAAATATTTCATGTCAACAGAAATAATGCATATAGCAATAATGCTAAAAAAAAACATTGACATTGTTATTGAACGTATGTTTATATTTAACACGTATGTTTATATTATATTTCTGATTATGATGACCACTTTGATGATGATTATAAGCAAGAAAGAAGATGACCAGGACAGTGGTCATTTGTTGTGTAATGATGGTTTCATGACACAGTTTGGTGTTTCATCCCTAATGCATCTAAATTATTTTTCTTAGAAGAAAGTCCTTCTCCCTCACTTTAACTCTTTCTACAGCCTTTTCTCTCTTCTCCATGCTATCCTAAATCTCTGCTTCCCTCTGGAGTACAGGTGAATCCCTAACCTGTAACACGTGCAGAGTGGCGATCGCAGGAAAATGTCTGTTCAGCTCCACTGAGACCTGCAATGCCTCTCAGCCTAACTGCTACTGGGGAAAACTGGGTGAGTAACACTTCAGTGATCATCTGCGACCCTCTTCAGTCCTAGTGTTGGGTCGTTCACTAGTACTCATTCAAAACTATATAACTCATCTTTTGGGTTAACTTAACTGAGTCACTTCCTGAAATGATCTGTTCAATTTTCAGTCAGTTGTGAGCGAGCACTCACTGAGTGACCAAGTCATTTGTTTTCAGGAGGAATGAGGTGTACTCAAGACCGCAAATATGCTACTGATTCAGATTTCTAACATTTAACTAGAATGATTTAACAACATTGGTCCTGGACTTCAATCCTATATGTCATTATCAAGATTGATATTATATGAATAGGCTAACATGTAATGCTGCTGCGAGCAGTGGTGCACGCACACACACACACTTATAATGTTACAGTTTTGAAAAGAGGACAGCCATAATGATTTTATAATATGAATGAAGTACCTTTGGTTTTGGTTTATAGAGTTTGTGGCGTGGTTGCATTGTTGTGTTGTTTGCCTGAGACCAAGTTAGGACACAATATGAGAGATGGGATTGTATCATAGAGTACATAAACACAATTGCTGTACTCACTAGATTTCAAATACATTTAAAAAAATTTTTATCTTACCACCTTTTGTAGTTTACAATGCGTGGTGAAACATGTAATATGAAAAAACGCGTGGCTGACCCTGAGACAGTCTCAGATCCTCTTACTAAGAGGGAATGATGCGTGTTCAGTGATTTGTTCACTGAAGTAAAACAACCAAACCTTAAACTGAAAATGTATTTGCCTGATTTTCAAAATATTTACATCTGCCCAGCTCAATATCTGGCACAAGTGCACCAGTAAAAGATCTCCTGCGTAACACCGCTTAGGTAACAGCTCATTGCGGTTAATATAGCAAAATACACAGTAGATAACAGACTAGCTGTCCATCCATCCATCCACTATCTAATGTATAACCACAAAGTTACAAGTAGATTATTGGCCCCCTAAAATACTCAAGTAAAGAGTTAACGAACAGTTATTAAAGCAATGTGAAAATTTACCATTCCCAAAAGAAACAAATCTTTTACTCATCTGTGTTACTTGTAACGAGTTACTACCCACCACTGGTTGCATGGGCCCAGTTAAGGGGATATTAAGAAGGTGAAATCAATGACAATAATAACAGTGTCCACGCTGGTGCTTTTGCTGCATGAGATGAGAAGCTCCTGACAGTGGTGGGGGCTTGTCTCTGCAGAAGACACAGACGTGGACTGAATCTGACCTTTTCTTTTTTGCCACACTCAAAACACACAAGCCAACTTTATTCGAAATGTTCATCTAAACAACAAAGATGCATGCCGCTACACCCTCTGTCCCCCCTCCCCCACTTGCTCTGCAACAGCACAAACTATATGATGCTGCTGAAGAGGAAAAACCTGTTCTGACAGTACAGATGGAGGTGTAGCCAAATGTCCAACACACCTACAGGCTCACCTCTGAGCGCTTCAACAATGATTATATAAATATATAGAGACCAACGCAGGACTTGTAAAAAGAACCATACCAGTGTTTTTTGCATGTTTTAGGCCGTTTTCTACATATAACATATACAATTTTCCAGAGTAAAAGCTTTAATTTATATACTATACACCGTCCCTTAAAATATTTTTGTCACACAATAATCAACTGATTTTCTGACTACATGACTCATGAATACAGTATTGTTGAGAAATCAAAAGGCTATTTGTTTGGATTATGTAGCCCCCTCAACAATGCACCAACCAGGATGACTTTTCAAAACAGACAGTGCTTCTGTATTACCACATAAGTAAAAAATATCTTTGACACATTCAGTTGGAGAAAAAAACTATGTATGTCACAATCATATTAGTAGAAATGACTATACGTTCCATGTGATTGATATCTTAAGCAAGTTTCTAATTTAGTGTGTAATGTGTCACCACATTAGCCAACACAAGCTCACCTACCATGTTCAGAGATCAAAAATGTAAATGAATCTTGCTGAGATTTAGATGAGAAGACTCCCACTTCCCACTCTCCTGTCTGTATGCTAAACGTGAAGCTAGCAAGCTGTCAATTAGTTTAGCTTAGCATAAAGTCAGAGAAAGAGAAAGGGGGAACCAGCTTGCCTGGCTCTATAAATGATAAGCTCACTAATTATTATTATGTTGTGTCTCATTTGTTTAGTCTAAACACAAACAGACTGTTAGACAAGAAAAAGTTATTGAACGAAACTCCCCATAAAAGATTTTTTTTATATTATATTTCTGATTATGGGATTTTTTTTTCATTTGTTTGTGTACAGATTAAACAAACATGATATAAGATGTGTGTTACTGAGCTTAAGAGAGCTGGTACAGAGTAATGGCTAGCTGTTTCCCCCTGCTCTGTTCCTCATGCTAAGCTAACCATCTCCTGGCTTTGGCTTCATATTTAGCGTATAGACATGAGAGTAGTATCAGTCTTCTTATCTAACTCTCAGCAAGAAAGTGAATACGCATATCTTCCAAAAAATACTATAAAAATGGAAATTACTATATGTCATACATTTGTATTATAAAACTAAGCATCAGTACGTTCTTAGAAATACTGGACCATAACTTACCAGTTGGTACAGTTGGTAAATGTTATAGTATTACTTCTTTAACCTTGAAGTAACCAGGTTCAGTAAAGACAGTGAGTTAGACTGCTGCTCCTTAACACTCTTTCAGCTTTCAGCCATTGTTCTTGTTGCTATTTGTCTGTGTTGTGAAAGATACACAACTCAACAAACCTGCCATGCAAAAAGGAAACAGTAGTATAAACCCTCTAATATCACACGCACACAGACAAAAAGTACATTTTTGTCATATATTGGACATAGTAAACATAAATATTCACATGGTAGTATAGTGTAGTAGTAGTAGAAAGTAAATGCATTTACTCTTTTTTACTCTTTAAGGACTATGTTTACTTTAGTGGGTTTTTTTGTACTATATTTTACTTGTACACTCCACTCCACTACATTTCAGTGGAACATATGGTGCTTTTTTACTTCACTGTGGTTTATGTGGTAGATTAAGATTTTACTTAGAATAAATAGAATGTCAAATTAACTCCACATCAATCAGAATCTGATTTATTCTTCGAAAAAATTAGTCTTCTTGTCCTCCTTCAGCCTTCAACATTAGTAGTCTGATGAGCCTGGAGACCCGAGGCTGCCTGGTCTCATCACTCTGCAACAAAACTGAAACGGGAGCCCTCCTGACTGCAGGTTACACCATCACCAAGACTTGCTGCAGCACTCACCGCTGTAATGGAGCCACATCAATACAGCACCCTCTCGTGGCTGCTTTGGGCACCGCCCTAATGGCAATGTGGAGCATCTGAGGCCTTTAAAACTAACAAAAAAGATCCTCTTCATGACTGGGTGAGGTCTTTGTATGCAAGCATGAAATACAAGCTTTGCCACACATGATTAACCTTGAACACACACTGTCATATTGTAACAATCCTGTTATTATAGCATCTATGCCTGAAGATAATATAGACACAGTATAAAATCTCAATGTAATAACTTATTGTTCAGCCCATGCATCTTAAATAAAATAAAATGTATAAGTGCATGAAACCTGGAACAGAATGTTTATAAATTAGGTGAATAAATAATAAAAAATGTTTGTGCTAAAACTTAATGACTGTAGTTTTTTCTCCAGGCTGTGAAAGTCTTATCTGATGGAGTTTTCCAGTAAATGCCAGAGACTTAAGCAGCTAGAACACAAAACCTGATGAACCTCATACTTGCATGTTGCTTCTTCAGTGAATCTTTCTTGAAACCAATTCCTTCTCAGAAGCTAACTTGACTGAGACCGGTTTTTAGATCTTTAAGTTTGTTTTTAAAAAATGTGTTCACTTTGTAACCCCAAGGTGAATCGCTATATGGAAAGCTGTGACTGTTCCTGACTGCTTTCATTGCAGCAGATACGCTGAAAAAATGAGAATGAATTTATGAAATACACTGTAAAATAAACAGAATTTTCTCGTAGCAGTTTGATTTATGAAAGAGCAGTAGAACAAATGTCATTAAAGATATCTGAATAACAGCTTCAAAAATTTAAATCAAAACAAGGTTCTTAGAACAATACAAACTGGCATTATTGACCATGAAACCTCCAAACTTTGTTGCTGATTAGGTTACAGTTAATCTGGCTATCACACACTATTTTCTTATTTCTTTTCATCGAACAGCACAGTGACTGAACTTGTCAAAGTCAGTGCCCTCTTGAAATATGTGAGACGTGTCTCTTAGGAAGTGATGTCACATGTAATAATGCAATATACTGTAAATACACTACAAAGATGGACATTTACTTACAATATATAAAAAAGCATAATAAAACAAAACATAATGAAATAGCATTACCAAATTAAATAATAATCAAAAGCATGACTAATACTAAGTTGGGACTTCCTAAATACTTCAGGAACTTTATATCCTCATTAAAACCTACTTACAACAAGCAATACGTCTAAATAATGTAAAGATATTTGTTTAATTACACTGACTACATTCTTGACCTTGGAAACAGCAGTGGGCAAAACAGTCTCACATCAAAGTCCATTATGTACGTAGCTGTTTTGGAGCTTTTGACTTTATGATAAAACTTCATCAGTACCTATTTATCGAGCATCAGTGGTATAATTGAGATGAGGTGCCTGCGCAGAGCCCCAAGGATACTAAAAGACAGAACCCACCCAGCCACAGCCTCTTCACCTGCTGCAGATCAGGTTTTTCTCTGAGTGGCATAAAGGGAACTACAAACTTTCATTATACAACCATGTTATAAAATGACAAAAAAATAATAAAAATATAGACTGTTTGCACTTCTTCTTCTCATGAACGTGATAACTCAGTTATGCCTTGAGGGAATTTCTTTAAATTTGGCACACTTGGATTCAAGGATGACCTGATTAGAATGGTCAAAAGTCAAGGTCACTGTGCCCTCACAAGGTAATTGGTACTATTGTATTTTCTTGTTTGCATTTTAATTTGTTGGGTTATGACCTGGCTCAGAAGGCCACAACAAAATGGAGACACACGATGGTAAACGGTTAGCAACATATGTTTATGTAACAGAGTCAATTAGTGAGGGGTTCAAATCTCCAAATAGTCAATTACCAATTGCAATGGGTCTCCCCACTTAATAAAATTATACAATTTAATAAAAAGTGAGTATTTATTTAAACAATAAAAAAAATAAGATGTGGAAGCCAATACTGCCAGAGATGCTAAGGGATAAAAACAGTTAAAAACACCTCAGCATCTACAGGGGCCAGACCTGCCGGGGGAGGGGGGGTTACCTGTGGGTCACCCAGGTGCCTTGACACCACCACTCACACTGGTGCACAGCCACCTAGACACAGCAAGATACACAAACATCACACAATAAAACTAACTAACCTGGAGGATTTTTAGCAGAACTTCCAGAATTTGTATCTACTCTGGTTTTAAATTATGACAGAATTGTTCTCTGTGGCTATTTTAATATTCATGTTGATGACCCCACCAATGTTTATGCAACTGACTTTTTAAATATAACTACTTCTTTTAACTTTAAATAACATGTCTATGGGCAAACACATAACCGTGGTCATACACTGGACTTGGTTTTTACCCTGGGTGTCAGCATTTCCTCTGTGGAATTAGTGGACTTGACCATGTCTGACCACAAATGTATAGTTTTTAACTGTGAATCACTAGTTACTCAATCTGCCTCACCAAGCACTTCCTGTTCTTGCATCCTTAATGAACAAAGCATTTCAAAGTTTTGCACATTGTTTCAGAGCCAAAGCCAACACCTGACTGATTCCAACACCAACGACTTGACTGATCACTTCAATCAAATTTGCTTGTCATCCCTAAATACTATTGCTCCTCTAAAGGTTAGACCTAAACCTACAGCTCGTAAGCAACCCTGGATAAACAACAGCATTCGCAGCCAAAAAAGGGAATGCAGGAAAGCAGAGCGCAGATGGAAAAAACAGTCTCCATGTCCATTACCTCATTCTGAATTATGTATTATCTAACTACAATAACATGGTTAAGGATGTGAGAACACGCTATTTTTCTGAACTCATTTCTACACATCAACATAATCCTAGGTTTTTATTTAAGACTGTGGATCTGCTGGCAAACCCAACCCCTCCTTGTGCTTCAGCTGGAAGTAATTATGATTGTGAATTGTTTTTATCTTATTTTAATGATAAGGTGGTGTCAATCAGAGCCTCTATTACCCCCTCTTCCTCTTACCCTGAGGTCCCTCACAGGCAACAAGAGAGTTTTAACCAGTTTTATCCCATTGACTTGTCTGAGCTTTTAAAAACAGTATCACAAATGAGAGTGTCCTCCAGCCCACTTGATGTAATACCTGCAAAGTTTTTACTGAAAGTAATGGATTCTGTTGGGCCCCATTTGATCTCTGTTTTTAACAGCTCCCTATCTACTGGTTGTGTCCCTGATTATTTTAAACCTGCCTGTGTGAACCCACTTTTTAAAAAACCTGGTTTAGATCCCTCCCTCCATCAAAATTTTAGACCCATTTCAAAACTACATTTTATAGCAAAAATTTTAGAAAGAATTGTGCCCAAACAACAGCTCACTGTACTGGACAATAACAAAATATTTGAAAAGTTTCAATCTGGTTTCAGGAAGTACCACAGCACTGAGACTGCCCTGCTTAAAGTCACCAATGACCTTTTAATGTCTGGTGATGAAGGTATGTGCTCAGTCCTGTTACTCCTGGACCTTAGTGCTGCTTTTGACACCATTGATCACACCATCATGTTAGACAGACTGAGGCACTGGGTGGGGATCTCTGGTTCTGCCCTAGAATGGTTTTCATTCTACCTGTCAAATAGGAAGTTTTGCGTGTCTGTAAACAACTATGTCTCTTCGTTCTGTCCAGTTAAATATGGTGTGCCTCAGGGGTCGGTCTTAGGACCCATTTTGTTTTCCTTGCATCTTCCCCTTGGACACATTGTTCAGGCACATGGTGTTTTTTTTTCATATTTACGCTTATGACACACAGATGTATTTGCCGGTCAGATCCACAGACCCAGGCATGCTGAGTTCACTTACCGACTGCCTCTGTGAAGTCAAAAATTGGATGTCAAATAATTTCCTCCAGCTGAACTCAGACAAAACTGAGATCCTAGTAATTGGGTCCCAGCAGATGGAAAATACTGCCATCTGCTAGTTCCCTAGTAAATCACATTAAGCCTGTGGCAAAGAACCTTGGTGTCTGGCTTGATGGAATTTAAATTTTGAGCAGCACACCACAAAGCTTGTTCAATCATGTTTTTACCAGCTTAGAAATATAGCAAAAATACGATCTATGTTAACTTTTAAGGACACTGAAACCATTTTACACGCCTTCATCTCATCAAGCCTGGATTGTTGCAACAGCCTTTTCACTTGTTTAACCCAAAATCTACTGATCGACTCCAGACTGTCCAGAACTCAGCTGCCAGGCTTTTAACCAGAACTAAGAAATATGACCACATTACTCCTATTTTAGCTTCATTACACTGGCTAACAGTATGTTTTAGAATTGACTTTAAAATTTTGTTGATCACTTTTAAAGCTCTTCATGGCCTCTCACCTTGTTATATTTCTGACCTTTTAGTCCCATACACACCAGCACGTACCTTGTGCTCCTCAGGCAGCGGTCTGCTGTCTGTTCCAGAGTCTTGACTGAAAACTAAAGGGGACAGAGCGTTTGCTGTCAGGGCCCCGAGGCTCTGGAACCTGCCTGAGGAAGTCAGTGAAGTCCCTTCTTAAAACATACTTTTGTAGGAGAGCCTTTCCCGATTTTATTTGATTCTATTTTTATTTGATTTTATTTATTTATTTATTTATTTTTAAATATATTTTATATTTATTTTAAACGTGTATTTAAGTGTTTTCTTGTTTTTAGCATGTAATTGTTTTTATGTGTTTTATTGTTTTTCACTTGTGAAAGCACTTTGTAACTGGTTTTTGAAAAGTGCTCTATAAATAAAGATTATTATTATTATATTATTATTACTGTATACAACACTGTGCTACTCATTACAACAGTAATGTTTTGCCAACATTTTATTGGTGTTTACAGTGTACTTTTCATCACCTCTTAGAAGATTACTTTCACTCTAGTGCAGCGTATGGAAACATTCATATAAGCCTATGAAAGACAAAAGAGCTTTAGATTTAGAACAACAGTGGTATATACAATAATTTACTGTTATGAAAAAAGTGTTTGCCATGTGATGCAAGTGCTTCATTTTGGGATGTGTTTATGGCATTTTGAATGCAGTGTTTCATTTTGAAGGACATATGAGGCATTTTGTGTGAGCAGTTTTGGTCATTGTGTGTGGAGTTTTGAAAAAAGGAGACATAGTTTTCAATATGTGTGTCAGCAATTGTAAAAAAAACTGTAAGAGAAGATATACTATGTGTGTTACAGTAGTCAGTGTGAGATGAGATAAAGATGCATATAAGCATAAAACTCTCTAATTCAGCAGTTGAAACTGTAGATCTCAGTTTACTAATATTTCTTAAGTGAGTAAGATCTGGTCAGCTGGATTGATCAAATGCTCCCCCTCTAGATTACACAGGTTGGAGTGGGCAGCAAAGGGGCCCAATGCTTTGCTTGAAACAGTGTCTTCATATACAGTAAGGGTGAACTATTTCTTTAAAAAGAAGACAGAAGAAAGAGAGGTTTGTTTGCACTTAACATGCAGGACTTGTTTTGTGAGAAAGTTCTGTAAAGTGACATGTTGTTAATGCTTGTCAACTAATGTCTACAATGACCTGTTGTTTTCTTCAGACAACCTGATTATCATATTACAGTTTTTCTCAATTGCTTAAACACTATAACCAGGCTATTGAACTAAAATGTCAAAACCACAACTATATTTTTCAAAAAGCGTGCCCATTTCTCTAAACTCTACACACAAATCCCTTCATTTCTCATTGCCTACACCATGTGGTCATTATGAAAGCACTAACATTCAATGTTGTTCACTCAATCAGCACAGGTTGAGCTCAATTAGCACACAGCTACCCAGGTGGAAACACAAACCTTCATAATTGATGACACACCAATCAGAACCTTCAATAGATAGATAAAAGGGCCAGAGTCAGTTCATTCAGTTTTGGAACAATGGATCCAGAGAAATCTGAAGGAAGAGGTAGAGAATGGAGGAGGAGGAGGAGGAGGAGGAGGAGGATGATGATGATGATGATGATGATGATGATGATGATGATGATGATGATGATGATGATGATGATGAGGATGAGGAGGAGGAGGAGGAGGAGGAGGAGGAGGAGGAGGAGGAGGATGATGATGATGATGAGGATGAGGAGGAGGAGGAGGAGGAGGAGGATGATGATGATGATGATGATGATGATGATGGCGGAGGATGATGATGGAGAGGACTAAGAGGTGAAGGAAGAAGAACAGTATAGTTGGAGGAGGAGATTGGATAGGAGGAAGATGAGGCATAGGAGGAGGTGCAGCAGGAGTAGGGCAGAGGAGGAGTAGGATCTTTGGGAATCGGGTGAGAATTGTGGATTTGTGTTTAAAGTTTCAAGAAAAAGAGGCATAATTTCAATAAATGTGTCTAAATAATCGAGAAAAACTGTAACCCTGCATCACTGCCCAACCTGCAAGTTATTTCAAAACAAAGGACGCCCTCTGGTGTATCACAAGCTGGAATACGGCACAATACATCATAACCTGATAATCAGTCTGCAGAACACAGCAAGCGTGATGCTTTGGACACTATATTCGATGTTTTGAAATAAAAACATCTTTCTGAAATTGGAGTGTCACTTCCTATTCATAGTTTTCAAACTCCTTGATTGGCAAAAAGGACGTTATTTTCCGCTGCCCGCCAACCAGGAAGCAAGTGATACACTGTAACTTTGAGTTTGTTACTTTTGCGTTGCCAAAATGCTGGATGGTTGTGCTTTCAGATGCACTAAGACAAGCCTGGGCTGTGTTAGGTGAGGGATTCCGCAAGTAAGTAAGTAACCGCAGTCGAGCGGTGGCAGGGACCTGCGGTTTTTAACGGTAGAAATGCGGAAGCGGATGCTGTAACGTTATGTGGATCGGATATGCCCAACACTTGCAGTTTGTGTTCATATCTTTCTTTTTCTTAAGTATAAAGGTGATCCAAAAACAATTTGATTGCTTTTGCGGCGTCTCTACGAGGGAGTCATGGTGTGACTATGCGCTATGTTGGTCTGTTGTTTTGCCCTCCAGGTCACCGCACATGTCACGTGACTGAAAACTATGACTACTGCTCAGCTGATCTCTTAAATTCCCTCTCTAATGGTGCTTTCAGGACCAAAAGCACCATTATATGTTGAATATTTTCAAATCACGCGAGAATTTCGCATGACGCTGAGTCGCGATAACCTATCAACGTTGAGATTGTCCGTACGTCACCGACAGCTTCAGAGCGTTGTGTGGAGAGGGCCAGGCAGAGCGGGCGATTGAAAATCTGCTGACCGGCTGAGAGCTGCTAAACTTGGGCTAGAGGAGCAGGGAGCATCGCTCCAGCTTTCGGACTAATAAACATCTTTGATCGGACTGGACTTTGCTCGCAACTACGCCGTTTGCTCGAGGGAGGAGCTCGGAGTAAACTGCCTTTACTAAATTGGCTTTTTACTTTAGTTTTTAGGATTACAATGTTGATTTATCTATACTCGAGCTTCTCAGCAGCTAGATTCCGTGCATATCCGGTTCCAATGTTGTTACCGTCGTTTGGCACTACTTCATATTTATATAAAAACTGGACAAAACTGGACATTGCTGGGAGAAAGGAAAGCGAGGAGATTGAACTACCTGATGAGTTAAGAAAACATGTGTATGTAAGTCTAGTCCAGCTATCGTTGTACTTTACTGTGACCAAGTTAGCAACATAGCCCTCATCGATCCGAACTCCATACAGAAAACAAACGTTTTAGAAGCTGTTGTCCTGCTGTCTTGCTGACAGACCTGACAAAGCATGAATTCATATGTTTAACAAAACTGCATCATATTGTAGTTATTTCGGCATCTGTTTGATCCGTTTATTGCTATATAATCACAGCAAAATGTTTACTTTGGGTTCATACAGCTGTAGTAATGGCAAGTTGTGTTTATTCACATTATCGCGTTAAAATCGCCTTCTCGCGTTGTGTGTGAACACAGCAGTGAGTGTACTCATCCATCTCTCATCTCTCACCCATCTCTGGTGGAGTTGAGTCTGCCTACAGGTGGTGAACTGGTGCAGCCAGAACAGTCTAGAGCTCAACATTCTAGACTGCCTCTGGCAGAAGGCTGCGGTCCATCAGGACCAAAACCTCTCGACACAAAAACCGCTTCTTCCCTTCTGCCGCTAGCCTCATAAACAAGGCCTGGGTCCCTAATTGACACGCCCCCCTTTCAAATACTGTAAATGTCTTTGTATGTAAATATTATAATATCATTGCACAAACCATTATTGCACATATTGTTGTTAAATGTTAATCGTTATTCTTCTATATTTTTATATATTGTCAATTTATATATTTAAATAAATACAATATGCTCTCCTGCTGCAATACGTCTGCACAACACAACCCAGAGCAATGAACATGTAAATATCTGCTACGTTGTCTTTCCCTGCACAGTTGTATTAGTTGTATTACTCTCAATTCTTTTATTCTTTTAGAACTTGCCTTTGTTTACTTCATATTTATTATACTTCAACTGTATGTTTGTCTATATGTAGCACCGTATCTCCAAAGCAAATTCCTCGTATGTGTAAAAAAACTACTTGGCAATAAAACTCTTTCTGATTCTGATTGAGGTAAAACTTACAAAATGAAAACTGGACTGAATACTGGAGCTGAAAAAAAAAGTTTACCGTTAGTGCACTACATGTTAGGTCATATTTTTTGTTGTTGTTGTCTCAACAAAGAAAGATTGATGTTTCTGTCTCAGTGATGGGTAAAAATATAGAGAAATTTAACTTACTAAAGCATTACAATTACATTACACTCTTACTCTCTCGTGGGTTAAAGACATAAAACTTTCCTCCACTTGTCCCCAAGAAGTCCCTCAAGGACACCTGGAGGTCCCTGGATCCCATTTTGGGAATCCAAGATGGGGACAGCGGTGGTTGAAGTATTCAGATCCTTTTATTTAAGTAAAAATTGTAATACCACACTGTAAAAATACTCTGTCAGTTTGCATTGAAAATGTTAATTAAGTAAAAGTATTTAAGTATAATAAGGAAAATGTACTAAAAGTAAAAGTTTTCAACGCAGAAAAATGTCCTTGTGACTGTTATATTATTACATGAGATTAATATTCCTCATGCATTCATGTAAAAGCAGGATTTTACTGCTGTAGTTGTTGAGGTAAAGCTCATTTTGAACTATTTTTTTATTGGACCGCAACTAATTATTGTCATTATGAATTCTTTTGCTGATTATTTCTCCATTAATCGATTGATTGATCTAGAAATCGTGAGAAATGCCGTCAGTTACCCAGAGCCCAAAGTGACACCTTTATAATGCTTGTTGTCAGTCAAAAATCTCAACATTATTAACAATACATTCAAATAATTAAAAGGAAACACAGCAAATCTTCATATTTGTGAAACTAGAACCAAGAAATGTTTTTGCATGAAAAATAACTAATGATCAAAATAGTTGCTAATTAATTTACTGTCTACAACTAATCGTTTCAGCTGTACTTATATAAACTGTTGGGTATTTGGGTAATTGTTAACAAAACATCATATTTTATAAACTCTTCATATGTTTTGTGTATAAAAAGCTTACTTTGTAAAGTAGAGTTGTCAGATCAATGTAATGGAGTAAAAAGTACAGTATTTCCCTTTGAGGTGTAGTGGAGTAGAAGTAGAAAGTGGCATGAAAATAAAATACTCAAGGAAAGTACAGGTACCTCAAATGTGTACTTAAGTACAGTACTTGAGTAAATGTACTGTCCACCACTGGATAGGGAACACACTGTAATTAAGGCTTTGAAATGTTAAATTGGACTGACCCAGCAGGAAACTCGTAACACTTTTCCAGATTTTTGAACCAGACTGCAGAACCAGACTTCTCATGCCTTATTTATCCTCTTAGAGCAGTTGTCAAGTCAAGCTTAATATTTCCCTCTACTGGCTCTTTACTATACCGCAGTACATATGATAAAATATCCATATGTTGTTTAGATAATGGTTTCTATTTCCAGGAGTCTAATCCCTAATCACGCATGTGCTACAGTCCCTTATTCATTTTTGATCACTTATGGCTGCTTCATCTGACACATAAACATAAAAATATAAATCTCTTCCTGATATTAAGGAGCCCCTGTTGCACAACCCACATCTTAATTATGTCTCTCGTTTTAAAGTTCCTTCCAAACTGACAGCAACATTTTCATCAAAAATATCATCAATAATTGTGTATCTACCTAAAACTTTCCCCTAATATTTTTTAGTCCTCTATATACATTTCGGCAAAAGTAATTCCAAATGAGTTTAAGCTACATAAACAATGTGAGCTGTTTTGCCATTACAGTAAAAAAAAGACACTGTCTCTGATTGCTGGCAAGTTGTGAACATAGAGCCCTTGAAGTCCGAAAATTACTTATTATTATGTTGTGTGCATAATATAAAAATTATTACAATCAACATGAACTTACAGTATCATTAGTAATAGTAGGCTACTTAATTCTGAATTTATATTATATTTTACATTATACTGATATATCAATAGTGGTCAGTGGAGATAGTTTTAACTTTCTTATACTGTGAATTTCTGTAGGTTTTGGAGTTTAATCCAGTGAATCCCAACCAGAGGTCCCAAAATAATTCTGAGGGGCTGTGAGATGCTTAACAAATCTCTATTTATATTTTGGACTTTTCTGCAATCTTTGATTTTTTTATATAGCACATATATAATTGAAACCATCTTAAAAGTTTAGAGGGAAAAGACCCATCAACAATTCATAGACATCTGAGACAATCTTTAACAAATTGTATTTTTTTCATTATTTAAAGTCTTACTTTGAAAAGTTACTAGTAATTACATTTGTAAAAAAAAAAATGTAGTAGAGTAAAAGTACAAGATATCCTTCTGAGATGTACAGCAGAAAATTTAAATACTTAAGTAAATAAGTGAAGTAGACAGTCTGCTACAGGTGTTCCTATTATTGTGTCCATGTTCTGTACGTACTGAATTACATAAACGCCTACTTACTGACAACATGGCCTTCCTCAATAACCTGCTTTTATCTAGCAGGTTTTAGGACGACATTCAGCTCCATATAACCACAGTGTTTTTCTTCTGTCTCAATGTGGCACAAACGTTAAGTTTCTCTTGTGAAAATAAATAGGCCTATCTTCTTAGCATAGACCATCATTCTTCCTCCCCACCCTGCATCATTCCCCAGCCATTTACTTCATCTTATTCTCCTCAGTCCCGCTTTTTTTCTTCTCTCTCGTCTTGAACGCTACTTTTATTTGCTGAAAGCTGAACCCGTCATTCGCCACCAGGAAATGGAGGAGCTGTGGTGATGTCGTTTGTAGCTGCAGCGGAGAGGCAGCAGCACTGGGAGGGGAAACGACCAGAAGGCAGCTGCTACAGGCGTCAGCGACAACTCTCAGCACTGAGGCAGGCTCTGCAGACTCAAAAAGTAGCTACATTTTGATACTTTAAGTTTTTAAGAAGCGAAAGCTCACTTTGTTTAATGTTTGCGCTGCTTGTGCCGCTATTACAATGTTTCATTTGTCATTTTCTTACCGCGGTTTTGTAGCGGAAGATGGGCTTGACCTGCCGAGTTTCGAACTCGTCTCGTTTCGAAATGTATCTTTGTGCTTTATTCAGCTTTATTTTAACCCCTTGTTTCTGTCTGTTTCCTCCTAAAAACAATCAAAAAGGTTTCGTGTATCAGCAGGTGAAGATGAGCGAAGCAAATCTGCCCAAAGTTGAACTTTTTGTGAAGGTAAGCGATTCATTGAATGGTGACCTTAAAAACTCCATCACACCCAGAAAGTGACGCGGGGGACCTGCGACATTATGTGACAATAATTTATTTAACAGGGAGTTTAAATATTTGCTATCTTATCATGTATCATGAATTGTTTTTAATTTATTGATATTACAAGCAGAAAACGTATCTCACACCGCCTGTATTTGGCGACATAATTGTACGTTTTGAATGACAGTATCTGTGCCATGTACCATGCCAGTTCGACCACCTCTGCTGACTCACTGGGCTTATAAATGACAGTAAGACTAATCTAATTAAATGCACGTTAAGATAAGGGGCAGCCGACTTTAATCTATATTTAGTATGTTGGCCAAGCAGGCTAATCCCATGTTCTTTAAACCAAAAACAGACTGTGATATAACAAATATGTCTTTCTCTGCCTCCCCTCACGCTCTTACACACGTTTCCATGATTACTCTGTATGAACATGTGCGCCACCCTCTACTTTTTTACTTCTCTTCAGGGGTGAAAGATGCTGTTGTAACTTCTCTAAATCCTGGTCTCTTGTCAACCTCTTCAAAGACACTTGATACCCTAAAATGAACAGACTGTATAAGTGTAGTTTCACATTGGCCTTGGAAAGTAAGCCACTGCCTGATTTGTTGTAACTGCCCGCAACTTTATACAGTATTTAGACCACAGATATATAATGACTGAACTGCAATGTGGCTTTCTGCAGCCATGCAAGGAACAATTCAAAGCTGTATGATCATTTCCTGAGCAGCCTACAGGCTCTGCTTGAATGCAGAAGTGAATGAGTGTAGCTTCTATTGCTGCAGTTAATTATTATTTGCATTATGGATTATTCTGCTGACTATTTTCCCCATTAATCAATTCATCTTTTGGTCCATGAAGTGGTCACAAAATGTTGCACCATCACCATTTTCCAGAGCCCATTGTGACACAGTTTACAATGTTATTAAACAAAGAAAAGCAGCGAATCTGCACATTTGAGAAGCTGGAACAAGGGAAGTACTTTTTGCTTGGAAAAGTCATTAATAAATTATTAAACTTGTTCCCAACCAATTTTCTGTCGATTGACTAATTGTGTCAGCTCTGAACATTCAGTCTACTAAATGTCAGAAAATGCAGAAAAAATTACCATTTCACAGAGCCCAATGTGATTTTCTTCAGTCCAAAATCTAAAAATATTTAATTTTGCCATCATATAGAGCGGAAATGATTAGTCCATTAATCGAGTGGCCGATCAACGGCAACTATTTTGACAGTCAATTAATTGTTTAAGTCATGTTTCAACTAAAAAGCTTTTTTTTTTATCACATGGGATGGTAAACTGAATTTTGTTGCATTTG
The DNA here is from genome assembly GCF_021292245.1 of Micropterus dolomieu. Lineage (NCBI taxonomy): Eukaryota > Metazoa > Chordata > Actinopteri > Centrarchiformes > Centrarchidae > Micropterus > Micropterus dolomieu. The sequence goes on from NC_060158.1 coordinate 10,734,680, forward strand.
AGACTGTGGTCAGACAAAACAATACATATGAAGATTTTGAAAAACTGTTTCCACTATTTTTTTAAACATTTTATAGACCAAATAATGGATCAATTAATCAAGAAATTATTTGGCAGATTAATTGAATAATTAGTAATAATTATAAGTTGAAGCCCTAAAGGGTTGTGCCACATCATGTTGTTTACGATATATCAGTAAAATTTTTAATATAACATTTTTTGAAGAAGAACCTGGAACCAGAAAGTTTTTGGGCATATAGGATTTTATTTAGTTTTTCAAAAAAGAAAAGATAGCTGAGAAGTAGCAGCAATATTCATGACTTATTCCCCCTCGTCCCCTTATGTGTTTCTACCCAATGGTGTAAACCTGTAAGCAACTATATGAAATGGTGCACATTTTCTGTTTTTGTGTCCCAGGCAGGCAACGATGGCCAGAGCATCGGCAACTGTCCCTTCTCCCAGCGTCTCTTCATGGTGCTGTGGCTGAAAGGAGTGACCTTCGATGTTACCACAGTGGATATGAAGAGGTAAAAACACTGGCCTGCGGGTTTCTATTGGCACAACAGAGAGGAATGTCTGTTTAAATGCTCCCAAATGTACTGTGCAGTAAAGCAACAGAGGGCATTTCATTCAGATAGTGAAAGATATAAAGCTGCTCTGGCATTGATTAGCATGAGTTATTTTCTGTAGTTACATATGTTTTGTTTCTCAGTTTCCTTACCTTCTTCCCCATTTGCTCCCTCACGGTCTTCTGCTGGATGTATGTCTCTCTATTTCCGTCTCAATCTGACTTTTTTTATTTCCGTCCACCTTCAGGAAGCCAGACATCTTGAAGGACCTGGCTCCAGGTGCCCAGCCTCCCTTCCTGCTGTACGGTAGCGAGGTGAAAACTGACACCAACAAGATCGAGGAGTTCCTGGAGGAAAACCTCTGCCCTCCCAAGTAATCTCCCTCCATCCATCTGTGTTACAAATCCATTTTATTTTAGGGGTTGCTTTTAGAGCTGCAACACCTACAGTAGCTTCAGCTTCACAGGTGTGAGAGATTGCTGCTTTTCGTATGTGATCATAAATTGAATATCTTTGGACTTTGTAAGAAAAAACAAAGTCATCTTGGGCTTTAGCATAATTTAAGAGCCATTTTTCACTATTTTGACTTCTTGACATTTTTCTGTCATTCTGTATGAATCTTCTTGGTCTAAGGTCTTTATTGTTAACTTTTCATTCATGTGAATTTGTGTTTGTGATGATCATATGTAAATCATCATCGATGTGTTTGTTTAGGTATCCCCGTCTGGCTGCTCGTAACCCAGAGTCCAACACAGCAGGCATGGATGTTTTCTCAAAATTCTCCGCTTACGTCAAGAACTCAAACCCTCAGGCCAATGAAAGTAAGTGTATCTAACTTTTCAAAATGAGAAGAATCATTGGGGTCTGTACAGTAGAATAAAAATCGCTTTCTTTACCCAGAAGTTGTTTTTTTACAGTTCTAATTAGGGATGAACGATTAATTGCATGTAGGATATTATCGTGATGTGATAAAACGAGATTTTCTAATCGCAAAGGCTGCGATTACACTCTGATGACATGACACCCAAGAGTAAAGCATTCTGCAGATGAAGCATCAACTTTGCACCTTACGCTGTACCTTGACTTGTTGTACAATGGCTTTACGCTTGACAGAAGCTGACACGACAGAAACTTTAGTGTCACACAAGGAATGAAAGTAGCACCCGCCACCCGCGGGTAACTTGGTGGTGGTGGGTGAAATCGCCAGGCCATGCGCCGCTTTGATAGACAGGAAAAATGCACAACAGAAAGACACGTGTAGTTAGGTAAGCACATTGTGGCGATCAGTGCCAGCGTCACACACACAGCCACCAGTCATCTCAGGAAATATCTGTGAAACAGCATTTCAGACCAAACTCACAAGTCCGAAAGAGGCCCAGTCTGTCCCGAGTTACAGCCAGTGCGCCGCTTACCAGCTTCGCAGGCTGCGGGTGTGGGGAACTCCGGTGTTGTCAGAGAATTATTAAGCTTGAGATAAGGACTCATTAATTAGTGGTTGAACTGTGGGTTTTGTATTGAGCGGTTACTGTATAATACACTGTGGTAAACTTAGTTGTTCTTGTGATCTTCTGTAGGCCTACCTGATGATATTATATCATAAATTTAATGCCATGACTTGACTCTCAAATTATCTTTCTCAAATTATTAAAATTTGATATTTTTTCTCCACCATAGCTCATAATAATAATTCATGCATCACCTAATTTCATCATAACACAGGCCTGACCCACAAGAAAGAACAGTGTATGTTTAATCTAGCTAATATTGTGTTGGTCATACTTTACACTGATTTACTGCTTGTCCATTTTGAATATTACAGAAGGTAAAGAGCTTAAATATTAATTGTATATTAAATCACAATCGCAATATGGGTAAAGAAAATCGCAATTAGATTATTTTCCAAAATTATTCAGCCCTACTTCTAATAGACTCCAGTTTTATTTCTGGTAGTATTTTCTTAACAAATGCTGTAGAGCTCCTTCCGTCTTCCTCTGATGCACAGAAAACCAGCAGGGAGCATCCCTGTTAATAACATTATGGTCGGAGCTTTTCTTTCCTCTGTGCAAACAGGTCACCTGCTGCTCTCTGGGTTGGGTGATCTCATTGGAAATGTCACTGTTGTTGGGTGAAAACTTGTGTGTTTAATCTGTTTCTTTTATTTCCTTAAAAGGAAATTCCCTTAACCATTTCAGCCATGTAAACTATTTAGCTTTGATTACACCCTAAATATTTTCTGTCTGCATGTGTGCTCAGATCTAGAGAAAGGCCTGCTGAAGGCTCTGAAGAAGCTGGATGACTACCTCGGCTCCCCACTTCCTGATGAGATTGACGAGAATAGCGCTGATGAGGTCACTTCCTCATCCCGCCCCTTCCTGGACGGCCAAGATCTTACTCTGTCTGACTGCAACTTGCTGCCTAAGCTCCACATTGTGAAGGTAATCTTTTCTTTTAAGCTGTGCTGCATGGGGGGGCTGGGATGAAAAGATTTTTGGTCTGAAACCGAACTGCCCTGCACATTTTGTTGATTCCGTCCCTCAAACTGTTTCTCTTTTTCTTTCTCCAGGTGGTGTGTTTAAAATACCGAAACTTCAGCATCCCTCAGTCTCTGACAAACCTCTGGAGGTACCTGAACGCTGCGTACGCCAGGGAAGAGTTTGCCTCCACCTGCCCGATCGACGAAGAGATCCACATCGCCTACTCCTCTGTAGCTAAAACTCTAAAGTAGGAGGACAACAGGATGCGCAAGTCATGATTACACCAGCAGAACAACACACAAAAGCACAAAAACAACACACACAGACATCACCTGCACACACAGAGCGTTCGCTCTGCAAGCAACTTGGTCGATCTGTTTCTGAAGAGGCTTTTTGTGTAGCTTTAAAAGTGGATATCACCTTTCATAATGTTAGATAATTGTGATGAGCCAATATAGCTGGTTTGCTATCATCAAACTTTGCTCTTAGGTTTGCTTTAGATATGTTTATTCATGTAGTTTTCCTCCTAAAAGGGATTTTGTTCCACGTGGATCTGTTTACTTCAGTGGGGAAAGGAGGAGGCACAGCAATCAGTTAAGCTCATTTAAAAACTAACTCAGCTGTGCCCAAATTGATTTGGCTGACAAGCTTGTTTGACTGCCCATATATCAACTGAGTTTTCCTGGACATTCAGCTCTCTAGAAAATGAATTAACTTCTGGTTACTTGTTGATCACGTTGCTTGCAGGCTCTTTCACACACACACACACACACTTACATGAACATTTTCACACACTTAAAACTACAGCCTTGTGTTCAGTTTAATCATGAGTAGATGCACACTGTAAAGTTATCATTGTTCCCTTGTTGATGACATTTGTTACAGCATATACTTGATGTCTTTTTTGGGGGGATGGCAAAATTCAACAGACACAAAGCAGTCTAGCAGAGCACACTTTCACTAGTACCTTGCAAGTGTCAAACAAGCTGTTCAACACTGATTTTCAGTATTGGTATAAAGGAAATTATTCTAAAGTGGCAAACATGCATATCAGACGTCATTTGTGGCTTTGTCTGCAATCACATTGACATTATTTTTTCGTTACAGAGGGAAAATAAGGCCTTTGACAGTGAAAGATAAAGCCAAATTCTATTTTAAATGTAACAGTTTCTTACTCTTCATAATGCATCTACCGGGGGGGGGGCTGAAGGGAGGCAGAGCTGCAAAAAGACAGGAAATTATTTCAATAGACTTGGGCTTCCCCTTTCTGCTCTCCCACAGCAGGCGGGACGGATTATTCAAGATTACAAAGCTTGTTTGTGATCCGCTGTCAGGGCCTCTTGCCAATTATTTTCTGCTGCCTGTCATGTATGAAGGATCCATTTTGGTGTCATATAAAGGAAAGAGATCTGGTTGCGAGTGTATTGAAGTGCTATGGATGAAGAAGTAATTGCTGTTGTTAACTGCTAAAGTGCTACACTGAAAGCACTTGTTATCCGGTAGCTCTGGGCTCAAGGCTGTCGCATGTTTCTCATGTGGGAGGAAAAAAACTGCAGGAAGTTAAATATAAACATGTCAAATGTTTATATTATAGCACTCTGGGCTTTAGGTAGGCCTAACAACCTTTTTTGTAGGCCATTATTAAAGGATAAGGCTGGCAATGTTCTATTTCTTACTGTCAGCAAAGACCAAAACCAACAACACATTACTTTGTCACTCAGTACTTGATGAATTGTCCTACCCTGTTTGTGGCCTCAAGCCCATTCAACCCTACAGAAATATGTGGTTTCATTTATTTTTTTAAAGGCAAAGCAGTTTCCTAACACTGCAGAGCTCTGTGGTGTTTAGCAGATGTCATTCAAACAGGAGTAAATAGTTTATTTGATGCTCTAAGGGGTATTTACAGCGGAAGGTAAAGTTACATTTTTATTATTGGATGTATAGCCATGAAATTTTGCTCAGGCATGCATGTCCCCCTCAGGAGAAATTACAATAACATTGGTGATCTTTTAACTTTTCATCTGGCGCCATCATCAAGTGAAACACTTTGGTTTAAAACCTGCAAAACTTGTGAAATTTAGCCTCAGCTGTATTTTGTTTTTAGTGGCAATTAGTAAATGTTAGCATGCTAACCCTCTACTTTAAAATGGTGAACATTATACCTGCATCAGCACATTAGCATTGTCACTGTGAGTATGTTAGCATGCTGACGTTAGCATTTAGCTTAGATTACCACTCACTTTGTCTAAGTACAGACTTGCAGAGCTGCATAGCTTTAGACTCTTGTTAACGGTTTTGGGACAACAGTGGAACTTAATGACGGAGGAATAAGCTGCTGTATATCAGGATCTGGGAACACAGGCAATACTTGTAAAGCATTGTTGGTTTTGGTCTTTTCTTGGGATTTGTTGACAAATAGAAACATTAAATATCACTAGGCTTATTCTTAAATTGAAAAGATTGTATATTTGTTGATTGTTGGCTGTCTTGCAAACCTGACTTGAAATTGGGAAGAACTATAACAAATAATAACGCTTTGTCCGACTGTAGTAGCAGCTTGTGTAGAGGATTTACTTCATGGCACTATGCAAATTTACATTTATAGAGGCAGTTGAGACATTTATACAGCAGGTAGTGGTGTACACATCTTTGCTCAAAATAGCCTCTTATATTTCATGTCTCTCCAATCAAGGTGAAGCTCTACAAAAAAAATTAAACCTAAGTGCAATTTAAACCAATTGAAAAGACAATCTTGTACAGAGACTTTGGTTACGTTAGACGTACAGTGTGAGCACAGTTGGGTTTTTCTACATGATTTTAATGACTCAAGTTAAATCCTTCCTTGATGAACTAATGCAAAGAGTGTATATTTTACTTGACTGAATTGTTGTGGCTTTCACCTATTTTCTAAAATGGACCAACATTTAAAGGGATAGTGTCTGAATAATTTCAGTGCTGATTTATTTTAGTATTTCTGGCATAGCTTTTCACTTTTTACTGTAGGACAATTTAACTTGATCTATTCATTAAAATGTTACATTTATTAGTTTGTTTTTCACCTCACTGTCTTTAACATTTTTTTTATCATCTTGTACATGAATTTTCTTTGTTATGAGACCAATATTGTACTTTTCACTTTGTTTCCTGCATGCATTTCCCTACAAATAGTTTAGCCTTTTTATGCTGCCATGTTTTCTAAAGCGGTTGCACTTAAAAGTCCACAGAATCAAAACAGCAGTGTGGACACTAAAGCAGTAGATTTCCAATGAAGACAATCAAACTAATAGCACAGCTGAAATGCATTTTGTACTTTAAAGCTCTTACAAAGACGCATGTATTAATATTCCAATAAAAAAAATCTTGATGAAATTGACCAGTGAGAGGTGTTTGTATTTACTGTTTTAATAATTTTCCAGGGTAAAAACATGGAGATGGTCAAGGAAAAATGTGTACAAAAAGGTGCAAATGACAACTTTTCTAGTCTATACAAGTGAGACGCTCAGAGCTCAGACAGCAATGACTATACACATTTTTTCAATACACAAAGTAGAACACAAATAAGCATAATACTGAGAAGGCATTTCTTCAGTATAGTTTATTAATGTTAAAGTTTTATTAGCACCGTTATTGGATCATAAACATGGCCAAACAGTATATTTTGTAAGATTCAAATCATTTGAGAAAACGCCTTAAGATCCATTTAGTAGCTCTTCTGAAAATGTAGCTGTTTGTTTGTTTTAAGGACTTCTGGTTGGTGTAAAAGTTCATTCTTGAAATTGGAAACTGCAGTTCACAAAACAGTCTCGCTTCAAGGTCCATTTAGTAGATTTTCTGGAGCTTCAGACCACATGATCTACAAAGATAACATGGGCAAGAAGTCTTAACCGTCTTCTAATTTGGTGCTTATCAGGTGATGTGATCAAAAGCTGCAGAACAGCCACAAAATAGAACTTGGGGTAAAATGTATTATGTATACTGACTATACTTGGTCACTTGTGGTATATGCATTATTGTAACTGTTTACAGTGTCACTTAACACAAATGTCAAACATTTTGGATTTTACATTATTAGGTGTACTGGTATATTTCTTGGCCTATTTAAGAAGTGGAAACTATGAGTAGGAAAATATTAGATAAGACGGGCATCTAAAAATACCACATCAGTAATGATTTTCTTGTTGGCCACTTGGACACTTTCCTTGTTCATTCTTTCTTAAAACAGGAGTTTTCAGTCCCTGGTGGCTTACAAGTGCATGCTCATGTGCCTGTGAGTGTACACCTTTTCCAAGTCACTTACATCTTTGATATTTGGTGTTAAGTGTGACCACGTCTAGACCTCCAGCCCATCATCACTACTGATGCTCAGGCCAGCAGGAGAGTGAGTGCAGGCAGCAGGCAGAGAGCGACTCCTCCCCAGCTGAGGGCAGCAACGGACACCGCCCCGTTACACAGGTCTGTATCACAGCAGACGTTGGTGTAGTTGAAGTATAGGCCTGTGGTGTATTTCTGTCCGCTCACACCGCACTGGGTGGGAATGGCACAGCTCTTCTCGTACATTGTCACTTGTAGTGAGCCTATAAGAGCACAGACACTGGTCAGACAAATCTATGGAGGCAACTAAACGCCATAATAATTTGAATTTTTTAAAAGTAAATGTATTGGCCTGACAATAATTTTTAAAAGTGGGGGTAGTATTATGTTTTAGGACTAGATATTAGGAGCCTATATGTTGCTTGGCAAGTGGGTTCAAGTGTGTTTATAGTGTGGGTTTTGCAGTTAGTCATCCCTAAAAGTATTTATTTAACCTTGTCCGAGTCCGTCAATCGATGAGTGGAAGTAGCTCCCAGCATTTTTACTGCAGAAATGGATTGAGGATCAAATTATTTGTAAAGAAGAATCACCAGTATCACATGAAGAAGCTGAAAAAAAGTCTTATATTCGGGCCAATACTTCAATTGTGAAAATGAACCACTACTGAATAATCTTTAAATTCTAATACCTCCTCCTGCATTTATTTGCTCAGAGTGCTTTTATTTTCAAGAAGGGAATTTAAAGTTTTGGAATTTTAAAAACTTAAAAAAATATATGTTTGGGGTTAAGAATTAGTATAGAAAGTTTGTTTCTATCTGAACTTCATGTGACTGAATATGACAATATGACTTGATAATTAGTGTTTGAATATTACCAATCCAAAGTAAGCATTTCTTTTCAATTGATCATTTAATTAATGAATCGCTGCACTGAAATGTATTTATTTAAATATTGGAAACCTGAATAAATATAAATATATTGCACAACTTTAAATTACCTTCAATTTCAAAAGGGGGAATTCAAGCAACATAAAATCAGATAGATGGTTTCAAAGTAAAGTATTTACTTTTATTTAAGTTTAGGAAGGTATTAATGAGTCTGCTTAATTCCTTTCACCCAATTGTATGACAGGGAATATCTGAAATCATATTCAACATATTGTCCAGTGTAGTGATAAAATTATGTTCTTGAAGTGAAGACCCAGTCCCAATTTCATAATAACAAGAACAATATTAGTGCGTTTTGGATGCTTTTTATCTGTCATTTACCAAATTGTGCACCCTAAAGGTAACACAGAATGATATTTGCGTCAGGTGTTGGAGGAATGACTACTTCACATCACTTCCCACGTTGAAAACCGCCTGAGCATTCACTGGTTAAGGTGCATGTGATCATTTTGCCCCACCCAGCCCTGAGAGCTATTTTTGGAGATAATTTGATGGCATCACGGGCATTAGCGATCTGACAACCAGCCTGATGAGAAACTGTGCTGAGATCTGATCGTCTGGTTTTGTTCTTTTGTCTTGTTTTCTTTTTACACTTTCTTGGGGTTTTTTTACACTTGGGGTCGACGTAGGATCACGCCTGAGAGAAAGCCCTTAAAACCAGTCACAGTTTTTTATTTTTAAAATCCATAGAAGCAACACATAGAGATTAGACAGTGCAGTCTGTAAATATTTGGACTATGATATTGTTTTGGCTCTGAAAGAAGATGGTTTTCTATGTTATCTGAATAACTTTGCTGACTTAAACCAGTTGTTTTTAAATTTGCAGATTTGAAGGTTTTCTTGCAAAGGTATCAAGATAACTCAATAAACTTGCCTTTCAGAACTACTCTGGTACACTGGATTTAAAATAAAACTGCGACTAAGAGATTTAAATGCAGCTTTAAGAGTATGTGGTCTGTATTAGGTGAGCAGTGGAGGAATTGTAACTACATAAAGGACTACAGTTTCTACACTGTTCATATGTGGATGTAAAAAGCCTTACACTAAAGGTGAATGCCAGCAGAATTCAGTGGGCTGGAGTGCAGAGCCTAAACAAAACTGGCCTTATGCACATTTATACAGATTGCACTGTACTGTACATTTCTCAAATCTGTTTCCAGACAATGTTCTGTACAATGCGGCTTTGTCTGTCAATGTGTGACCATCATGCCCTAGATTCTCAGAAAATAATCTCATCTACAGACACAGAAATAAACACACACACACAGATCTCACCCCGTTTTCCAATCGCAGTACTAGACAGGCAGCGCTGCCCGGCTGGGCACTCCTGAGGAAACTTGAAGCAGTCCAGAGGAGAGATGGCGGGGAATAAACAGGTGAAACAGTGCAAACATCCTGAGGGAAACAACGGAAAAATATTAAGAAACTTACTGTGACCTGATCAAATCTGCATTTTTCAGACATATTTGAGAGTTAAAGAATCTGATAATGGTATATTGAATTCAGTTTTGTACATGAACAGATAAACATTTTTTGATTACATTTGGTCATAAAACAATTGTGATTTACTGAGCTGGACATTTTACAATACTCTGTGCTGCTGCTGCTCTCTGAGGACAAACAACGTAATAGAGACACAGTTTCTAAATATGTCTACATAGCTGTCATTTACACTGGGGACTCTTTGATATGGCTGATTTTGTCCCCATCACTTTTTGAAAGAATTGGTTAAAAATGTTCTTTAAAAAACTTGCAACTAGAAATGTTAAATACCAAAAGAAAATACTTTGAGAAAGGTTTATTTCCACAATAAGAAAACTTAGAAAGTAAATATAGAAGAAACAAATGTGCATTGTCCAAAAAAAGTAACTTACCGCATTATATTCCATTATATTTTTATATTTTGAAATGTCACCTGCCATTTTGTGTTTTTCTTTATATGAATAAAGACAATTAGTGCAGAAAATTTCTCCTGAATGCAGGAAATTAAGTGTTTAATCCTCAAAATTGTCCGGTGAAGGACTAGACCTAGACTAGACATATATTTCAACATTGAATATGACTTCAAAATACAGTTAAAATATCTTCCCATCTTGTTCTTGTGAACCCAGTATTGTGCATCGTCACGTCTCGTGAGCTAAATGTATCGTCACACCTATTATCGGAGCCCTTATGTCCCCACCAATTTTCAACACAAAGTGACGCCCTTGTATGCCTACATCAAATTATCATTGATAAGCTAATATTGTCCAGTATATCCGCTGGCCGGTTTATCAGTGGGGCTCTAACTGTGAGGTTGTGAGAAAAAATGCTATGACTAATCCTTAACTCGTTCTAGTTTGAGCAACACTTCAACTGGAATAAATCATTATGAATGATTGAAGAAATAAAGAATAACATCCAGTATCCAAGCAGTGTTATTACACTAACGCCAAACAAGCTGTGAACACACCAACTTACAGCGTCAAGGAAAACGTTTTTTCAAAAGTTTTTGGATCGTACAAAATAACTTAATATCTTGTGCACAAGTTTTTTTTTAAATCTTAGCTGTTTTGCCTTTCATAAAGAAGAAACATCCTTTCAGCAGCATGTCAGGGAAAACACATTTTACAATAAATAAAACGGTGTTTAAATGTCCTTTTGAAATAATTTCACTGAAAAATTTTTGTGCGACCTACATACCTGCCAACGGTAGACTACACAGGAGCACAATCAGAAGTTGTGAACGAGACATGATGCTTCCAGCGAGAAGTCCTCAAACTGGTTTCAGTTATCTACTCAAGGATGTCCAAAAATCTCCTCTCACAGCGTTACAGCTGTCTTATCAAACTACCTGCAGCTGATACGAAACATCCCCCAACTCATTCCTTAATTAAATTTCTCTTCGTCTTTTGAAGCCCACACCCTCAGTCTCTTCTTTACTTCTTCTGTTTTACTTCCACTATGTTTTGTTTTAAGATGATTAAGAGGTACCTCCTTAAATGTAGTTTGTACCCTCTGAATTTTGGCTCTCTTCTTCTTGTCTTCTATCTTTTGTCGTAGGCCTGATTTGAATACCCATGTTACTCGGAGCAGTCAGTGTCTCCTCTCTAAAATTCTAATTTAATTTGGTGAGGTAATTATGATCAGCTGACATGGTTTAGGACAGCCTAAAGAATGAGGTGTATGTTTTGTATGTTCATTTTGAAATCACCTTAAGTCACCCGTCACAACAACAGCATCTTTACTAGGTGGTGAAGTAAAAGTCCAAGACAAGCTAAAGAGAAAAGGAAGTGTTTATGTTAAATAGATCTGAATGAGAGGACCACTGACCTCATTGTAGAGGAGGTCAAAGAAAAAGGTTTCTAGCTGTAGCTCTCGGGGGGTTTAATAATATTGAGAGTTTATATATTCTGTGATTACACACATAAAGCTGAAAATTAAACATATAAATATGCTGAGTATGTTTTATTTACAGGAACATAACTTTGTTTAAATAATAACTTGGATGTGCTAATGTGGGGCTTTCACACATCTCATTTATGTCTGTAGATCATTAAAATGTATAGTTTCAGATTTTTGGGAACACATAACCTTTCAATGAAAGATTAAGTTTGTATAAAGTCACTTTATATGTAAATAGACTGTATTATAGTTTTATTTCTTACCCCTTTCTGGTGTGTCTGTTTAAATAGTGAAACTTTTTTACAACCTTGAACTGTTCAAGGTTGTAAAATATCACTTTTAAAAATGTGCTTTTATAGGTGCTGTGTAATGTAATTGTATTTTTGATTTCTGGAAAATTTATATTATATTGACAAAATGATGAGTCAGATGTATAGCTGAGTTTGTGGTGGAAAAAAGGGATACCATGCATGTGGGATAAGGACAGTTTAAAAAGTGCTAAACAAAGTTTAACATTAACCAAAGTGACCCTGGACTCTGGAAACTTTTATTTGTTAAATAAAAAATGTTTATGTAGTTTGGTTGGTGCTACAGCCTTGTTCTCAGTGGCGTTGCATGTATGAAATACTATATTTTAGTCAAAAGAATATTTTATGTGTTTAGGTTGAGTGTATATGTATGAGACAGCAGTTAGAAAGGTGCTAAGGATACAGAAAAGACAGACAGCAATAAAGTCAGCACAGCGGAGAAAAAGTCAGCATCTTAGACAGAGAAAGAAACACAGAGAGAGAAACTCAGCATGTCAGAGACTGAGAGTCAGTGAGCTGAATAGCAAGCCAGTTTAACTGAATTATCGTTTAGGGCGTAATAGGAGACATGAGGGCAGCATGCAGGATGGTCTGCTGACAGCAGTCTTGTGATTGAGTGAACCAAGCAAGCTCAGACTGTATAAGCTGTTTACCAGTTGATTAATTATGCAACACACAGCCAAAAGCCTGAAAAACTCCCTTAAAATGTTGACTCCTGCTAAGCTCATACAAACAGTTTTTACAAAGCATTTTCTTTAATTTGACTTGTGTTATTTGATGTATAAGTTTATTATAAGTTTTTTTAATTGGGATGATGTGTTGTCTGCTGGAATCAGTGTGCTATGTGACAAGTCTTAAATGTTGTTAAGCATTTATGACTAATCATGCTCTTTGAGGTATGTGTGTGTTTGTTGATAAAGCAGTAGATTTTTGAATGGAATTTGGTTTGCACATTTGTCCTTTTATTCTCAGATGTGCTGTTGACTCACAGATGTTTTGGATCCACTTTCTTAAGGAATTTGCAAATATCCTGCAAAAAGAAACCTTAAACCCATTCACTACTGTTAAATAAAAATACTTTATCTCCATAGTACTGCTTTGCATGAGCTAGGAAATACTGCCTGTTTGTAGGCATATAAATGCATTATTTTAACATTTTGTATTGGAAATGTTAGATGAAAACAAGTTTAGTAAAATAAAGAATTTAAAACTTTGAACACAATGAGTAAAAACATACAAAAGATGTAAAATTAACACTCAGATTAGGTGTCAGTCCCTGCCTCCATTCCTCACGGAGGCTGTTTTTTGAGGAAAGTGTAATAGAATAGTTGAGGACAAAGGTTTTACAGAATTTTAATTATAGGGGAGTGGAGGAGACCGTTTAAACGCGCTTGTGCGGTAAACTTGCTGACGCTATATTTGATGGGGATGTTTTTGTGTGCTGGCTGAAGGATCTCACTGGACAGATGGTGTTCTTTAATCCTGTCTGTGCGGTCTGCCTCCCCTCAATCCCTCCATATTTCCCTCTACTATTATATCAACCATTAGTCTCTTTTTCTTCCTGTGTACATGAATACACAGAGACATGTCATCTTTCTTTTCTTCTTTGTCACTGAGTTGCCTCTGTATCTTTGACTAGCTTGCTTGTTGATGAATGAACAACCTTAGCTGCAGTAACTCAATCTAGACAGTAGAAGGGAATATTGTGCTGCTTTATGAGTAAAAAGGTAATCACACATTCACCAGCCATCTGTTACCTAGGATGTGTTTATGCGTGTTTACATCTTCGCTGTACAAAGCTCCAAATATCAGTTGCCAAATTTCAGTCAAATACTAATGGACTTATTATAAACTCAATTCACAATCATGCTGTTTAAAAGGATACAGAGCTTGTCCTTTCGTGCCTATTGAGGAAACCTTATCCAACAATCTCACCAGTGTCCAACATCATTTGACCCACATTTTAGGAAAAGCCAGATTATTTTGTCATGTCACAAAGACAAAAACAGACGATGGCTCAGTAATACAGCATATAGGCCTTAATCTATGATGTATTTGAACAGAAGGAGAGGAGAAAAACAAGCTGGTGACAAGCTTGAAATTGTTTAACACACTGGTGAAATGAATCTACTGTGAACCTGATATGGTTAATGCAGCCATTTGTTTAGACCACTGTGGGAGAGGTGAGAAGAATAGCGATTGACAATTAGATTACAGCAGACGGTCCAGGGCAGGGCTGCTGATACAGTATCTGACCTTTCACAAACAATTCGTGAGGATTAAGGGAGGTTTAGGAAATAGTTCTTAATCCTAGAAAACCTCTCAGATATACTCCAATCTGTCATTAATTCAGCGTCTCAATACAGTGAACGAGTTTTAGTGTAGGCTTATATCTGGCAAAAGTAGGGCTTTCATCAGTGGGGCTCAAATGGTTAACTTAATGCAAGAATTGTTCCTATAATGCAGCCAACCAGTTAAAGCTAAATTAAACTGCTCTTTATTACTCTAAGTGACCTGCAAGTTTCCCAGTCATGAAGATATCAAAACCATTAATTAGGTAGTTTTTCTATGAAAAGCCCCCTAACTGTACTATCACCTTAAAAATAGGCTAAAAGCTAGCTATAAAAAGCTATAATTTTATAATTATATGTAGTATTTTATCTAATTCTAAAGTCTAATCCTGGACAATGTTTAGTGTTATGCACTGTCAACTCAATCAGAAAATGTTTTACTAACCAAACCTGAGTGATTTTGTACTCGCAGTTACTTATAGCTACATTCAGCAGTATTGGAAATCAATACAACAGTGGCTGTGGTGATTCAAATGATCGTTGATTGAATCCGGACAGGACGTGTGAGGGATGGGGGGAGGGGGGGTGCTGGGATGAAAGGGTGGGAGATTTCCGTCAAACACACCTCAAGTACAGCGGAAGTTGAGCGATTTGGCTTTTAAAAAAATAAAAGCAGGGCGGCGCCCAAAATTCAAACTTTTAAAGTACTAACTACAAATACATGCAAATACTAACTGTTTTGGCTTGACCACTTCATTATATCTGAGTTTTATTACATTAACTATTCAATTTGATATGTTGAGGTGGTGTGTGGTGTAGTTTCCCCAATCCTAAAGAAGACAAGCAGATACAACTGCTCCAATTATGGGTCCCTACGGGTTCCTACCTACTAGAAGGTTTTATTTTGGAATTCTTAACCGGAAATTGTTGCATTCACAGTCACCATCTTTAGATGTGGTTGATCGGCAGAGAACGGCAGAGGGAAAAGGGGAGCGAGGGAATAACGGGAACTGGGTCGGTTTGGAAATAAGCTTAAACAGAGGGAAACGTGGAGGAGCGTGGAAGCTGAGATACTTAAAAGAGGTAAGCAGATATAAGTCCACAACTTTGTTTGTTATTTGCGTGACTTCTGGGAGTGTTGGTGGTAGTTCCCCCGTTAGAAAGATGTGGAACATCCTCAGAAGTATTTGGGAAGGAGCAGTGAACTGCTGGGCGGTGCACTCCTGCAGCCAAACACTCAAGATGTTTTGTTCTGTGTGGCTGAGATTGATATTAATTTTTGCAGCTGGATAACTCAGGACTGCGCAGCTTGTTTTTTGTTACATTTTCAGACTCAATGAAAAGACAAAAAAGTCAACTAAATTTTGAGCATATTGTTCAAAATGTAGTGCACTTTTTAAAAATATTGTTGTTCCAAGAGGTGGCATTGATCTCACTGGTGGGTACCACCCAAACTAAATTTAAGCACCATTGAGTCAGATTTGAGAGCTTACACTTCCAAGTAACTATTCTTAATTTGCTGTATGTGCTGGCTTGAATAAACAAAATGAATATCAAAGCCCAGCACTTGTTGCATAAGTTCTGAAGCCGATTTAGGAAACATCCTGTGTGGAAGGGAACCAAATCCCTTTCTGCAGCCTCACAGTGAGCGACTGCTGTGAGTTAAAGGGAAGATGATAAAAGGGCAATTGTCCCAAATGTAACCCACTGTAATTATTTGCAGCATATTACAGGGCTATTGAATAATGTTTCTTTATAATCTAACCTTGAACAATACTCCTTTGTCTCCTTTCAACTGTGCTATCTCTGTATGTTATTTCAGCTGCCGTTGCATATTTTACTGGTGATGAATTGTAGTTGTTTGCTCTTACAAACTAATAATCAAGCAATTCACATAAGTGCAACTCTTTAGTGCCATGCTTGATTTTAATCTCCAGTATACCACAGAAAATGTGCACACTGGAGCTCAAAAAAATGTATCCTTTGTTTTGTTTGCTCCATTGTATCTGGCCTTGTTAATGTGTCCATCTCCCTCTGTCTTAGGCTGGGATCATCTGCTTCCGCTCCTTGGCATCTGCAGATAGAGGAGTAGCCAGTGAAGGACTGGAATGAAAGAAGAGTCAGAGAGAGAGGGATGAAGATGCTCTCCACTTTCCACCTGGATCTCCTAGTTCATCCCATTAGCTTTGTTTAGAGTTACAAGACTAGATCTGCTGCTTATTTGTTTTATTAACTCTTGCTTGTCTCTTGGCAGACCAAACTTATTGGCATTTTGGCAAGATTTTAGTATTTCCTACCACTTGAGACGCACAAACACTCTGTTGTGAAATTATGGCAAACATGTGCCCATATGGCAGCTTCACCCACGCCGTGGTACGGGGCATCCCAGAGACTTTTGGGAAAGCAGCGGAAGACGGTCGTGAGAACGGGGAGATCTCAGTGGACATGGCTAAAGCTCAGCGTCAGTTTGGTTGCCTGACAGGAGCCCTGAGGCAGAAGGTGGGCCTGCAGCTGATCGAGATCCCCCCTGACCCTGAGCTGCCAGAGAGCTGGAGAATAGAGGATGTGGCGGTCATCCAGGGAGACACAGCGCTCATCACCAGGCCCTTCAAACAGCAGAGACGCAGTGAGGTAACACAGGGGAGAAGACAATGGCTTTAGTTAAGCCATTTCTCCACCCTAATCCTCTGTTAATGCACTTAATCTACAGGGTCGTTTGGAAATCACTTCTTTAAGATAGCATTTAGTAATTTTAAGTTACATTTTTCACATGGTCAAGTTATTGGTCCATTTTGGAAACTCCAATATCTGAGACTTGAGAGTAGACTGCGGTAAACAACCTAATAAATGAGACAACCAAACTCAAACCAACCTTAAAATGATGGCCATGTATTCTTTTATTGTTTGCCCTTTAGGTTTGATTTTGCAAAGCAATGTAATACTTTTTGGCAGCTGAGCTAACTTAAATCTTGAATGTCAGAGGTTCCGTCAGCACTTTAGTTTAGTGGTCTGTAATTTCAGAATGATTTCCCCTGACATTTAAGGAAAGAACTAAGGAATTTGGTACTAATTATAGGGGGAAAAGCAATAGTGTGTCAAATGGTACATGTCTTATAATAATTGGTTATGCTTTATTTTACTGGTCTGTAATATCTTAATATTTTTCTAGCAAGTTCTGTGGGAAAAACTGGTTTATTTGGTCTAATTGTAGACAAAATAGAAAATTCCTTGAGGGAGCAGCTCCATTTTAACCCAATAAAAAATTATTTCATTGCTAATTTTTTACTGGAAAGTTTATTCTTAATATATGTTTTGAGCTGTTTCTATAATTCTAATGTACCCCACATAGCATAGCTTTGAGGAAACCTGTTGGAAATTGTTAGGAAATTATATATGTTACAGGCGTTAGAGGTTCCTTGAATGCATCATCAAGGAACTTTTTCAAAACAGCTTCATCATAGGATCCTTACAGAAATCCCAACAAATAAAATTATTCCAGCTAAAATCTGTGAGGGAAATTCTTGTGAGCTAGTCAACTCTTTTCGATGAAGAAGGTTTCAGGACACTCGGGATGTCTTAAGCAGCAAAATTTATTGAAACTCGGACGAAGAGACAGGCAATAGCAGTACAAAGTGAGAATACAGTGTAGTGCCAAAACAAATGTGAAGATTCCCTCCTGGTCCACAATATTTATTGCTTTGCTGTCTACGATGTGTCCCATACAAGTTAATTTTCTACTGGACTAAATATGTGTGTAAACAAACTTATTGGATGTTATGTAAATTTAATGTCTACCTAGGTAGTCACGCTGTCAAATCAAGTCAAATGCAACATTTTCTAAAAGAGAGCAAGTCAGTTTGTATGAAACAAAATAAAGATAATCTTGATCTTGGGTTTCCTAGGATATCACAATTATTTCTGTTAACAATATAGATAGATTGTACAAACAGTAATAAAGGTACTATTTTCATCCAGAGAAACCCTGGCCCTGTAAGTCAAACTTTCATACTGAATGTGTTTTGTTGTTTTCACTTATCATATCTCCAGGCGGAGGCAGTGAGGAGGGTGATGTCAGAGCTGAACCTGACTGTGGTGGAGATGGGGGCTGAAGAGGGGGACTCTGGAGGGGCCACACTGGAGGGCAGCGATGTCCTCTTCACGGGGAGGGAGTTCTTTGTTGGCATCTCCTCCCACACCAACCGGAGAGGGGCGGAAGTGCTGGCAGACACTTTCAGGGTAAGATGCATGGAGAGAACGACTTGATCTCTGTGTGAATCGATGAAGTCCTCTTTCAAACAGTTGTGTGCTTGGGGCCTTTTGTCATGAATGCAAGCGTTTGTATGTAATAGAGCAGAGGTTTTCAAAGTGGCAGGTGAGCCTCCCCAGGGGGGATCCAAATAGTTTCAGGGAAGGCAAAAAATATTACATTAGTTATCAAAAAGAGATCACAAAGAGTAGCCTAATGTGTATGATTTGGTTAAAGACAGAGTTCAGAGATTCAGTAGCAGAGTCAGAAACTAATAAATGCCTTATGCATTTGGTGTAGTCTAATGTTATGGGGAGGCCCTCAGTCTTTGAAAACCATGAAATAACCAATAGTTCCATCTTTTTAGCCAGTGCAACAAAGACGGTCTCAGTGCCAAGGTGCTTATCAGAAAACTGACCCAGCTGCCAAAGTGAGCAGGTGGCCATTTGCTGTATTGCATTTGGGAAATTATAGCCTGTAAACAGTGATAAATGAGGTCGTTCCATTGGCCAAATAATGGAGACCACACAGCAGGGGGCCCCTCTGGCTCGCACGACCCACCAATTAGTATTGATTCCTTCACTTCTCTTAAGTGCATTTTACACACTTCTGCTTTTCTTAACACACACACACACACTTTGCATCTGCTTGTGTTGAATGTGTATGTATTTATCTCTGGTTTGAATTAGTGTGGGTGGGAGGGTTCTTGTGGTCAGAATGGGGGATGTAAGAGGAAGACCAGCAGACCATTACCTCAGACATCCTCTGCATTTTGTTTCAGAATTGTTACACCAGCATTTTCATGCTTTTCATTTCATTCAATACAAAATTGTACATATTTATAGCCAGATATTTGTCATTGTAACACGGAGGCCGAGTTGCTTGTGCTTCCTATATATTTTGCAGCTAAGAGAGATTATTTTAGTTATAGTGCATGTTTATGTATTTCAGAAATATCTCAACAGGTATTTGATGTATTGCCATGATGTTTGATATAGACACCCATGGCACCCAGAGGATGAATGCTGCTGACTTTTCCTCTAGTGCCACCATGAGGTTCACATTTGTGGTTTTGATTGAAATGTTTAAACAACTATTGGATAGATTGCTATGAAATTTAGAACATGCATTTTAAATTTCAAAATTTGAATGTGTCCAATACCTTCAAAATCGAATGACATTCCCCTCAGCCTTAGCTGCATTCTGTGTTTAGTGCTAATTAATGTTGGTGTGGTAAACATTATAATGCTAAACATTAGCATGTTAACATTGTCACCGTAAGAATATTAGCATGCTGACATTAGCATTTAGCTCAAAGCGCAACTGTAGTACAGCTTCACAGAGCATGGCTGTAGACTCTGTCTTGTAAATTATTTATCTGACAATACTGATATTTGTCTGTTTCAAGTAAAAACAATAGGCAACACAATATTTTTTAAAAACACACAGAAGCGTAATTTCCAGTGACACCAAAACATTCTTTTGTCCTGATTAGGATTTCACTTCTATGTTTGTAAGCTGTCTGGTACACAATCATCCTATACTGTGGTAGCCACACATTATATTACACTATAATAGTGTGCACTGTTATTTTGTATGTTTTAACAGCAGATCTGTATGTAACCACGACAGATTTCCTTTGGGACAAAAATATCTTATCTAATTATACCTGTTAAAAAGAATATATCATATTGAAAACATCCCCACTGTTTAAATGGGTTGTGTGTCCATCCAATGCGATTCTTGACCAAATGTAAAATCCTCAGCTAAAAAGCAATTACTTTTAGACCATGGGACAAAAACTCTTACATTTTAAACACTAATAATACCTATTAACCTACTTTCAGATGGGTCTAGTTACATAATTGCAGGTTTTACAGACTAACATCACGAAGGAATAACTTACTTGGTCTTATTGGTCAAAGAGGAACTTATGATGGCAAAAATGTGATCAAAACACCTTGTATAACCAAAGTATCTTATGTCTTTCTTTAAACCTATGTAGTAAATGTCAATTCATGAATTACTGCAACTGCATTAATCCCTACTGAATACAGACCAAGAGGTGGCAACTGCATGACTGCCTCTGGTCATTCACAAGAAACGCCAGAATCACACCGCAGGCTGCTTTGTGTCGAGGTACATGTGGTGAAGGTTTTACACTTGAATAGAACAGAGCCGTCGTTAATGTTATTGTCAACACACAGAAGAAAGCCTGTCAGGTGACTAATGCAAAACTAGATGAAGGAACACGACTCGTTTGAAGGGACAGTGTGTTCATTAAACCTTTCCACCTCTGTCTTTTCAGGACTTTGCTGTGTCCACTGTCCCTGTTTGTGGCGGAGCCCGACTGAAAAACATCTGCTCCATGGGGGGTCCAGACACGATCGTCATCAGCAACAGCAACGGGGCCAAGAAGACACTCCGGGTAAGTTTCTGTATTTGTAGTAAATGTTTGGGTATGTGTATGTGGTTTTAATGCATATAAAATAATATATTTTTTCTTTAAAGGAATAGTTTGTGATAGCGCTCATGATTAAGGGCATTTCCCAAAATGCCAAACTTTTCCTTTTAACTTTAAACTAATGTAGTCAGTCTCAATGCAGATGTTTCCATTTTTGCTTTATTCACCAACACTGCAGCTAGATGTTCCTTAATCGAGTATTAGAAACCACATTTTCCCTCTGTGTGAATGTGTCAGTGATTCCCTTTCTATCTGTCTTAATGTGAACTGCTCACATCATATATTCCTAACTGCTGAGGTCATATTAATAATGGCACTAATTTTGCATTTGAGTCTGTGTGTAATGCTGGCAGTGGTCATTTGTGCAGTCAGGGTGGTGCACAGTATTATTAAGCATGTGTTTGTCTCCAGATGATGGAGCAGCTGACTGATCACCACTATGAAGTGCTCACTGTTCCAGAGGAATCAGCAGCAAACTGTGTCTACATCAAAGGCCCGTCTAATCGGGACTTCCTGCTCCACCGGCCTGCAGAGGAATGTCCTGACAGCGTCTCTGTGAGTCCAGCAGAGGTTCATGTTGGTTTTTTTTTTGGGGGGTGCAGGCTTCAGTTTCTACAAAAAGAGCCTTATCTTTATTAAAGTAAAGGATTAGGCAGCATCATTTTGTTTTATTTTGTCTTAGCTTAAGCTTAAGAAACACTTTTTACTAGACCCCATACTGTTTGATCTACTGTGCCTCAGCTGCTGGAAGTTGTAACCTTGTTGCATTCAGAAACACAGAAGGTCCTTTTCCTTATAAAAATTTATTTTGGACATTTATCAACTTTATCACTCATCAGTACAAACAGAGACACTGATAACAATGTAAAATAAAATTAGTAGACCTTGTTTCCTATGCTGTAGGTCTCTCTCTCACCTGAGATCGTAACAGAAACGTTGTATTACGTGTGACAGTACAAACTTTGTGGTATTAAATATGCTGACTTAGTTGCTTTTGTGGTTCCAAAAGCTTAAACATCTTTTGAAGCCATTCTCTCACTCACGGCAACGAGAATAATAGAGAGCTGAATGTGACTTTTGACAAGATGCAGAAAGCCGAACGTCAGAGCCTGTCAGAGTGACTGTTAGTTATTATAGCATTATATTATTATTGGTCATTCATTAATGTAAAAGCAGTATTTTACTGTTGTAGTTGGTTGAAGTGGAAATCAATTGTAACTATTTATTTTGCAACTAATTATTTTCTTGTGGATTATTCTCTCAAGTAATTAGTTTGATTGATTGTTTGGTAAAAAAAAAATTGAGCAAACAGTGACACTTTCACAACATTCGTTTGTTAAACCAACAGTCCAAACCTGACAATTAATTATAAAATTAGTCAGTCCTCACATTTGGGGAGCTGGAATAATTATCAAAATATTGCATTTGTTTTCAATCAATCAATTAACCAATCGTTTCAGCTATACTTTTACATATATATTAGATACAGTAGTTAAATGTATAACAAAGCATCATATTCTATAAACTCTTTAGACAATTTTAGGAAAAGCTTGATCTGTAAAGTAACTTGTCACTAAAGCTGTGAAATAACTGTAGTGCAGTAAAAAGTTCAATATTTATCTAAATCTAAATTATAGTGTAGAACTTGGAAGTAGCATGAGAAGGAAATGCTCAGGAAAGGTAGTTAAGTCCCTCAAAATTGTACTTATGTACAGAACTTGAGTAAATATACATAGATCCAGTTCACTGCTGCAAGCACAATATAGGTTGTTATGTTATTAAGTGCGTAGAAGTTAATCTCTGATTATTTTAAGCAATGGGAAGGTGATGGCCCAAAACTGGAGATGAGATGATTCTTGTGATGCTTTTAAAAAATCTAGAAGTGTTAGTTACATGTTAGTTTCTGACTTTGACTAATATTTTACATTTTAGATGCCAGAGAAAATCAAGAATATTTCGTCTAAATGAACTCAAGTCATGAAGTGATTTTACAAAAGCCACTGGAAAGATTTAAGTCATTCTGCTGTATGTCATTCTCGAAGCCGTTTTTCCTCCTGTTTCTCCTTTTATTAGCCAGTAATGTCTCCCTTTTGGGTGTATCAAGTACAGTCTGTGCCCGTGATGAGTAAGATGTTTCCTCTGTCCTCTCTGTAGGCCTTCCAGAAGCTCCAGGACTACACCCTCCTGCCGACAGCCTGCAGCGAGGCCTCCAAGCTGGGAGCGTCTCTGTCTTCTCTTTGCCTCCTCATCAACAGAAAGCACACGTATTTCTGAAAAAACACTTCCAAACACCAGCACGTCACACAGCGTTTACCTGGACATGTTCATGGTGGCCACATCACAGATTTCCAGTTTAAAGTTCTTGTCTATTTATTACTGGGGGGGAAACACTGACACAGCATCCATATGAGACTATGATCCAAATGCAACTTCTGCAAACAGGCATACTGTAGAATACAAGCTGATTCTTGGCACCGCTGCCCCCCCGCTAATCCGAAAGTGCAGCATGCTGTCCTTCTCACAAAACTCTAATGTAACTAACCACTAAATTCAGCTGTAACTGTTTTGATTTGTGACAATAACTTAACCGTTTCTACAGACAACCGCTGAGCTGACTAATGTCAAAAGAAAAGGGTAAACAGACAATGGTACAAGTGTTTGTGTACGTTTAAATCCTTTTTAAATATCACAGAATGAATACAATCAGATTAGCTAATGTATGAGAGAAAACCACTAAGGCATATGGCCTAGAATTAGTTTTTCCATTACTTCCCGCAGTCCTAACAGATTTGTGACCTGAATTGATCATACATCATGAAATTAATAAAACCAGTTTAGTGATTCATAAAATTGACACCGTTTATGGCAGGCAAGACTTAAATTTAACACATACCTTCTAAGGTTTTTTTTTTTTTTTAAAATAAACTGAATTCAGTGCTTTGACACTGTGTGGTACCCAAATTCAAGTCTGCGGATTTGTGAGTGTTAGAGCCTTTATTTCCATTAGATATGTGGTACCTCTTCAAACATTAACTTTTACTGACCGGTAGAGATGCAGAATTTTTTAATTGTTTTAGCTTTCTTGTGTATAAGTTTGTAGTAAGTACAAAGCCAATAAAGTTCAACTGACAAGTTAAGAGTAGTTGTCCTGCTTGTGTGTAATTTATGTGCCTGTTCACTGTCCAAGAATCTAAATCAGTGTGTTGGACATAGAATAAAAGAACTTGCAACATCAGAAATTTCTTCAAATTTATTTGTTTTGTTAGAAAGCAAACATGTTTAACGGTTGGACTTGGCAACTCTCTCCAACTCGTCCTTCTTCTTGATGGCGTAAGAGTTAGATGAACCCTGAAAAGGAGGATAAATGCAGTTTAACATACCTTAATACATTTTACTGCAAATTAAAAGTATAAGGAACAGAGTTAATTACAGTTATGTCCTAGCTCTGACCACTAACAAGGTCAGTAAATGCGCATCAGAAAGGTGCAATATGAAGGGTATTTACAGTTATTTGTGCAGTAGGTAGCACATAACTTAAAAGGGTAAGGCATAGGCTACACTGCACTTTGAATCACAATAGTAATTCTATAAGTGGATAAACTTACCTTGGCTGCATTAATCAGCTCATCAGCCAGGCACTCAGCGATGGTCTTTATGTTCCTGAAAGCAGCTTCTCTTGCTCCTGTGCACAGCAGCCAGATGGCCTAGAAGACGAGAGAGAGCAGAACATGAGCGTGAGAGTCAGGCTGATAAATTAACTTTGGTGGAACAAACACCGGCCGGTGGTTTAGTGTGTCTGAGTTGGTGATTGGCTGGGTCACGACAGACTACAGCCAATGAATAAGCAAAGACATTTTCCTCTGCGAGCACTCTAGCACACCAGGACAATGGGTAGTATCAGGGCGTGACTCTAGCCTCGCTTAATGCATCAAATAATATCAAGACATAGAATGGCTGTACATACAAATATTCAGCCTTTGATAGGTTAAAAAAAAATCATCTGGCTAAAGGAGGAGTTTTTCCTCTCATTCACAATGGCCACAATTTAGAACTGATATGAAGTTATGTGAAAGCACAACACCATCTTTTTTTGTCTGGTCTGGGATAAGAAGATTTTGTCCTAAGCAAAGATTACCCCAGCCACAAAGAACGGTTTTTAATGTGGTTACCTGGTTGACTCTGCGGAGGGGTGACACGTCCACAGCCTGCCTCCTGACGGTACCAGCGCGACCGATACGGGTGGAGTCCTCACGGGGTCCACTGTTGATGATGGCGTTGACCAAGACCTGCAGGGGATTCTGGGAACAAAAAAAATCAAAATGGTAGTAAGAAACTTCTATGAATGCACAAAATGTGGTAACGTGGCAAGAAGAAAAAAAAAAAAAAAAGTATCCATGACACCAGAGACTTACTGACACCTGACTCAGAAGTGCTGGTATCTGCTCAGTGTTGTGCCAACAGTCATGCTATGGGCTCTACTGGGCCCCATTCCAAACAGTGGCATGTGTTTGCTGTGGTCACAGTTCACATTATAGATGTAAATGCAAACTGTCCGATTTTCTTTTTACTTAGAGATGTGGGAATTTAACCTTTTAGCCAAAAATTCAAGTGAAATGGATAATTCAATAATATTCACTTCTTTAGTTACTTTGATGTGCCTCTGGCATAATTAACAGCTCATTTGAATTTCTCTTCAAATTCAATTTGTGGAAGCATAATTCTCTCAACCAGAAGTGCACCACATTCACTGTAATCTGCTGTGACGAGTCTTTAGAGCAGGAAAGCTACTAATACTGGATTAAAATGAATACAGATCTCCTTTTATAAATTCTGGGGTGGGGGGCTAAGTATAAATAGGCAAAACACAAATACAACCCAAAAGCTCATGTCTTACAATGAAAACCTTTCCAATAGTATCAGTTGAAGACCATTAATCCAGTATCACAGTTCACCCTTGGATGTAGTTTATAGTTTGACTGCTGCCTTCCAAATATAAGCCTTGATCAGATGGCGGCGTCCTAATCGCTCTACACATGCAAACAAGACTAACAATTGTTGCGGAAGTTGAGAGCTACATACCTCTCCAGTCAGCAGGTGGATGATCTCGAAGGCGTGCTTGACGATGCGCACGGTCATTAGCTTCTTGCCGTTGTTGCGGCCGTGCATCATCATTGAGTTGGTCAGACGCTCCACGATGGGGCACTGGGCCTTACGGAAACGCTTGGCAGCATAACGTCCTCCAGAGTGTGGCAGGTACTTGGCGTACTTCTCTTTCACAGCAATGTAATCCTGTAGTGTACAGGAGGCGATTTAGCGCACACAGTTTACACAGATTTGAACACAGCATTGTCATGGACATTATGGATGAGGTGGTAGTGTGTCTGAGTTGGTGATTGACTGGGCCACAGCAGACTACAGCCAATGAATAAGCAAAGACATTTTCCTCTGCGAGCACTCTAGCACACTAGGACAACAGGTCAGTGTCCAAGCGTGACTCTAGCCTCGCTTTACATTGATAAAGATAACTATAAAACAGTTGACACAAACAGCAACAGCCTCTTGCCACTTACCTGCAGGGAGATGTCATTGATCTGGACATCATCAGTGCTCCACTTGCCAAAGAGCTTGATCTCAGGGGTCTCAGCCACAGCTGGGGCAGTCTCCCACTCAGTCACTGAGAATTAAAAAAGAGGCAGGCGGTCAAATTAAGCCAAAGAAACGCAAAGTTAAGAAGTTTCCTCCAAACATTACACTTTTCTAAGATAGGGTTGGAAATTATGAAAATATCTTTCACGTCAGATCAGGTAGTCTAATAATATGAGGCACTGATTGATAAGTTGTCTGGTTGATAGTGATCACATAAAGCAAACTGGATCGTCATTGTCACATGTTCTGGGTACGCTTAAATGTAAACATACAGTTGATCTTCCAATATCAAGCAATATGATACATCGCATCAGTCCCCTATAAAAAAAAAACCTTATATTGCTGGAGATCGATATCTTGGCTACACAGCCCAGAGCTATCCGTTTGCAGGCTAACCCAACCCGACGTTACATACAAAACGTGGTACAGAGAAAGAGCTACATAGTTTATTCTTGGCCCAAATCACTGTAATATAACTGAAAGTGGGGTAGGCTGAAAGGTTAAAAACACCGCCATACTTTGAAACAGGGCCCAAGATGAAGCCTGCTTTTCCGCAGTTAACGTAACGGTAGCTAAGTAAAGCGATGTCAGATGACAAGCTAGCGATCGTCTTCAAATTGCGATTTTTTACATTAATAAAGACTACTGGTATTTCAAACTGTAGTAAAACGTGGCATGAGCAAGTATACGATTGCAACATTTAAGGAAATAGAGTAGGGAGTGTGAGATCTATCGCGGTAGCTGATCAACACGCCGCATCCACATGTGCTAGCACGCTAGCCACATGCTAATGCTCAGCACCGTTGTGCTCGCAGGTTAACACTTTGTGGAAATAAAACAACATTACCCATAATTGAAATGTTTGGCTCTTATTTATGGGACAACTGGAATCATTATCGCTTCTATTTATCAGAGAATAATCTTTTTCAAGCGGTAAGAAGCGAGTAAAATGTGAATTTTTCACTCACTTGTGTCTGCCGTTCTGTACCACACTTCTCTGAGACGGAAAAGGGCCTTTTCGGGGCGCCGCGTCCTGATATCCGGTGAGCTCCTTGGGTCCTTCCGGTGCGCAAGGCATGTAGGGAATAGTAGTTTTTTAAAACTGGCTCTGACGCTCTGGGCACTGGCCATCATTTTTTTAAATAAAAGTTTCCAAGTGTACTTAGACTCTAGAAGCGGATCAGAAGTTTATATTATATTTACTATGCTTCAAAGAAAGAAATAATTTATTGATTTATATATTTGCAAAAATCACAGATGATATTTTGAAATCCAAGGAAGGTTAAAATCAAGCGCAACTGGTCTTGGTTGAAGATACTTGAAGACGTATCACCTCTCAAGAAGCCTCTTGTATCGTTTAAAATTTTACGATACCAGAATCAAAAGATACCGATACCAATAGAGTACCTCATTTGATACCTTGCTATTTTTTATTGTTGGTATGGACAAGCAAGGAGATCTATTTCTTTTTTCAAAAGCCTGTTATATAAAAATATTGGGAAATTGTATCAGATCGTGCCTCAACCTCATTAGGTCATCCTCAGAGGAAGGACGACAGCTTGGGAGTTTTTTTGTAGCCTATTTGAATGAGAGAGGAGGAGTGAAAAGGTTTAGTGACCACATGAGTTGTGGAAATAGCAATTAAAAATGTACAGAGAAGTGTTAAATGATACCAGAAGATGTCTATGAAGATTCTCAATCATCCAGGTCATAGTTATCCAACGAAGGTTAAAATCAAGGGCAACTGGACTTCAACTGAAGAAGTCCTTTGGATGAGGGACGAAACGTCTTCCAGTATCTTCAACCAAGTCCAGTTGCCCTTGATTTTAACCTTCGTTGGATACCAGAAGATGAAACCAACGGAAAGCCAAGCTTGTGGTGATAGACTTGCAACAGTGACGAACATGCCTGAGACCGCAGCCGAAAGTGAAGGGGCTGTTAAAATCTCGCATGGACAAGCGGGTGCAGGCACAAAAGGGAAAAAAGAGCAGCGCACTTCTCCTTCTTTCAGTGTGTTGCTTGCGTGTTTGGCTTCAAGCAAAACCATACAAATAATACTTTTTTACTGTGATCTGTTTACAAAGTATCGAATGAAGTACTGGTTTGACTGGAGACAATACTACTCAATACTAGGCTTAAAGGTATCGACCCATCACTATTCTTGACTGACTGGTAGGGTTTCAAGGACAACAAAACTTAGAATTGATGTACTTATATTTACTGTACTGTAATGTACTTATATTTAGAGAGACCAATGCTAAACAGAGAAGAAGAGCTAAGACACCATTTACAATGCTGTCGTTTCTTCCCCTACCACAAGTGAACAAAGTAGTAGTTTTTATATGATGCATATTTTAACAAGGAATGTAATTTAACTATTCAGAACTATAACAAACTGCCTCTTTGATAAATCTTGTTATTTATACCCATATGCTCACTCATATTGGTGATAAATGAGTAGCCATTAATTTTTTGAGGTGTCATGTGTTTCCTGAACTGAATGGACAAAAAAAATGTTGTTGTAATAAATTATGACAAAAAGAGACATTCATAACTACCTTTTATTGAAGAAAAATTGACAACATTTTACACATTTTTATTTGCAGACCAAATACTGTAGAAATTGTAGGACAGGTTCAAAATAGTAGCTTCTGTTTGAGTTTTTAAAAAAAGTGTCCAAATCTACAATTTCTGTTTGTAAAGCCAAGAAAACTGAACAGAGAGGACATCCCTTAAACCCATATTGTATGCAATGACTTTCTACAAGCATACATAAAACAAAAGAATGCAACATAAGTATACTGCAAATGTAACAACTTTACAAGTTAAGTTAAAATATTCCCAGATTCATCATTTCCCTTCTTTTTATCTGGCAAAATATTGTGCAATGCATACTTTAAAAATAGTAATTTACTTCTTGTTTTTATCGCACAATAGATATTTCCATTCTTCATCTTTTAAGGAACACCTAAAAGTACAAGAGGCAGCCTTAAACATCCAACAAAATGCAAATTATTAAAGAAGAAAATCCCCTTTCTGCTAGAGACAAACGAGAAGGTTGCTAAAACGCCTGAGATATCTAAACACGATGGGAGGTAAAGACTGCCACGTACAATAGCCTGGTGGACAAGTAAATACTAATATAGCACTGCCACTCTCTGGCCAGTCTCCACCCCTCTCTATCGTTTGTTTTAGCACCATCACTAAAGGCAGTGTGTCTTAGCACTTTGGTATGAAACATGAAACGCTGAGGCATGTGGGCAATATTTAAGGCGCAATCTACTAAAGTTCGAAAGCACTGCATGATGACGACGATAAGCATGATATTCATGATCGTATGTGCACGCTACAAAAAACAAGATCCCACCAGGTTTAAAAATGGAAGGATAACAAGACATAAATTCATATATCATAAGATGAGCAGGGCAGTGAGTCTGTACATGTAGACAAGATGACAGAACATCGCTCAGGCACTGTTGTGTTGTGTGGGTTTTTGAGGTATGTGTGACCAAACACACACAGATGCACACATTAATATACACTCTATGTAAGTAAAAGTAATAAACTAAAGCTTTCATACAAATTAACAAGGGGCACTCCACCATTTTTTACACCGTAAGAGCAGACATGAGGGAAATGGAGATGCAATTCTAAATAGCTGGAATGCCCCTTTAATGTGTGACTAGCTTCACCGTTGCAAACTGTAGTTTATGAAGTTATTTATGTTTGTTGCTACTGACCATTTGTGCATTATATTTTAGGGTATAGAAAATATAAATCACACAGGGATGTGCTGAATTTGTCTGACAACAGCAGCACGGTTTAAAATAAATATTTAAAGGAATAATTTAACATTTTGACATGTACTCTTTTTCCCTTTCTTTCCGAGAGTTGGAAAAGAAAATCAATACCACTTTTGTGTCCATATGATAAATAGGAACAGTCACCAGCCAGTTAGCTTAGCATAGAATAAAGAAAACAGGAGAAACAGCTAGCCTGACTCTGTCCAAAGTTTAAAAAAAATCAAGCACCTCAAGCCCACTGATTTACACATCAGGCTATACCCTATAAAACTGGAGTGTAAAGATAACACTTCGTGGTTTTACAGTGTTTTATTTGTCAGGGACCAGTAGCTTCCGGGAGTTTCCACTGGTTGCCCTGTAACCTCAAAGTAACAACAAGACTCCAAGAAGCAACTGCACCAGTCCAAGAAATAGTCTGGCACATAATGTCTCATAAAATCAAATAAATGTTTCTTAAAAGATTTTTGTGCAGTTTAAATAAACATATCATGTGTTATTTATAGCATTTAAGAGGTGCTGGTAGGTGGATTTTGTTAGCTTTGGTCAGAGCTACTGTTTCCATCAGTCTTTATGCTAAGTTAACCAGCTGCTGGATATAGCTTCTGTCATATAGCACTGCAAGTCTGCAGTGTATATAAATTTTCTCTGAACTCTCCGCAAGAAATCAAATAAGTGCATTTCCCTAAATGTCAAACTATTCTTTTTAAAGTAATTAAGTAGTTAATAGGATGAGCATAAAAAACTAAATGTATCTACAGAAAAACAAACCTTACCAACAAAATGTCCAAGGAAAAACAAACACTGGCAATCCAATCCCAAAGCTGAGATTTTATCCTTCCGAGTACACTCACAAATGTTTGTGAGGATGCTTTACAGTGGTTTGTAAAAGCAGAGTTTCATACATGGCCGTACAAGAGTTTTTCTCTACACGAGCCACTTCTCCATGCACGTGTGAAACACGGTCTCATTTGAGTGCCAAAAGACGTGTTCGACACCGGGAACCGAACAGATGATCAGATCTCCACGAGCTGCCAGCGTCTTCAGGCCGAAAACATCTCTTAAATAAAACTGAAACAGGAAAAGAAGAATATGATTTAGGGAGTGTTCTTCTAAATTCATTTTACATTTTAAAACTGGTATATCATCCTAAGGCAGCACATAACTGAAGAATATGAACTGAAGAAACATCAGATATATGTAAGTGATCCAGCTCCAGCAAAGATCTTAAACTGATAATCTTTATTTTGTATGCTTCATTTATTTGAAAAAATTCTAAACAGGCTACAATGATGCTCAGCGCAAATTATTCCTCATGTATAGGGAAAGATAATCTGTTGATGTTTGGTACAAACCTAAATATATTGTAGAACTTTATGTAATGCAGAACTTAACCAAAAAGCCAAATATCACAGTTACATTCAGTTACGTTACCGTTACAAATATAAACGTGCAGGTATAAAGCTCTCGCGGAAGAGAAAAGACATAGATTGTTACATGATTTAGGTGAGATTAAAGATAAAGTCAATTTCATGTTTTATTGTTCTTTAAATGATGATTGATAAAGATGCCACTTCTTAGTAAATCTGTTCATTTCTCATTACTTCTTCTGGTTGGACAATTATAAAAAACCTGAGTTGTGTTTGAGGAAGTTATTTTTAAAAGTGGGACGGAAAATGAAGTTCTTTGTATTCAACATAAAACTGACGTCTAAGAAGTTCTGTGGTTGTCTGATAAATCCACTGCAATGGTATCTTTGGTATCTTAGAAGTCCAAGTGTGCATGACACAATAAATAACTACCTATAGATGAAAATAATCCAAAATAATATCAAAGTATTTGTAATGATCACAAAGGGCGTTGAAATAAATCAAAACCAGTGTTGTATATGTGTGTCTGTTGTATGATTTTCACTCACATCTTGGTGCTGCATCTCAACGACGGTCTCATTGTTGTCATAAAATCCAAACTGACTAAAAATCATGAGAGACACGGGGATTTGATGTGTGAGAATCACATGTAAGTCATCTGATCATGCTAAAAAAGCAGATGTTGCAAAGCCAAGTAATGCGTGAACAAAGCATAGAAATTATTACATGACATTGGTAAAAAAACAGACTTTGAAGAAGCCACATTAAAGCCGTAAAAAATGGAAAACTGGTGCTACCTTGTAGTTTAATCAGTGTATGAATCAAAGTAAATTGGTAAAAGGAATCCCTTAGCTGTAGCAGAGAAATTACTTGCAATCTCAAGTATTTTGGCTTTCTTCAGAGGTACATGCATAATATTCAATGAAATGAATCAACTCCGGTCTTTTAGAGGTATTTTAGCAGTCAGTTCTATGCAATTGTGGGTCCAGTGTACATGACAGACAAATAGGAATGCATTTGACGACACCCCGACTTTGACTATCAAAGTGCAAAAATGTCCCAATTTTAACCCTGTGCTGACTAAACACATGCAATGTGTCAGTTTACCATATAATCGTTTTGTCTATAACAAAGATTATTACATTAAATCATATGTCAAATTAAAAGAGCATGAGCACGAAAATATTTTTTTTAAATTAAAAAAAACGGAGGATGAACTCACCTTGACTGCCAGGGAGTGATGACTCCATCGTCTGGTCCTCCGATTAAGACCAGTTTTTTGATTCTGAGGAAGTTCTTCCTCCACTCTGAGATTGAGACATAAAACACACAGTGACCACTTTATTAGGTACATCTGTTCAACCTCTTGCAATCCAGTAAAACAACTTGCTAGCTTTACCTGATATATTGTGTCACTGAGGAAGACGACATCTTGTTCACTGCAAATAGCTTCTTTGTATTTGTGCATCTTTATTTATACCATACTAGATTAAATAAAAACAAAATGCATATTCTAGAAAATAACTTTTCCTATTATTCAGCACTCTCCAAGGGACCAGCTGAAGGACCTTGTTATGATGAGTTATTGAGTTATTAGGCACAAAAACCTTCTTCTACTAAATGATATTTCTTTTTACGAGTCACAAAGTCAAAATCTGTCACTGTTGAATCATAAAGACAAACGCCCACCTACTGATAGTTACATATAAAAACTTGAAGGAATGTGCTTACCTGTTGAATTTGGATTGTGTCTCTCACTGTTGAGCAGAGCCAAATAATCACTACTGTTCACATAGATGTCTCTGTGGTGGGGGTCTGGAGAGGGAGGAAGAGGACAGCACACACTTTCTTATAGTATATCTCTTTGAATCTGACAACACCACAATCAGTATCTAATTCTGAGGTTTGAAAAGCTCAGGAATTACTAAATTGTATGCCTTCACACACCTTCTGTGTGTCAACTATATGAGAAAGTTATTCCTGGCGTCTCACCGTTCCAGTAGTTGCAGATGGATATCCTCTGACCCATTGCAGTGTAGCAGAGGTGGTAGAGGTTGGACTTCACAAACTGTGGGAAGAGGAACTTCAAGTAGTCTGTGTCTGAGAGAAAACAAAAGAAAAAGAGCAGGATGTAAATGAAGCATTGTGCTGCTACAGAGATGCCCTGGCCTTTGATCATATTCTCAAGATGTCAGGGATCACAGTTGTTTGGTACAGACCCCATCAATCTCATCATCATCATTTAGATTTTTTTTCCTATAACCACTAAAACATTTACTTATATGACAATATCTGTCAAAATAATCGTAATATGATTTTTTCTTTTTGCATGTCGTTCACACTGTTTTCACAGTTTTGTTAGAAAAAATATTGTTTACAAGTGATTTAAACCCACCTCCATATTGTCCGGCTTGAGGCGAGGACAGAGAGATGAAAGACTGGACGTTGTGGTCAGACAGAGTGGAGAGGATTCCTCTGCAAATAAGTCCACCTGTAAAGTCAACAAAACAAATTTTCATCAGTCTTTTTACCTACTTAACTTCATCTTGGATAGAATGGTGATCACTCGCTTTGTCTATGCTGCTGTTGAAGGTTTAGAAAATATTGGCTTGTTTACCAGGAAAAAATGCAACTTAATGATGTTTTATTCAGAATTTAAAGAGAATTTGTTTCTTAACCCACACATTAAGTTATTATCTTCAGGGCTTCAATCTGCTTCTTTTCTTGATTAAACTTAAATGCTTGGTTGATACGATGTCAGGGAGTAGTGAAAACCATCCGTTATAGTCTCTGCAAGTCAAATGTGACATTTTTAAATGTCTTGTTTTGTTCGACCAACATTCAAAAAACCTGATGATATTTATCTTTCACGTAAGACAAATAAAAGCAAACATCCTCGCCATTTAGAAGCTGGAATTAGGAAACATTTGCCATTTTTGCTTGAAAAACATTGTTAAAGTAAATCATTGCTTATCAAACTAGTTGCCAATTAGTTTTCTTTTGATCAGCTAATCAACTAGTTGTTTCAGCTCTAATTAGAATAATCACATTGACGTTCCTAAAAATACATTTCAGTTTGATTTTCAGAATAGTGTCACATTTAATCTAAAGGAATAATAAAAACTAATAAACAATAATATAAACATGTGAAAATAATTGGAAATTAATTTGATTTATTGATTAAGTTCCCCACAGAAATACTAATGTTTTGTGGTAACAGGTTGAGTGAATAATTTAGCGGTTTGAATTACAAGCTGCTGGCTGGGAATTTCCAAATGCTGATGGAAGCACCAAGAGTCATAAAAAATATATCCACAGAATAAAACAGCAAGCAGAAAGGCCTGTAAAGCCCTATCTTTTGAATTTAGGAGTGAAATATGTACAATTTAAAGAATACAGTGTCATTTTGAGGTCATCTTTTGCAAGAATGGCATTGTAACTAAAGACACATTCCAAGACTCTTTCATAATCTTAAGCAAATACCACATTTATGTCACTATTTCATATTGCACCAATGCACTCACAGACCTTGAGAGTAGCAGATAAAGTTGACCCCGTCTGCTGCATTTTGCATTATTGGGTAAATAGCTGCCTTGAATCCCTCCACTTGCTTCCACATGGGCTGCAGGCTGGCACTTCTGTCGAACAAGTCGATAACCGTCACATTTGTTCCAGGATGGGACTGCAGGAATTAGAAGAAGATGGTATCACTTAATAAACATGGTGTACTGAGCTTACAGGGTGGGACTGTGTACAAGTAATTCCTCTAATTGTTGCATGAAGTGTTAAACAGCTACAAGAAACAACACATTATCATCAGCATTAAAAGTAACAGCAGAGTTAGACAGCAAGGCAAACCAAACCTCCTGTGTTACCAAAGGTCTATGGGGATGTTTGGCTACTAATTGTTCAGGATATGCTTTAAATATTGATGATTCATTTAGATGTTTGGTAAGAAGGCAGGATCACAGACTAACTGAAGCAGAGAGAGTGCAGCCTGAATTTCCGCTTTCGATTTACTTTCGTCCTCCAGAAATATAGCCTGCTTTCAGTCTTCAACTTTCTAATACAGCAGAGGTAAAAGAAAGAGGAACCTGATCTTGGTCTAACCTCATCAGCTGTTGCCGGAGTACCCACAAAAAAAAAACTTCCCTTTACCAACATCACCACACCGTCAACTTGACCAGGGTGTGTAAGGGCTTTGGATAGCTCAAAAAGAAAAACAGGACAGGAGATTTTCAACTCTTCATTGTGATCTTCAGGTACTGACAACTCCTGTGCACAGGTCACAGTTCTCACAGATTTAATGTAACAAAAAGTCCAGATTGGCTTGAGATAGTTTGGCATGTTGGATATACAAATGGTCAAGAACATTAATAGATTCAGTGCAAACTACAGGTTATAATAAACAAAAGTAACACATTTACAACTCTATAACACATCTGTATGTGTATGAACCTACTTTATTTAGTACTAATCACTCACTCTCATGTGGTGTTGCTGCTGCAAACCAATTGTATTTGCATTACAAGACAATCTTCAAACTAACTATACATACAGAGTACATGTTGCATAGGGCAGGTCCACGTTTAGCAGAGAACATGAGGTTATACAAGCTGTAAGGCCTGCAGTATACTGTATAGGTCAACTCCTGAATAATGCAATGTTTATATACCATACAAATCAATAAAACAACACTGAACAGTTCTTCTTTATCCCGACCACTCACCTCGTTAATGAACCCAAGTAGGTTTTTAAAATCCGCTGAGCTGTCGAACAAACCGTGCACTATGATCACCGGCTTGTACCCGACCACCGCAGCCCAGAGGCACGCACCTAGCAGCGGATACAGCAGCCCGGCCGCCCCGCTGCTCCACCTCCTCCTCCTCGGTCTTGACACCGCACAGCCCTTCATTATAACTTTTTTTTAAAAACACACAATATAAAACCTTAACTTACAGGTTTGTTAAATAAAAGAGCTACTTGTAAAATAAAATTATAAAATTTTATCCTGATGTTTTGGCTAATGTGCTATTCGTGTCCATTTCTTTTTCCAAGCCGCGGAACAAAAGAGCTGAAGTCCGCTCGCCAGTGTCCCTTAAATGATCCTGTTTTGCGCAAAGACTGTGTGTTTATTGTTTTATAACACTTCCACGAGAACACAGCTGAGCTTTCCTTTGGTTTATTTTGTTTGTTCCGGTTTTAAATTACAAGCAATGCGGCCGCTGCTGATGTCATTTCCGTTTTCAGATTCTCGTCTAATCAGCACGGACACATGATTACCGCGCTCATCACTAATAATAACGTAACAACGGATAAGTATTATTGTATTATTATTTCTTTCTTTACCCAGTCACTTATTAGTTAATAGTTATTAAAAATATTTTTAAAATACTAACCAGGAAAGTGTATCGCTGCGATTAAAAATGTACTGGGCACCAAGAGCATAGCTGGGTAACAAAAACCTATAAAACAGAATTATAATAAGAGTCAATGCTTGACAGTATTATAAGGAATATAGAACGGATGCCTAACAGATCTATTAAATTCATCTTAAAACATTAATATTAATATAAATAATAAATCATTCTGCTAGTTTTTTCCCCCACACACCTAAACTGATCATGCTACATTTCCTATGATGGATCCTTGATCAATCATATACAATTACTGTTAAAATGTACAAGTTATGAGTCATCCTGAAAAAAAATTGCTATTGACTGTGTGAAGTAATAACACAATAATCTCTACTCAAGGTCCACTTATGTAATTGTTCTTGAGCTTTCAGCCGTATCAATATTTACTGAGTAGTCATGTTCCATTATTCTGAGCCCCTTTAGGACCAGCTAATTTCTGCAGGGGTGCCATCACACTGACGCACCAGTTATTGCAAAACAAACCGCTGAGGTGTTTCTACCCCACCTTTCCTAATGACTACATCTCTCTCTCTCTCACACACACACACACACAGCATTTAAACAAAGGATCACGTGATAACAGGCTTTATTAACCAGTCCTTCAAGTTGAGAGCAGAACTACACGCCAAAGCCTCTTCACATTCATCTCAAAATAAAGTAAATACATACATGCACTGTCACCATTAATAACCACCTTTCTGCCTTTTGGTCCATTTTCAAAACACCTACAAAATCATTGGTTTCCATAAACATTTGTAACACGAGTCATGTTTATTCGAGGCTGCTGATCATATGTCTTGTGAGGAGTACCTTCACTTTACACACATATGTTTCTGGCTTGTTCGGATTTATGATGGAGTGTCAGGCTTATTTTAACATTGTTTTGCTTTCACCCAGATATTCTGCAGCTTTAGATGCCTCCAAGAAGAGCATCCATTGTATCATGCATAACGCGGCTTGCTTGCACAGCTCTTGCTAGAAATGGAAAGTGACTTATTGCTTCATTTAAAGCTTTAAAAAAAAAAAGCATCAAAAGGCCCTTAGAGACATCATGTTCAGTCTTCAGTACTGTCTCAGATTTAACAGCTCTAGTAAAGCGTGCCCAAAAACATATCCACAGGTCAAAAAAAAGCCTCATCAAGACTACAAAATGTTGGTGTTTGGTGTAGAAGAGTGGCTATATCCTATTGGAGAGGAGCAGCTCTACACAGTAGGCTGCAGTAGTTCCTGCAGCTGACACAAGGTGTCCTTCAGCGTGACCGCTATTGTCTCTGCATGCGTCTCCTCGCAGCAGTTGAAAGCGGTGATGGAGAAGTGGACGTGGTCGGCCTGGGGGTTGTAGCAAATGGCGTAACCGTCGGGAACGAGGGGCCCGAAACACATCACGCTGTCCGTGTTGGCAGGCACCTAAAGAAGCAAGAGAGATGAAAAAAAACAAGATACTGTAACAAAAGAGAAAAAGTTAGACCTGCATAAACTGCCTGTCCCCTATCAATATACATTACATCACAATTTGACATCACATTTTTGTTGAAAACAATAAACTGCGTACTTTAAATGCGTAAAACAAAACTTGGAATCATTCAGACACCAACATTTTGTAAAACATAACACAACTGAAACAATCCGTCAATGTTTGAGTAGATGGACAGAGAATTAATCAGCAACCATTTTGATAATTGCTGAACCAAGTTATTTTTTAAGGAAAATACCAAATATCCGCTGTTTCTGACCCTCCAGTGTGAAGATTTCCTGCTTTTCCTTGTCTTATATAATAGAAGTTAAATATTGTTGGGTAAAGAACTGTTGTTTGAACAAAACAAGCTTTTCAAGATGTCCTTTTTTGACCAAACAAATAACTGATTAATTGACTGTTACATTAATCTGTAAAGAAAGTGACTGGATATGATCACATCTTTCAGCATCGGCCAGCACTTGTAGCCAAAATCATAATTCTGTGGTTCCTAAAAGTAGGTGAAAAACTGAGGGAAATAAGTGGATCTCACTACTATTTCAGTACTTAGTTAGCTAAATTAAAAATGTATGTGTGTTGCAATTATATTGTTTACATAACTTGTTTACTTTTTCTAATGCCAATGTCATTATTGAGAATGTATTTAAGTTGCATTTGTTATTTCTACATTATTTAAATTTACTCCAAGTAAGTACAATTGCTTTGAAGTCTCAAGAAAGCCACTTTTGTCTGCCTGCCTGTGTTTAGAGGGAATTAAAACTTTCCCACCATTAAACGTCACATAACATTCAAATCTATGAGGACAAAAACCATCTCAAATGGGGTGCAGTGAGCTAAAAGGTTAAATCCTTTGAATCTTTACCACAACAGACGTGTTGACATCTGGTGTCACTGAACTGTATGTAAATTACACGTCTGGACTGAATAGTGTGAGAAGGTGAATTAAAGGAAAAGTGTCGACTTTGATCAAGCAGGATGAATCCAGATTTAATCACCAGAGTAAGGAAACTCACACTGCATCCATTAGCTAGCTACTTTGTAAACGGGGCAATAACAGAAAGTGTGATTTATAAAACTCAATAAATTAAAACAGGCCATATAAACCACACATGCTTCTGCTGTCGAGAACACAATTCAAGCCCACACCAGTCCAGCCGATAGGTTTACAGGAGGTTCTGTAGGAGCACATAACCTAAAAGTCTCAGTGTCATCATATAAAAAAATCTGTAGATAAGAAGATTGATTGCTGGAAACTCCCAAACTGCATATTGTTAGCAGTAAATACACCACATTAAAATAACATCACATGCTCCAGAACAAATGGAAAACTGCTGATAGAAAATTCCCAATATATTCACAGTATCATAAAAAATCCCAACTTCCTGTTCCTGCATGTGCTACAGGACTGTCAATACCTTCTGTAAAACAAATCTCTAGCCAAAAAAGACACACGTTACGACACACAGAAACGCACCTGCCCTGTTCGGAGTTTCCAGTGCGTTGCCAGGCCGTAAGCTGTATCCATGAAGATTTTGGGAATGCTGAGTCCTTCCTCGATGGCCTGTAGCTTGAGTCCCAGAAGGTGGCGGTCAATGCCGTGTCCTTTAAGCGTCTGAAAAGAGAAGGGGGGAAAAACACCGAGATAAGTGTTTATCAGTTAACAACAAATGGCAAAAGCTGTTGAAAGTCTACTTGTTATTTACCTGATCAGTCAGAGCTGCATAAGTATCAACAGCTTCTCTGAACAGTTGTAGCTTTGCCTCCCGCTGTAACACAAAAACGTAAACCACACCACGATTACAAGCTAATCTACATTTCTTCTCGCTGTTAAATCACCCGGGTCGAAACAAGCAAAAAATTAAGCCTGTGTTTGCGTTTCTCACCGATACAGATGGATCAGCAAAAGCAAGAATGAACTTGAGCGTCTGATTTGTGGGCGAGCGGATATATTCTGTCCTCCCACCTCGGAACATCCGCTGAGAGATAATATCACAGGAAGCACAGACTTCATTGTGAACTCTACAAAAAAACAAAAAGTGAAATCAAAAACACAAACAATGTTAATTTCAATCTTCAGTCTGTTCTTCACCAATGTATGCGCAAAATTGAATAATGAATTCTAAAGTAGTGTATTGCACACTTCTAATTTAAATGTACTGCTTATACACAAAAGTGCAATAACATGTGGTTTGCAAACACTTTAAACAAATAAGGTGCTTTTTACCAGCAGTATTCCCTTTACACTGTAGCAATAAAATATTTATTGTAAATCTTAACTTAAACATTAATGTAATCAAATCAAATATAAAACCAAAGCTATTTACCACTGCCAGGGCATTACCTTTTATCTAGCTTGTTAAAACAAGTTAAGAGTCCAGAGCCATAATCATTACATAACAGGCACCTTCTGAGCAACAGGTTAACATATCTAAATCTGTTTTCTTGTTTGTTTTTTTTGTTTTTTTACAGGTATCAGCAGAAACATTTTTCTTTTATCATCAGGGAGCAGCATAAACAGTCTGTGTTCAGTAGCAAGTGTCCCTGTTAGAGTGAGGTGAAGTGGTCGAGCAGAAGGCGTATAGCAACAAGCGGATGCGGTTGTGCTTGCCTCACACAACGTCCACCGCCGAAGTTGAATTGTCCTGAACTTTTTGTACACACCGCGCAGCACAAATCATTGGAAGACAGACTAATCCTCGCTGTTTGTGAGTTTCCAGAAACTATTACTGTTTACTAAATAGTTATCAGGACATCAACAGGAGGGAAATCACATGGCAGAGCATCCCTGCTAAACTAGATGTAGGCCTATCAGGTAAAGTATATACAGTGGGTACGGAAAGTATTCAGACCCCTTTAAATTTTTCACTCTTTGTTTCATTGCAGCCATTTTCCAAAAATCAAAAAAGTTCATTTTATTTCTCAGTAATGTACACTCAGCACCCCATCTTGACAGAAAAAAACAGAAATGTAGAAATTTTTGCAAATTTATTAAAAAAGAAAAACTGAAATATCACATGGTCATAAGTATTCAGACCCTTTGCCGTGACACTCATATTTAACTCAGGTGCTGTCTATTTCTTCTGATCATCCTTGAGATGGTTCTACACCTTCATTTGAGTCCAGCTGTGTTTGATTATACTGATTGGACTTGATTAGGAAAGCCACACACCTGTCTATATAAGACCTTACAGCTCACAGTGCATGTCAGAGCAAATGAGAATCATGAGGTCAAAGGAACTGCCTGA
>NC_060158.1:10776724-10782872 GCF_021292245.1 Micropterus dolomieu
GTGGCTTCACAACAACTCCGTGGCTGTTCTTGAATGGCCCAGCCAGAGCCCTGACTTAAACCCAATTGAGCATCTCTGGAGAGACCTGAAAATGGCTGTCCACCAACGTTTACCATCCAACCTGACAGAACTGGAGAGGATCTGCAAGGAGGAATGGCAGAGGATACCCAAATCCAGATGTGAACAACTTGTTGCATCTTTCCCAAAACGACTCATGGCTGTATTAGATCAAAAGGGTGCTTCTACTAAATACTGAGCAAAGGGTCTGAATACTTATGACCATGTGATATTTCAGTTTTTCTTTTTTAATAAATTTGCAAAAATTTCTACATTTCTGTTTTTTTCTGTC
This sequence comes from Micropterus dolomieu, assembly GCF_021292245.1. NCBI lineage: Eukaryota > Metazoa > Chordata > Actinopteri > Centrarchiformes > Centrarchidae > Micropterus > Micropterus dolomieu. The sequence goes on from NC_060158.1 coordinate 10,777,074, forward strand.
AAGATGGGGTGCTGAGTGTACATTACTGAGAAATAAAATGAACTTTTTTGATTTTTGGAAAATGGCTGCAATGAAACAAAGAGTGAAAAATTTAAAGGGGTCTGAATACTTTCCGTAGCCACTGTATATTAGCCTATAATATTAACCAAAGTTAAATAGGCTACAGCTGTGTAGCACACAGAAGCCATTGCCATGGTACTGTCCATAGAGTGCCTGCCATTTACTTGCGGAGTGCTGTCTTACTTCTCCCATCCAGCGTAGCCTAGTCTGCCGAAGCCTCCCTCCACTGCTTGTTTGGGTGGGTGATTTGCAGACTGATCAACATCCCACCCCTCCTGTGACCCATGGTTTGACTGTATGTGTATTCAGAGCCAGTGAGCAATGGACAAAATAATAATAATAATAATAAAAACTGCGTTAGCGTGAGATAAAATATTTGTCAGCATTAATTAATTAATGCATTAACGTGATAATAACGCGTTAACATGCCCAGCCCTAGTTTAAATGTAAATGAATAAATTAATACCATTTTGTACATTATTTCTACTGTCATTTCTAATTCAGGGTATATACACAGGAATCCTGAAGTAAAATTCAATACCTTTAAGACCTTTTCAACATATTTCAAGACTGACACTTTGAGATTAAATCAGCCATACACCTTTAAAGGGGATATTTTTGAGTTTTTAAAAGGAATTTAAATATATTTATAACAAATTTATTGCCTATATGTCGTCAGGTTGTAACGCCACCTAAAAATTGATGCATTCACCAACTTTCTCAGTTGCCTATAACAGCCTGTATAGGCCTATTGTTTTCTATGTGAAGGGCTGGTCAGATTTCCTGCCAAAAGCAACTGTCTTACATAGGTTATGATGTTTATATACGCAACATTACAGCAAATCATATGAAACACAGTGTAATTTTGTGTTTTACTTGGTTTAAACTAGATAATTTGAGCTTGCCTGCAATGATACGTGTGATAACTCGACCACTTGATCAATACAACAAAATTCAAATAGGCCAGGAGGGAACAAAGATGAAGAGAAAAAACTGAGTGATGAATAATGTAAGTAGTGTAACTTAGGCGGTGTAGCACAGGCACAACCTGGAGGAGGAACTAGTCTAAATGACTGTATTAGTATAATATTATAACATTAAGTTAAAAGTAAATTGTTAACTTAATAGTAAACTATAAGTTTGATATTAATATATTCATTATGTTCAATATAATAGTATATACCTTACCACTAGTGTAATATTAATTCAAATTACAGCTGTTTAAGTTTGGGGTTGTTTTTTTTTCATTAACTTTGTGCAAGAAAAATGCTCTAGGCTACATGATACTCCAACCTTGATTTTGGGCAGGCTACTAACTCCGCAATAATCATAACCGTTTATGCAGAACATTGAGTTCAACATTTATAAAGTTTGTTGCAGCACATCAAATTTTTATTTTTTTAAAATCCTGCTGCATCCAGGCTGTGATTGATCTGTGCACAAAAAGTGACATTAACAAGAGCATCGGCTTTATGGGAAGTTCAACGTGTTTCAATAAAAGGCAGAGATTCAGCTAAATAGCCAAACGTAAGCCAAACCCACACGCTCCTTGAATTTTCCTTGTTGTCTTCTGTCTTACCGATTCAGCTTCTTGCAGCACATCTCGCTCTTGTTTTTCAGGAACGGGGCTGTTCAAGTGGCCACAGAGCAACCGGCCAACCGGGTTAATCCCGTTACTCCTGATCGCCACTCCGACTATGTTTTGGACGATTAACATTGCGGGTCCGGCAGGGTGGGAGATTACGGTCGTAAATCATTTTCCGGTTCGCACGGATCTATTTTTTGGAGTGTTTAAGAGTGAAACAGGCGCTCGGTAGATCCCTGCGCCTGACATTACAGAGACGAATCACACAGTCAATACTCACTGCCTGTCTAGTATTTTTGGCTACGCATTATAAATAAATACGTTCACCTACACTTTTAGCAAACAAACTTTTGGACAAACAGGATTTTCACATTGAAAAAATTAACTTCAAAATTGAATACCTTGTTAAATGGCGATTAACAGTTTAATACTTTTTAATGGCCTTAATTTTCGCAAAATTGATTTATTACCTTTTAAGACTTTTTAAGACCTTGCGGACACCCGTACATAGCAAGACTACATTGAATAAATATTGATTTTCCATCTGAATCGTCAGAATGGTTGAGATTGAAATCCCAACCCTAATTAAATGTTGAATCAATATTGCAGTACTGATGAAAAACGACCATGTATGAGCGTGACATTGGAATAATATTGATTTATAGTTGCCCCGATTATACTTGATTGAGCATTGATTTGTAGTTGACTGGGTAACAACAACAATGTTGAAAAATCATCTATTTATAGTTGACCAGAAATGACATGATATTGAAAAGCCACGGATTTATAGTTGACCGGGAAATATGATTGAAAAGTCATCTATTTATAGTTGACCGGGAAATGACGTGATATTGAAAAGCCATGGATTTATAGTTAACCGGGAAATACTGTATGATTGAAAAGTCAATGCAGCATTATTGACCGGGAGACCATCGCTTGGTGGATCAACTTTCCTGAACCAGTCCACATCAGGTAAGCACATATTTATTTATCTAATGTTTAATTGTACCAAATTTGTAGACATTTATCGTTTATTGACATTGTCTAACATTATATGCAGTCATAGACTATATACAAGTGTTTCAATACCATTTTATACTGACAAATAGCACAATATCCAAGCTCCATCGTATTAGGATAAGTTACTTCGCTAGTATAAATGCTAACTTTATCACCAGAAGATAATATTCTGTACAGGACTGTAAATTATGTTAAAAACTGTACTTTATCTTTGCTCAGATTTCAACTGCTTTGCGAAATATATGCACACCTTTCTCATGCTCGTAACTGATCTTAGCTAATGCCCCTGTCATTTAACTTTAAATAAGCCAGCTAACTTGATACATCTGTCAGTCTTCTACAACTTTCAGCCTCCAGATTCAATCTATGACTGCATTTAATGTTTGACAATTTAAATAATGTTAAACTATAAACGTCAATGGATTCCACCACAGCCAAGCAGTCTACATCTTCAATAAACTGGCAAATTGGTAACATTAGTGAATTCAAGTAAGTTAACTGTTATATATATATATATAATATAGCGCCAATTCAGCCCGACTGACATTGTTCATCTTCACATCCTTTTCACTACTGAAAGTTGTTTTGTTTGTATGGTTTCTGTTATAGATGCCCTGACTGAACCAATGGGGACAGAAGTCTTTGACTTTGCCCAGGCAGCACAAAAATGGCTTCCTATGCTCCAGATCTGATGGGTGGACAGAGCAGAACAGGAGTAGTGAATTAATTTTTTTTATTCCATAAATAAACTTGTATTTTTTAACTGATTCAATTGTCCGTTATCATTTATACATTTTTAATATATTATAGTCTCTTTTATGTGGTTTAATATTGGTTGAAATAACATTGAAGTCATGTTGTGTGATATTTAGGTGGTGATGGCGCATAGATAAGATGCTTGCCTTTGGTGTGGGAGACCCGGGTTCAATTCCCCACTGTAACCCATCCACCATTGTGTCCCTGAGCAATAACCCCTAGTTGCTCCAGAGGCGTGCGACCTCTGACATATACAGCAGTTGTCAAGTTGCTTTGATAAAAGCGTCAGCTAAATGTAAAAGATTTTTAATTAGCTATGACGTTGTTTCAGTATTAAAAAAGGGTGCAAAATGATGATGAATCAACATCACAGTCTGATGTTGATTCAATTAAATTAGCGTTGAGAGCAGAATGCCGTTTCAACGTCATTTCAATAGTAATATTGGTTGAAATATCATTGAAGTCAAGTTGATTGTTAGTTAGGCTATCATTTCAACGTTGTTTCAATAGTAAAATTGGTTGAAACAACATTGAACTCACGTAGATTTTTAGTTAGGCTTTGATTTCAACGTTGTTTCAGTAGTAAGATTGGTTGAAATACCATTGAAGTCACATTGATTGTTAGTTAGCTATGATTTTAACATTGTTTCAATATTAAAAAATGGTGCAAAATGATGATAAATCAACATCAGAGTCTGATGGTGATTCAATTAAATTAGCGTTGAGAGCAGAATGCTGATTCAACATAGTTTCAATAATGTTTGCTATCTGCCTGTAATTGTCTTATAAGTGAGTCAAATTACCTGCCCTGGAGGGACAATGAAGATTATTTTGTTCTGTTCAGGCAGGCTGAGGGACAGGTTTCTGAATGTAGATTTCTCTTCTAATGCAAAGATTAAATTAATCAATTATTGTGTTTTGATTTTGCTTTGGTTAGTGATGCTGCCTTCACTGACCTGTAGTAGGCGAGCTGCAGAGCGACCTGGATGAAGGCGTTCGGACTCATGTTGTGCTGCTTGGGAAGGTCCTTGCCAAACCTCTTGAAGTTGAACACATTCACATCGAGGTCGTTGATCAGTCTGCGGGAAATTTAAAACATTTTGTAGTTGTGATTAAATCATTCAGCACTCAAGGTTCACTCACTTAGTTTTACAGCAGAGGAACTTGCTAAAATGTCACCGTGCGATTTAGGTATGGAAATTCGGTCAGGTGTTAACAAGTCCAAGCCTCATTCAGAAGGTAGTGAGATATAACCAAAAGCTCTGGAAAAAGTTAGCAATTTAGGTTGGTTTTACACTACATACAGAAATGTGTTCCCAAGGTCAAGAATAAACCTGCATCCATATAATTTGTATTGTCTGTTGTTTTATATAATAATTATTATAATAATTCTAAAATGTTTCGCTTTTCATTTTGTAATACAAGTGATTATCAGAGATCTTACAAAGTAGAGCATTATATGGTAAAACTTTACTTTAACCCCAATTTAGCATTTATAAGCAGAATACAAACATGTAATAAATGGTTTATAACCACATTAACGTGGTTGTAAGCAGCTATAAGGACATTTTAAGTGTGACATTAATGTGCAGTGTCAACAACTATATCTTCTCCTATGAGAACATATTTTATATTATTGCAACTATATTATCTGTTTATACACCAGCCTCCACTTATGGTAGCCCACGGGAGGAGTTATGCCAAATACATTAACAAAACACTGTTAGCAACACAAGTTGCTAACAACTACATTATCGTGTGTTATAAACCATTTATTAATTGTTTATATACTGATTATGAACACTCAAAAGGAGGATTGAAAGTAAAGTATGTCATTTTTGGACATGACCATATCTGACCACAGATGTATTGTTTTTAGCTGCGATTCGCCTGTTACTCATGCCGCCTCACCAAGCTCCGTGTGTTGTCGCATCTTTAATGAACAAAGTGTTTCAAAGTTTTGCGCATTCTTTCAGAGCCAAAGCCAACACCTGTCTGATTCCAACACCAACAATCTGGTTGATCACTTCAATCATATCTGCTTGTCGTCACTAAATATTACTGCTCCTCTAAAGGTTAGGCCTACGTCTAAAGCTAGTAAACAACCCTGGATAAATGACAGCATTCGCAGCCTAAAAAGGGAATGCAGGAAAGCAGAGCGCAGATGGAAAAAATCCAATCTCCAAGTCCATTACCTCAGTCTGAAGGATTTATTAATTAACTACAATAAAATGGTTAAGGATGCGAGAACACACTATTTTTCTGAACACATTACTACACATAAACACAATCCCAGGTTTCTGTTTAAGACTGTGGATCAGCTGGTAAACCCAACCCCTCCTTGTGCCTCAGCTGGAAGTAATGATGACTGTGAATTG
>NC_060158.1:10782972-10788471 GCF_021292245.1 Micropterus dolomieu
ATGACCACATTACTCCTATTTTAGCTTCATTACACTGGCTCCCAGTATGTTTTAGAATTGACTTTAAAATTCTATTGATCACTTTTAAAGCTCTTCATGGCCTCTCGCCTTGTTATATTTCTGAACTTTTAGTCCCATACGCACCAGCACGTACCTTGAGATCCTCGGGCAGAGGTCTGTTGTCTGTTCCAGAGTCTCGACTGAAAACTAAAGGGGACAGAGCGTTTGCTGTCAGGGCCCCGAGGCTCTGGAACAGCCTGCCCAAGGAAATCAGGTCGGCTGAGTCATTGAACTCTTTTAAGTCCCTTCTTAAAACATACTTTTATAGGAGAGCTTTTCCCGATCTTATTTGACTTTATTTTATCCCTTTTATTTTATTTTACTAATTTTATATTAAATTTTCATGCTCTTATCTTTTTTTTGTATTATTCTTTACACTTGTTAAAGCACTTTGTAACTTGTTTTTGAAAAGTGCTCTACAAATAAGGATTATTATTATTATTATTATTTTTATTTCAAGGTATTCTGGGCAAGATCTGCCCAGCTCAATTCCACGCTGCATGTCTGAAAAAAGCTTTAGTCCTCATTTAGGTCTTGGCATCTGAGTGATTTAAGAGTGCTCTGAAATTATAAAGATGCGTATAAAGGCTTGTGGGAAAAAGCCCGGATCACAATAACGACTTCTAATGTTTTTAAAAAGTCAGTCAAGCCCAATGACAGCTTTTTGTTTAGTTGCGGTTAAATTTACAGAGAAGATAAATGTGTTTACACTCCTGTGGCTTTTGCTTTAAGCCAAGTTCATTTCAGCTTTGCTAGATTTAGAAAAGCAAACATGTAGTTTACACTGTGCAGCCAGGCCATTCTTCCATTCTTCTCTTATCGTGTCAAGTATCCCATAGACACGTTCTCACTAAAACCACTCCACCCTGTTCAGAAAAATGAGTGAGAAGCTTACATATCGAGGTTCTGCTTGGCGTGCTCGATGTCCCTCTTAATGTCTCGGTCTATGTGAAAGTAAAGCTTCTTGGGCATCGGTAGAGGGATCAGCGGCGCTCTCTTTGGGTCTGGTTTCTCACTGCAGTCAGGAAAACACAATTACAAGCACATGAGCATGAAAGACGTAAAGGAGAAACACAGCCAGTTCTCACTTCATATTCTATCATAATGATCCATTTTGACTAAATCTGTGTATGTTTCTTTACTACAAAGATAATCGCTATGCCTTTTGGGTTGGCTGTGTTTAGAATTATTCTGTAATGAGACATTAAGCTAAAGCTTTAGCATGTACTTGGTAACGCTTTGCCAGCGGCCTATGGCCTAGTGTGTCTTTTCATGAGAAAAATGTAAGTTCAAATCATTTTGGACAAAAGTGTCAGGTAGTTGATAAACTGAAAAGTAAATAAAAACTATCACTGAACACAGAGCATTTGTTTTTAAAAAAAGAATACATTTTCTAGTGGATAGTGGAGTTTCAACAGGCCCAGAAGCAAGATAGATATAAAGATTTGAGTAACAATCATGGTTAAAAGTAAAGAGTCTCGCTTTAACAAGCCGCGTTTGAAGCCGACAAGTGAAGAGTACTTTCATGTCAGCAATATTTACATTTAGCTTGGTTCAGCTTGGTTCCCCTGCTACTAGCTGTTTAAATAATCTACCAGCAATCATTTTGACACACAAAGATAATTAATAAACAAGACTGAGAGTATAAAGTCATGCTAGCAGCTCTGTGAGGCTGTATGTGTATAATGTTTACCATGGTCACCATCTTAGTTTAGCTTGTTAGCATGCTAACATTTGCTAATTAGCACAAAACACAAAGTGTGACTGAGGTTGATGGGAATGTCATCAGTTTAGCAGGTACTTGGTCAGAAAAAAAATTCTGACCTGATGGTGTTGCTAGATGAAAAGTAAGGGATCGCCCAAGCTATTCAAATTCATGAATACAGTACTAAAGAGCCACACACACGCTAAATGTATTTACACATGTCTATTTTCTGGTAACAATACAGGTTCAAGCTAAAAGCAGCCAGAGTTTGGCTTCAGTGGTACATTTTTTAAAGCTTTAACAACACTTTCATGCATAAAGTAAAAGTCCAGTTCAAATGTCAAACTGATAACTCTGTAACAAACAAAACATTTTTATTAACCTTTACCAGTAAAAGTACATTTTAAAGAATTCTCTCAATTTCAATACTATGGGATGTATTGAACCAGCAAGTTCAATACATCCCATAGCAGAAGCAGTTATATTTTCTTTTTAACTCAAATAAACAACACTGTATCCAGCTAAAGTGTCTGAGGCCTTGTTTGATTGGCTCACAGTCCGACTGTATGGCAGCCAGCAAGGACAAAATTATGTTTGCTGGATTGTAAACTCAGACACAATTTAGGAAATTATTAAGACAAGAAAAAGAAAAAAAAAAAATACATAAAACACCACAAATGCACCAAGATAGGTGTCTCTCCTCATTAACCCTTTATCTCACCAGTACTCCAGGATGTGATCCAGCAGCGTTGCTATTGGCGGACCCTCAGCTATGGCTTGTTCATACAGAAGACCCCACGAGCCGTCCTCGCCCACCACAAACTATTCTCACACACACACACACACACACACACACACACGTTACAGTAGGCTGTAGCTGTATCAGCTACTTTTATATAAATGAACAATTCCGTGTCATATGTGAATATTCCTGCCGCTCACCTGCAGCGTTTTATCAAACCAGCGGTTGCCACTGTTGGAGAACGTCCCGCCTCCGTGCAGAACCTGTGCTGCCTTGCGGCTGGCGTACCTGTCAATCGAAGACAGAACAAACAAAATTAACATAACTACTTGAGAGTTTCCATTTCATCCTACTTTATACTTCTACTACATTTATTTGCCGCTGGCGGCCTTAAAGTATATTAATTATTGTGTTCCTATGAGTGATTCTGACTGTCATGCAAACCCAGCTGTGTGATTCCCTGTCGAGGATTGGTTCCTCTGGAGCTGAGACCACCTACTTCCTGTTTGCTGTGCGCTGGCGTCTGTGATTGGTGTGGCTGTGATCCGACCGAACCTACCAATCAGGACTCTTCAATCAACGCCAGCTGGACTATAAATAGCTTGTGTCCACAGTTCGGCGACTGTTAGCCAGTGATCAGTTCGCCTTGCTGTTGGTTGCATACACTGTTAGTTTAGTGAGTATTTAGAGTGTTTGTATTTCTTGATATTGTCTGTCTGTTGCCTGTCTGAGTGGCTTCAGACAGTAGTTTTGAATCATTGTAAATCACATAGCGTGATATAGTGCACCAAGCGTTGGGCACTCTCTTGTTTGGGTATTCTACGTTGCAGAATAACTGCTCGTTTGTTTACTTTGTACTTTTGTCAGCATATAGGTGCTGACCTCATTTTGTTCTTTAGTGTGTGTTTTTTGAGCTGAGTAACTGTCTCTGAACAAGACCCTCTTTTGTTTGTGTATTTGTCAGTACCTATATAGACTCTCTTTGTTGCATTTTCTTGTGCGAGCTCATTAATTAAACCTTTGACTTTAACCGGAACATTTCAGTTGTCCTATTCAATCTCATTTCTATCCCAATCACTTGTTGCTGCCCTACCTTAACGAGCTGGGTCGTAACATTAGTTACTTTTTTCTTTAAAAAAACATGATGCAGTACTATACTATTAATCTACCCAGTTATCTATTATCTACCTAGTTGTATACAAAGTATCTAAAATTAGCTCCACACTGAACTACAACATTAAAATATTCTTATCATACATGTGATAAAACCATATAAGATTTTATAATATAACACTTCGAAAGGAGCCATTACACCTAATGAGTACTTTTACATTGATGCTTTAAGTAGTTTTTGATGATAATACTTCGGTACTTTTGCTTAGCTAACATTTTGAAATCAGGACTTTCACTTATAATGGAGTATTTTTAGAGTATGGTATTTCTACTTTATTTAGGTTAAGGATCTGAGTACTTCACAGAACAGAGGAATACTTTGGATATCTATTTCATGAGGCAGATGTGTACGAGAGGAACGAGCGACTCAAAAGTTGTATATAAACTGCAGGTATCTACCACTTTTGTATGTGCGGAACTTTATTTGCAATTAGTCAAGATAGACATTCAAATCTAAGTGTTTATAATTCTTTAGATACAAATCTGCCAAGTAGTAAAAACTGGGAAGACTTTTCAAATGGAGGAAGTGATCATTGAACATTGTTGCCAAATGTTTACAGACAACACAATGATATCTGAATACACATAGACGATTACCCAACATGTGTAGGAAACACAGAAATACCTGAGTGTGGACTCAGGAGTGTGTGTCTGAGTGTGTGTTTGTGTGTATGAGCATATGCATACTTCTCATCTGATATCCTCATGACTGGAGAATCCAGACACAAGGAGAAAAGTCCCGTCTCTATCAGCCGCACTGATTCCTTGTTCAGCTTATCTGAGTTACACATACACACACACACACACACACAGAGCGAGAGAAAGAAAGATCATGAAAATAAACAAGCAAAATGTCAAGCTGAAAATAAGTACCACGTGTCTTATTTATCAAAACATACCAGCTTTGACCTGCTAAGCCAATTTCTGGTACTAGCAAGTCTGTTTTTGGCCTGAAACATGTCTAAAAATCGTAACATTTACATATTTGCCCTACAAATCGCATACACTTTTCTGACCAAAGCATGTCACACATTTCAGATTGATTTCGAGGTTTCAGTTATAACAAAAACCTTTTTAGACACTTAAATCTGCTTGAGAGATCCGTCAAAGTAATCAATAAGTCAGCTCCCTTTATGCATTCCTTACAGAGAATCTGGTAACGCAGAGAAGTCTTTCCCTGATGGTGCATTTAAAGAAATTCTGACATCCAAGTCGGGATCAAACTCTGAAGATGTACAGTGAGAAGTGGTATAAAGAAACTAAGTTTATATACCTCACTTAACTACAATTACGAGGTACTTGGACATTATTTGAGTGTTTTCTTTTCATGCTACTTTATGCTTCCACTCCACTGCCTCTCAGAGGAAAATATTTTTACTTTACTACATTTATTTTACAGCTTTAGTTACTAATTACTTTACAAATTAATACTTTTACATACGAAACTTATAGAACATTTATAAAATATCATGCTTTGGTAAAAATGTAACTACAGTGCCTAACAATATATACACAAGTAGTGCTGAAACGATTGGTTCATTAATTGATTGACAGGAAATAAATATTTTGATAATGGTGTAAGTAAAATTTCATTGTATCAGCTTCTCAAATGTGAGGATTTACTCCCTTCCCTTGTAATTATTTAAATAATTAATCATTTTTACATGTGGACTGTTGGTTGGACAAAACAAACATCTTAGAACCATCAACCCCTCCCTTCAGTGCTCCCTCAGAAGCTCCGCCAAAGTAAACATTTTGCTGTGATTAAATAGCAATAAACGGATCAAACTGATGCTGAAATAACTACAATATGATGCAG
>NC_060158.1:10788571-10891039 GCF_021292245.1 Micropterus dolomieu
ACACACACACACACACACACAGAGCGAGAGAAAGAAAGATCATGAAAATAAACAAGCAAAATGTCAAGCTGAAAATAAGTACCACGTGTCTTATTTATCAAAACATACCAGCTTTGACCTGCTAAGCCAATTTCTGGTACTAGCAAGTCTGTTTTTGGCCTGAAACATGTCTAAAAATCGTAACATTTACATATTTGCCCTACAAATCGCATACACTTTTCTGACCAAAGCATGTCACACATTTCAGATTGATTTCGAGGTTTCAGTTATAACAAAAACCTTTTTAGACACTTAAATCTGCTTGAGAGATCCGTCAAAGTAATCAATAAGTCAGCTCCCTTTATGCATTCCTTACAGAGAATCTGGTAACGCAGAGAAGTCTTTCCCTGATGGTGCATTTAAAGAAATTCTGACATCCAAGTCGGGATCAAACTCTGAAGATGTACAGTGAGAAGTGGTATAAAGAAACTAAGTTTATATACCTCACTTAACTACAATTACGAGGTACTTGGACATTATTTGAGTGTTTTCTTTTCATGCTACTTTATGCTTCCACTCCACTGCCTCTCAGAGGAAAATATTTTTACTTTACTACATTTATTTTACAGCTTTAGTTACTAATTACTTTACAAATTAATACTTTTACATACGAAACTTATAGAACATTTATAAAATATCATGCTTTGGTAAAAATGTAACTACAGTGCCTAACAATATATACACAAGTAGTGCTGAAACGATTGGTTCATTAATTGATTGACAGGAAATAAATATTTTGATAATGGTGTAAGTAAAATTTCATTGTATCAGCTTCTCAAATGTGAGGATTTACTCCCTTCCCTTGTAATTATTTAAATAATTAATCATTTTTACATGTGGACTGTTGGTTGGACAAAACAAACATCTTAGAACCATCAACCCCTCCCTTCAGTGCTCCCTCAGAAGCTCCGCCAAAGTAAACATTTTGCTGTGATTAAATAGCAATAAACGGATCAAACTGATGCTGAAATAACTACAATATGATGCAGTTTTGTTAAACATATGAATTCATGCTTTGTCAGGTCTGTCAGCAAGACAGCAGGACAACAACAAATTCTAAAATGTTTGTTTTCTGAATGGAATTCGGAGCGATCAGGACTACACTATGCTAACGTGGTCACAGTAAAGTACAACGATAGCTGGACTAAAGTTACATACACATGTTTTCTTAACTCACCAGGTAGTTCAACCTCCTCGCTTTCTTTTCTCCCAGCAATGTCCAGTTTTGTCCGGATTTTATGTAAATATGAAGTAGTGCCAAACGACGCTAACAACACTGGAACCGGATGTGCACGGAATGTAGCTGCTGAGAAGCTCGAGTGAAGATAAATCAACGTTGTAATCCTAAAAACTAAAGTAAAAAGCTAATTTAATAAAAGCAGTTTACTCTGAGCTCCTCCTGCGAGCAAACGGCGAAGTTGCGAGCAAAGTCCAGTCCGACCACGGGTGTTTATTTGTCCGAAAGCTGGAGTGCTGCTCCCTGCTCCTCTAGCCCAAGTTTAGCAGCTCTCAGCCGGTCAGCAGATTTTCAATCGCCCGCTCTGCCTGGCCCTCTCCACAAGGTCCACCCCATGTTCTTTGTGTTCCATTTACAGAGCAAGGACTGTGTAGGAAAACTGGATTTCTGTCTGTATTGAGCACTTTTACTTTTAATACTTTAACTACATTACCCTGATTATATATTCTATTAAATACTGTACTTTTAATTAAGTAACATTTTTGATGCAAGATTTTTACTAGTAATGGAGTATTTTTTACAGTGTATTAGTACTTTTACTTACAATGAGCTCACGTGGACGTGGTGAAAATGACTTCATGTGAAACTAGTAGTTTCTTACGTTAAACATGTTTCTGTTTGGCAGGTAAATATCAAAAACGGCCTCTGCTTGCAACTATCACAACTCAGACTTATAAAGCAGCAAAGAATAAGGAAGACCTTTCCTTTCTCAAGCATGTTTTTTTGCAGTTTGATTATAACCGAGCAATGAAATTAAATGGGAACCAACAGCAGCCCGGAACGCTTGCTTGTAATTACCGGCTTAAAACATGCAAAATCCTCTACTGTATTTTAACAGTATAAACATAGTAGAGTTTTTGGGTATACAGTAAATGCTACATAGACCCGCTTGACGGGAGTGTATGTCGTCCTGTGGTCTACCTCTCAGCAGGCGGTTGTAGGCCTCTCCCCACGTGTGACGGTGCTCACTGGTCAGGATGCCCATCGGCTCTTTGTCCGTCTTCCAGGACTGAGACCTGATCCTCAGCAGCTGGCTGTGGATCTGACTTTCCGTCATCCGAGAGCCGTCACTGTTGTAAACCTCCAGCTGGAAGAACTAGTGAGGAAAACCAGAGAAAAGGGAGGCCATCTCTGTTACGTCCGTTCTCTATAGATGATTTGATGAGAGATGCTAGAAGGGTGAGGCTTTCTGTGTTGTTTTTGGGAACAGCAGCCCCCCACCCCACCCACTAAATGTTGTGTTTAATTTGCTTCTGACACAAACTGTCTTGGGAAGTGCTGTGTCACAGTACGCATATTTGTGATTCATTTAACCTCTGGAGCTTTCTCTTTCTATATCAACACCAACACATGCAGTGCTGCTGCTATCAACACAAACTGACTACTGGACAAATAAGATCTGATGACACTTAGAGCTTCAACAATCAGTTTATTAAATTATTAGTCCACCAATCTGCAGCTGTTTTAATAATCAATACATTTTTAAAATCAGATTTTAAGCAAAAGTAATTAAAAAAAACTGACTTATCTAAACATTTTCAGTTCTTATTCCACTATGATAGCAAATTGAACTAAGACGAAATATTAAGACATCATTTTGGGTTTTGAGAAATTGTGTTTGTGGCATTTTGCACTATTTTCTGATACAGAATGATTAATCAATTATTTGGAAAAACAATAGTCAGATAAGTGGATTAAAACAAACGTAAGTTGCAGCCCTACTTGTTTTTAAAGCTGCAACCATTAGTCGAATAATCAATAAGTTAATCAGCAATAAATCAATCTGCAACTATTTTGATAATCAATTGATTGTTTCAGTTATTTATCTGGAACAAAAGCCAAACATTCAGTGATTTCAGCTTTTCAAAAGCAAATATTTGCTGCTTTTATCTACTTTATATCAGACTGAATATTACTGGATTTTGGACTGTTGGTCAGACAAAACAAGAAATATGAAACTCCCTTCGGGAGAAATTGTGATTTCTTTCACTATTTTGGACATTACACACACCAAATGACTGATCAAGAAAATAATAAACTAATCAACTATGAAATCAGCCCTTTCTTACAGTTCTACTTGGGTTTACCCTTTACTGCCAATTGGACAATAAATAGGATGCATGGGCCCATAATTCCGCCATTTGAAGATTACCATGTTTCCAGAACAGCAAAAACATGCTCCATAAAAATCCATTAATTTTAAATCGTCCAGTGTTTCATCACAACTTAGATGTCCGATACTCCTGTTTAAAGCTGAAATTTTAAAGCTGCAAGAGCTGATTCAGACAGCCACATGTATATTTGTTTAGTTTATCTGGACTCAGACAAAGGTACCAAATAGAAGCAACAACATCAACTTAATGTACTTCTTGGCCTTTTTCCAAGTCAAATTCACCTTTACTGATCGTCTTAGCTGGAGGGGCGCTTAAATTGAGCCAGTGTTTTCATCTGACATGAGAAAAGAGAAGATAACTGAAGACTGTGTACACACACACACACACTAAGTATACATATAGACAATATATAAGTCTATGAGGCTTATCTTTTTTTGATTCCTCTCTCTGTAAGACCTGCTGCCAAAAGGTATAAAAGATCCTCAATACCTGTTTACAAGGCTCGGTGCATTCGTAATTTATAACTTAAAAAACCTAATGGGTGTGACAGCACGACGACGCAACATGGCTGTAATGTCAAACAACTTGCAATCCCACAAGGGTGATAAATGTTATTTGATTCATCTATTGTCGGCTCATCCCACCTGGTAGTTCCTGACAACTGTGATGTGTGTCGGCGAGCGTCGGGAGAGGCCGTGGTAGGCGATGTGGTCGTGTTTGGGACCGGGGATCCTGCAGGAGGAGAAGAGAAGCGGGTAGAGCTCCATGCAGAGAGGGTTCCCTCGCACGTACTCGACCGGCAGCTGGCCGCTGACAAGAGACAGACAGAAGCACAAAGGTGTGTGTTAATGTTCATATTTAGTCTCTTTAGTGAAAACATTTTTCTGGATACATGGTTTTATTTTTATCTGCTCATACTTGTATACATATTGATTTGGATGCAGCAAACCTCCTTTTGTTCCTACCAATACAGATTCAGACACCTGAACTCAGGATATCTAAGCATACAGATAAACACCCAGATACCTGTGATCACTTTTCTGTAAAACCTTTTCAGGAATATTTCAATCAACTTGTGTCGAGAATTTTCTAGACACAGGTTGATTTAAATGAAAAACACTGCAAAATTAGGCTTTTAGTACTTAATAATAGACAGAAATACGATAATAATATAGAGTTTTTGGCAGCCCACCGCTTGTAGATGTAGATAAAATCAGCTCAACCTCACTGTATGAAACTCACGTGAGTCAGAGCCCTGCTGTGTAATGTAAATGAAACTGTGGTTCATTTATATTCAGTATAATCGTGCATCCTGTTTAAAACTATTTTTGTCTGCTGGGGTATTATCGTATTCATAGATTCCCAATGTCAGACGTTTTTCAATTCATGCAGATATCTTTTATGCATCCCTAAAGAACTCTGTGTAATCGCAGCATAAAGCCCTCTTTGTTATTCTTTTTTTAATCATGATTCATTCAATCTATCTGTTAAACTGCCCTCTGTTCTGCTTACTTCAATAATAAACTATAAAGGCTAAACTAAAGTGCAATTTACTAAAGTGCAATTTTGAGGTTGTATTTCCATTTTCTGGAGGATTTATTGATCCGCTGGGGTAAATTCACAAACTAGCATAAAAAGTAATTAAAATTAGTGCAGCTGCAACATTAAAGTGATAAACATTATCACTGATTAATGCATCAATAATTATAATATAATATTTATAATTCAGAAATGGCCCGCGACCCTGTACGCACTATAAGCGGTTGACGATGGATGGATGGATTCAGAAATGGGCCATGCTGCATAATGAGTACTTTAAGTATACTTTGATGCTAATACTTTTCTACTTTATCTTAAGTAAGATTTTGAATTCAGAGCTTTTACTTGTCAGAGTATTTCTACACTGTCGTAGTGCTACTTTTACTTAAGTAGAATCTAAATACTTCTTACATATATGACACAGTTTTCACAGTAACTACTGTGAGATTTATCTTTGCTGTACATGATATTACTGGATTATTATTACTGACACGTAAACATCTAAGTATTTAATATTGTGGTTGGTCAAGGTGGAGCTGATTTTAACAAATTTTTATACTGTTGGGAAGTTTAATCTACAACAGCGCATCATCTTTTATAAACGTTTCTTTGTTTGTAAAATATCAATCTGCAAAGTCATTATAGTTTTGAAATAGATATAGTGGAGCAAAAAGCAACAGAATTCCCTCTTAAAGTTCGTGGAGAATTAAAGTAGTTGAGTAAATGTAATCAGTTACATTGAGCCGCTGATTCATGTGTGCTTGTAGAGTCAGAGACAGTTTGGAGGTCAACAAATACTTCAGTTTATCCTGCTTAGTATGAGTCCGCTTAGTAGCCAATGATGATTCAGATGACAAAACATCATAAATACCCTAATGTGGCAAACTGTTGCTCTAAACCGACCGATTACTGCTCACAATTTATATTTCTCTCTGGGAAAAAGGTGCACACGACAGAGAGCTTTCAATAGTGTGCTGTTGGTTTTGCACAGATAATGTTACAGGCAAATACATATGGACCCAGATTAACTTCATACGGCTGAGAAACACAGACTGGTGCCAGCCGGGTTCAAGGTTACAGCACTAAAATAGCAGCCAGTCAGAGTGATATTACTGTAGCATTTGAACAAAGGTCAACAACAAGTTCAATAGCTAATAAACACTAATGTTTGCAGCAGATAATTATTAGCAGCTGGTTTAATTTGCTTGTCATGGGATTTCTGTATATTGTGAACACTCATTGTGTTCATCTACAGAGCAGTAACACTGAACGTGAACACAGATGTGATCTGAAATGAATAAATGAAAAATGAATAAATGAATAAATGAATAAATGAATAAATGAAATTTAAATATGTTTTATTAGGGTCAGCATTAAAACTAAATGCTTCTTATCCTGTGGTTAAATGTAGCTAAGTACACTGAGTCATACTCAAGGCCTGTGTTTAGGTACTTGTACTTCACTTAAGTATTACATTTCAGAGTGAAATATTGTGTTTTTACTTTATTTCTGACATTTATTTTTCATACAAAACACAAGATGAGCTTAAAAAATAAAAAGACGCATTGTTCAATAAAAAAAAATCTCCTTCTTATCAAATGATTTTAGTCTGAACTTGAGTCGTTCAAGTTTTGTTAAAGTGTATTAGGAAAATTTCAAACTGTTATAAACACAAATCAATTACTGATAAAATGTTTCTAAAAACAAGTGCATTTACTTAAGAAACATGTTGAAATATTCTTACTGCTCTGCAAAATAAGACTCTTAGGACTCAACTATAGACAGAAATATCTGTATAGGATTGTTTTTTCCAACACTTAATGCAATGCTCCTCACACATGAATACACACGTTATATCCTATTGTATATAAATAACACTATAAAAAGGTGCCACTTAGCGTAACAAATACTGTTATTACTTTAAGTACATTTTGCTGATCATTCTTCTGCACTTTCACTTAAGTAGATGTATGAATGCAGGATGTTTACTGTTGCTAATACTTTTACTAAAGTAAATAATCTGCTTTATTAATGTGCAGGACAAGGTTGTCTTCAGTTTGCCAGCAATCATTTTTATCAATCATGTCTATTTGGCTCCAGCTGAGGGCAACTTACCTGTTGATTTTGGCCTTGAAGTCCAGAACTGCCGCTATGAGTTTGGAAGCAAACCTAAGAGGAGACAGTTGTTTTATTACGTCACACAGTTGATTTTAAACATGCAAAAGGTGGAAATTCGTCACAGTACAAAAAAAAAAAGTTCACATTCACTAGAATCTGTTAAAGGTGTCAAAGGAGGTTACTGATGCAAAACACAGAGCGGGACTGAGCAGAATTTTTTTTGGTGTCAGGTGAAAAGAATGCACCATCACAACTTGCAAGAATATCAGAAAAACAACCACATGGTGAGCTTGACCACAAATAATTTTCTCAACGAATGCAATTATTTTGTCTAAAGCTAAAGGTTGGTAAGTATCTTCAGCTCATAGAGGGGCAGGTAATCAGGTTACAAGTTCTTAATGACAAGAGGTATTGACTAATCAATTTATTGATAATAAAATTTAAAGACAGATGCAGTCAGCAGTGGTGGAAAGTAACTATTTAATCAAGTTTATCATGTACTTAAGTACAGTACTTATTAGTATAGTATTTCCATTTTCAGCTACAGTTCAGAGGGAAATATTGTTCTTTTTACTGCACTACATTTATTTGACACCTTAAATTAATTCAGATTACACAAGCTACCTGGCAATATATATTATATAGTTTAAAAAATAAAAAAAACTTTACCAGCTGCAACATTAAGATAACATACACAACAATAAATCAATAATTATAATTCCATAATATACATGATTCTGAAATGGGCCATTCTGGGTAAGTGCTTTTACTTTTTGTACTTTACTTATTTTGTAATTTATGTATTTTATGATGCAAATACTTACATGTACTTTTACGCAGGTAAGAACACAGTAGAACTGCTACCTTTACTTACTTACTTCTCAAGTAACAGATCTGAGTACTTCTTACACCACTGGCAGTCAGGCAGGCAGCTCTATTACAATCCATTGCTTATCAGAGAATAGAAGTATATTTAATAGAGAGAGAAGTATATTTTAAAATATTTATTGTGATGCCAGAGTTTTGATAAACTTTCAAAATGTCTTCCCACCTTTAACCAAGGATATGATCATTTAATTTAGAAGGAAATCATCCAAACCACTGTCTAAGACCTTCATTAAAGGAACTGGTATTGAATTCTGTAGAAAAGTATAAATATCTAGGAACAATCATTGATCGTGATCTGAAATTTGATACTAATTCTGATACAATTTGTAAGAAGGGTCAGCAATGTTTGTATTTTAGAGTAGTAGATTTAGAGTTCCACGATTCAAGAGCAATAAGAGCAAAAACTCCTTTGTTCCCTGTGCAATAACCCTGCTAAATCATCTCAGGTAACATCATATTTAGAGATTGTTTTATGATTTAATGTAGATCTATTTATTAGGGATGCACCGAAATTTTAATTCTTGGCCGAAGCCGAAACTGAATTTGCCGAATACCAAAACAAGTACATTCACATTTTTGCACCATTTCATAAATTAAATAGTCAAAATGTGCTTTTTACTCAGTGTTTCCCACAGGATTTGGAGAGACTATGGGGGGTGGGTCCGAGGCTCAAGAGGGTCCGGTAAAGTAAATTACATGTGTCCGTTTACTTTTAATTTACACATGTAATATTTTTTATACTTTCTGTGAATATAATCCAATTAATCTTATTTCCATACTGTATAGACACCTTTTTTTGAAGACCGGACGTCGTCACATGTGTATCCTCGCGCTAAATTCATCAAGTCCGACCCAATATGATAAATGTTGTATGTGGTTCTTGTATCGCATAACATGAAGACTTTACAGCCTCTCTTCAGGTAGGACTCTCATACAGCAACACTCTTTGTAAAGAGAGAAAATGAAAGGATAAAGTCGCTAACCTGCCTGTCAACTCGCACTGGTCCGTTTCAGTGGATTTACCATAAAGGCTTGAATACCTGTGCACTCCAAATGTAGGTGCGGCCAGCTAAATCGTTTTCTCACAAACAAGTGACAGAAACAATCAAAGCGATTCAGACCGTTTGTTGCCTTTTCTAAGAAGTCAGCCACAGATGGAGTGGACGTGCTAGGAGACAATTCAGCAGAACAGTGTCTGCAAACGGCAATTTTTGCGTCTTTCACGGCCGATTAATTTAGGTGGCCGAACATTCGGTGCATCCCTATTATTTATAGTGTATTGTATGTACTGGTTACATTTTATTTTACTTTTGTGTGTTTGTGGTGTTTATTCCCCACTTGGGATAATAATAAATGAACGGAACTGAACTAAAATAATCAACTAAAACTGCGCTGATCTGATGAATTAGTTGACTAATCAACAAATGGGGTCTGAATCGTGGCCTTGTTGCACTCTGAAAGTACATAGTTTTTCCAAGGTGTAGGGGATGATTAAAAGAGCAGCTGAATGCTGTGTCAGTGTTGGTGTGTATGTGCGCTGACTCACACTAGCTGGCTCCTCCAGCCATTATAATCCCTCCTCGGCAGAGAAATGGCCGGGCTTGAGTGCACAGGCAGTGGCTGTCTGCTCTCCAAGTATGCCCACTGCACCCACCAGGGTGTGATCTACAGGGTAGAGACCACACACACATTCAAGCAAGAGAAACTTTGTGGTTAAGACCAAACCGCCGTGATGATATATGTGCTGATGTTTTAAAAATGTATTGTATAGTAAATATTTGTTTTTAGCCCTAGAGGATGTACTTCCTGTGGCAGCTGAAGAAGTTCAGCCTGCCAAAGACAATGATGGTGACTTCTACACCGCCATCATTGGGTCCATCCTCACCTCCTCCATCACCATCTGGTACGCTGCTGCCACTGCCAGGGACAAGGGCAGGCTGCAGCGTATCATTCACTCTGCAGAGAAGGTGATTGGCT
Organism: Micropterus dolomieu; assembly: GCF_021292245.1. Taxonomy (NCBI): domain Eukaryota; kingdom Metazoa; phylum Chordata; class Actinopteri; order Centrarchiformes; family Centrarchidae; genus Micropterus; species Micropterus dolomieu. Next base: position 10,798,484 of record NC_060158.1, read on the forward strand.
GCAATCTTCCTTCTCTTCTGGACCTGTACTCCTCAAGGACTTTGAGGCGTGCAGGAAAGATTGCAGCTGACTCCTCCCACTCCGGACACAAACTGTTTCAGACTCTCCCTTCTGGCAGGAGGCTGCGGTCCATCAGGACCAAAAACTCTCACTCCAAAAACAGCTTCTTCCCGTCTGCAGCTAGCCTCATTAACAAGGCCCAGGTCCCCCACTGACACTCCCCCCTTGCAAATGATACAAATATCTCTGCACATGTAAATACTGTTTCATCTTGTGTCGGGCACAGACCTGGCACGTCGCACATATTTGTTGTTGATTGTTGATCTTTGTTGTTGTATAATTTTATGTTGTCAGTTTATATATTTATATGTACACAATATTCTCTTCCGTTACGTTACTTCTGCACGGCACAGACCCAGAATAATGCACATGTAAATATCTGCAACGTTGTTCTTCCATTCCATATTTATATATTTCTACATTTATTTATGTTGACTGTATGTTTGTCTACGTGTAGCACCTCATCACCACAGAAAATTCCTCATATGTGTAAAACACTACTTGGCAATAAAGCTCCTTCTGATTCTATTTGTTTGTTTATTAGTTTGCAAAATATCTCAGAAATGTGATTAAGAAAACAGGGTGAACACTGTTTTTTTTAATGCATCTTTTCTCATAAATTTCCCCCTTTACATGAATGAAAGAATGCACTACTTGTGACTGTATGTCGGTGAATTTTAACACACATCAGGTTCCAGGGGCTGATAATGTTTTAGTATTAAAAAAACGTGTTATAACTCATTTCCTGTATGTTTTTTACATTTTATTTTGTTGCTCTTGTGCTAAAATCCTGCATGTTTGATCTCTTGGGCCGAATGCTTTTATTTTGAAGCAATTTCTACCTTTTGTCTTGAAAAGGGCTTTATGAATAAATCTTTACTTACACTGAATTTTGTAATACACAGCCTGGGTCCTTTATTTAGCACAGTTGCAACAGACTGCTCTTATTAAAACGACAAATTCTGGATTGGGCAGCCTTTCTGTGCGCATGTAGTATTTGTTTGTCTTTTGAAGCATCTTAGCTTCGTTTAATACTTAATCAACACAGAGGTTATAATTCTAGAAGAGGTGAAGAGCAGGTAATGTTTTCTCTTTTGGAGGGTTTCAGGCACCACTGCTTTGGCCTGATATAGTGATAAATAACAGCAGTGTTAAACCCACTCATTATGTGCTTCAAACACACTTTAAAGTGCTTTAAAACACAAACATATCCATCTCTAACATCCGTCACATTTCCTACTCTGACAGAGCAGACACAGACCCAGTTCTTGGTGTGTTTGGCTCTCCTCTCCAGCCCCTTCTGCAGGTGTGCACCGAGGCCGCCCGGCCTGCCGAACTCCTGCACCATCTTCTGGGTGTGGCTGAGCTCCTCTGGGGGCAGCAGGGGCTCCAGGGCCCTCAGGTAGCCCTGCAGGGTCTGGGCCAAAGGGGGCACAGGCTGGGAGGGCACGGAGGAGGAGAAACACAGCTCCTGCCTTAAGGAAACCTGGAAGGAGAGGGAGAGAAGCTTAAGGATTTCTGCAGAACTGAGTGAAATATATTTGCTTATTGCACTGCAAACTCCCTTGATGGCACGACAAATCCAACCAAGACGTTTTAAGTCTACTTAAAGTGCAGATACAGTAACTCTGCATGTCAGCACAGTGAAATGACTTCCATGAAAGTTTGACCAAATGCCAATAAGAGCTGGGCACGACTTAGGCGTATCAAAAAAGGAAGTGTGAAAGATATGATTGGTGAAACATGATCAGCTGCTTCTTAATCGTTTAACAACCCAGGTTGCTATAATAGCTATACAGTATGTGACTTAACGTTAAGTAACGTTATTATAAATTGCCAACAGTATGAGACTTTAGTTAGACAGCTAACTCTAAAAATAGATAAACGACTCACCCGAGACAGCCATGCTCTGCAGGATCCTGGTTGTATTTTCCTCAAAATCATGTTTCATTAAATCAGAAATCCACTCTGTGTTGCATCTGTGACACAAAAAGCAGTTTTGCCTTTATGTTCTGGTAACTTTTGAACAAAGCCCACGGCGTCAGACCGTCAAATAAGTGACGCCCAGCCCTCCTGCTTTTCCGTGGTGGATGTAGATTAGAGTCCTCATCGCTCGACAGATCCTAGTTTGAAAACTCTTCTGCATGTGATAAAAAAGCAAAGGCAAACCCCCCTCTCTGTGTTTTCTTCCCACTAAATGCGAGCATGCCAAGTTTCACGTACTGAACTGAGCTGGACTGACGCTACAAGCCTGCGCACGTGTTGACGTATAAGTGTTTAAGGCCTGTTCCGTAAACAGCTACGTGACACGAATACCGCGTCTCCCCGCAGGATGTCGCTGTTACACCTCGTGATGGCGCTGTGTGATAAGCTTTAACGGAACAAGGAGCCTGGACAACAAGTAACAACATAACGTGTGTATACAACTCTGCATTATATATTACCTAATTAAGGGTATAATCAGGAAATGCACTTTCAATTAAAAATTATTTCAGGTTTCCATCCAAACACAAATGCAGGGCTTCCAACTTTTGAATTTAGGTTGGAGTGACACTTGGTATTGCTGAGGTCAGTGTATTTTATGGGCAGGGCCCTGGGCAGGGTTTCTGTGACAATTCCACTGCACTGATTGTAACATTTCTGACATTTCTGTCTGCATCTCTACACACTTTTAAGCCAGTGCATTTAAAATGTGATAAAATATTAGAATATTCTGAATTATGAGAGTTCACATTATTTTTAGGTCCACCTGCCCTCTAAATCTGCTGTGCATTTGCCTGTGTGCAATATTCTCTGTCTCAATACTCAACTAGTGTGCAACACTCTGGTTAACTCTGTCCCAATACTGCAATTTCTAATGATTTTTAATCCATTCCACCTTAACACTATCAGTAGGCTACTCATTAATATTACTATTTATTCATTACATATCTGTCATATACTGTAAAATGCTGTACAAATGTCCACACTCCTATTAAACAAATACATTTGTATTTCCTACTTACCTACTTTCTCTTATTATTTCTATTTCTATAATGACTTGAAGTGTGCAACTGTAACACAAGAATTTCCCCTCGGGGATCAATAAAGTATTTCTGATTCTGATTATTGCTCTGCTGATATGGTAGGATCTCCTTCAGACCTCTGACAGACACAGAACTGTTTGTGAGTGACACCACAAATCTACACAAATGTTAACTTTAGCACCTCTGATAAAGCTCTGTCACAAGCTGTATTGTCACAAACCAGCTGCGACTCACAGAGCGGGTTCACTTGATTACATTATCAGTTATACATTTGTTCTTCATTGCATGAGAAAGTTGATGTGTGGTGTGACAGCTGTTGAAAAGTGTCAGTAGGCTCATGCTCAGTGCATGAGAGTTGGCAGCTATGCAAATGTTCTTTTACATCGTTTTTATATGGTGTTGAAAATCCAGCCATCTCTGGTCAGTACAGTTTGTGTTTTTACCTACAAATTGAGCTTATTTAAACGGACACTTTATTTACTGATGTAAAGTTCAACTTCGCAGGAAAGATATCTTACAAAAGGTATATAACATATAATGTATATATTTTTATTTCTCAGGTGTAATCTGCTATTTTTAAACTATGTATTTCAATATATTTAACAATATATGTGTTTAGAAAAAATATGGTAAGATTAAATTGTCAAAGGTCAAGAATAGAAAGTAAATGTACATATACTGTAACTAGAATATTTTCACCATAATTATATTATTTATGTATTTATAAGAACAACTGTGTTCCCTGGTCCCTGGTGCTAGAAAATACATGAAAAGGGACACTTTCTGTGCTTGTACTATTAACAAAGAAGAGACAAAACTGTTGTCAGAGATTTTTATTAGATTTTTTCTCTTGAAGCCAGCTTCTTCATAGAAAAAAAATTGTTTGCCTCTTGTTTCACCAATTAAAATACAAATTCACAAACAATAAAAACTCTGTATATATTGTATTATAAATGTAATAAAGCCAAATGTCAAATATCAGCTGTAATATGATGAAGCTAATCTGTTAATTGAATCGTTTGTACTCTCAACTCTGCTTCCTCTCAGGGAGTTTCACTCACACAGCTCTCTCCACTTATACATGACAAAAAAAATCCTTTATTTACATCCATACACATTAACTGAACTGTTACCAGAGTTGTCATTGTGAACAGTAAGGCTCAATTAAACCCCACAAAAGACATAAACTTCTGAAAATTGTCCTGCACACATTGCGCCACCCATATTCCTGCAACGTTCAACACAACACCCACTGAGAGGAGGTTTTTCCAAAAGGCTTCATACAAGAAAAATATAAATATCTTATATAAATATACAAGTATCTATATAAACTGATCTTCATATCATCTGTATGGGCAAATCCAGCAGGCACATGAAACCAGATGATATAAACATTGCTCTTCTGTGCTGAGGCAGTGCTGACTTAAATTTAGAAAGTAATTAACATAAAAGAAACTATCAAATATATTAACTAAAAAATAAAATGTTATTTGTTTTTATTATATTGCATAGACAAGTGATCCTTCATCACCCAGCCGTGCACACCTGAGGGTATTTTATAATATGTACCATACTTACATTCACATTTGTCCCTAAACTTCCCTGAAAATAACACCAGGAGATATTTTACCCAGTTAACAAAAATTATGTTTCTTATTGTTTAACTGCATGAATCAAACTGTGCTGTACATTTCTTCCTCAACATTCATTCATTCTGACGCTAAATGAAACAAAACACCACACCGATTACAAACACTCACTTCAACACTCATTTCAACAATTTAAACTAAACAAAACATAATCAAAATCATGTGATATTGTTCAACAAAATGTTGGTCAGCTTATCACATGGGCAATTTTGGCGAGATGACTGGCTTCTACCGAGGGCAAGACTCATCTGGAAAACAGAGAGACGGAGATGGAAGGTAAATAAGATGAAGCTAGGATTTTCTATTCCATTTTGTTTTTGGAGCTGACTTCGTTGAGTTCACCAACAGTGACATTTACGGCTTTGTGAGGACCATAAATGCAACTATACCATTCCAGTTGCTCTCTCATAACATCAATTCTATGTTTTAAATTGCTGCATTTAAAACCAGAGTTGTGTTAGATTTTTAATCTTTAGGCCTATATTTCTTCATTATGCTGAGCTTGCCCGTGCGGCTAACCTGCTACCAATTGCAAAACTCTGGAAATTGGTTGGTTTATTGAAAGGACGAGACTGGCGTTATTCTAGGGTTTTTTTTATTGTAAAGAAATCCCACAAAAAGACCAAAACCAACAATAGTTTAAAATGACAATATTTCTCAGTAAAATGTATTTACCATAACCACCACATTTGACACTGGATTTTGCTCTCCTGACTTTGAGTGAATGCAGAGTCTAAAATGGAGGACGCTATAGTAACTAATTAGCCATGTTACACCATTAATTTTTATTTAACCTCCTCTGTCGGAGTGTAAACTCCCCCGCAAAAGAGCTATGAGAAAGGAGTCGATGCTACAAACACATAAACTGTATGAACTTATTGTTAAATTAGTGACCAAGCTAATGAACTTGCTAAGCAACATTTAGCTTGCAAACATTTAGCATTCTGTTAGTTAGCAAGCTTGCAAGCTCAGAGAGGTTCATTATTTTTATAACTCTACTGAATTAAATAATTTCTTAAAACAGTGGGGATGAACAGTGCAGAGAAAATAAAACCGTTTGGAGAGGTTTTGTGACTGACTACCGCTTTAGTAAGTCTCTCTGTTAGTTCTTCCCTACCCTGTCTATGATACTCAGCCCAAAGCCTAATCACTGTTTCTAAACATTTAAATCTTTAATAATGGTTGACAAATAGATTGTTTTACTTTTTTTAAAAAGGCTCTGTAAAACTGCTGGGCACTGTAGTTTTTAGCTAATGTTACTCGAATAGGAGTAAATTACATAGGAGCAAGAACATTTGCTGGGGCCTATTTTTTGCATCAAATTAATAGATATTTATTGTGGAAGTCAGTGTTTACAACATGTGGGAATTGACTCAAAATAATGCTCTAGCACAGGGAAATAAGCTATACCAGACATTTACTTCACAGGACATACTACAGAAAAGATAAATGGATTGTTGATTTTGGTCTTGGATTTTGTTGATATTATGAAGAATAAGCCATAGAATAATGCCAGACAGATAATTTAAGGAAAGTGCAGGCACTCGGGCCTTCTTCTGTGGTGACAACACAGTGAAAATAAACAGACAAGAAACTAAAATTTGCCATCTAAAGTCCAAACCTGTGGAGTGTTTCACAGGAGACCACAGAAGTCACCATGAATGGCAAAACAATCTAAATCCATGATCTCACTCCTTACACACTATGTTTCTTGAGAAGGGGGTGACACTGACCCACTCTTAGACCCCGACCCGTTGTAATCCCCACGTTCTTTATGCTTTTGGATATGACCGATCCTCCCTCTACTTCATCCTCATCCTCCTGCACGTCCTCTCCCTGCAGTCTCCACGGATCATGAGGGTAAGGGGTATAAGCCAGCATGGAGGTTTCTGATGGGTACTCACAGACCTGCTCCAGCTGGTCCTCGTCGAAACACACCTTTCCCTGTAAACATGAGTAAAGAGAGGATTACTTTGCTCCGGACAAATACATTACATTGCATTAAATACATTGCTCTAAAGAAATGATTGGCTCAGCTGAAGATACTGAACAAGGACTGATATCTGACATCCACTTCCAAGACATGTAAATACTTCTATAAACACCTTCACATGTACCGTTTGGAAATAAAGTTCTTCATCAGAAATGGGGGGCTGTGTTTTGCATGTTTTGTGTTTCTATTCTGCTCTGTAGGGAGTAGAGGCAGCTTTGTGCATCTCCACTGTCATCTATTGACTGAAGGCAAAATGGTATAAACATTTTTTAAAGACTGGGGGCAACTTGAACTCAAGCATGAAAGACTCTGGCACAAAAGTCGGACAAAGAAACGGACACTACATTAATAAAAAAGTTGACTCATTATCGATGCCACTTACACACTAGATTTGAATACTTCTGCTAAAGTTACCTTTAATTCAATTGAAGAGATTATCAGGAATTAGAAAATAATTCATCCTCTAGTGAAATGACGGGAGAATCTTCCACAAAATAATTAAAAGTTTAAAGAAGAGCATGTCTGTTTCAAACACGCTGTGCTTTCATTATATAACAAATTATTTCAAAAATCAAAACAAAACATTGCACGCAAATAGCAAAGACAATCTGTAGGCCAAAGCGCAGTATACTTCCTGTTATTTCCTCTAACGTGCTCATTTGGTCAAATGTGAACACAACTTTGAGGTACTGGGGGGAGAGATGTTTGTAATCTGTCAGTATAATGGAAACTGACAGCATGAGGCTTAACACAGCAGAAATACTCCCTCTGCAGAGCACCAACTGATTGAACACTTCATGCACTAACTTATTGATTATTCAGGGAACGACTTTTATCACACAGATCAACTATTATGCAGCAGCTGAGTTGGTTTGAATGAGTCCTGGTAGTGTTTGGCACGTCTATGCCTGGACTGACGGATATTTGCATGGAGTTTGTTTACTTAAAGGTTCCCAACAGGAAAACAGTCTGAAAGGTCAGCACAGCACATCCACAGTTATGATAACAGCAGCTGCAGGCCTGGATGTGTACAGTATTAGACATGATCTGGATGAAGCCTGAAACATACAGACAGGACACTGCACACATTATACGAGTTACCGCTGCTTCACCCTGGCAGTCCGCAGAGGAGTGCAGATAATAGCTCTGCATTAGAGAGGCTGGGCGAATCATGCTCAGGCACAGGAGGCTAATCCTCCCTCCCTGAACCCGATTAACCCAGGCTAACACAGCAGGACAGCAGAGGCACCGGGTGAGACAGAAACCGAAAGAGTTGGAGAACAATAAGATAGCGAAAGAGGGAATTTTTCATTAGCAGGAATTCAGTATTTATAGTAATATCTGACCACACTTCTCAACAGGTTCAATAGTGCTTTGTTAGTAAGTTTCTATTTGTGTTCAGAGAGATTTTTAAATTTGGGCTGCAAAGTTTTCATATTCCAGACTGACCCACAATATGTGTTTTATAGTTCAAGACAACAATTCAGTCTTTTCTAAAGCATGTTTGGGATTGCTTAGAATGGCATGGGTCATAAGGGGGAGGGAAGGAGCCCTGATGTCAAACCGTCTGAAGGACATCAACGAGACAGCGACAGGTGGTCAGAGAATCACCGCCGTAAAGTGGTCACTCACTGCAGCTAAGGTGGACTGCGCTTATAGATGAATGTGTATTTCATTAGAAGTCACAGTAATGGGCCGATTGAGAGCTGGAGAACTTCATCCACAGAGCACAGCATCAAACCCTAGTTTCTTGTTCACTCTTGTGTCGATTACTATAGTCGAGTCTTTTGAAACAGTTGGCCCTGTAATAAAACAGTCTGAGTTGCATTTTGCGATTTAAACATGGATACTTCCTTGTGTCTCTTGTTCGGAGGAAGTGAAGAAGTTTGAAAGAGGAAGTGAGCAAAAACATGCAGCGTGACAGTTTCTGTTGGGCTGAATAACAAGCATTTAATGCCTTTAATCCTCTCAGTATGACTGTCAAACTGTCATTTGTTTTTGCCCTCCCTCAATTCTACTCTTTGTTGGCACATTAAACCACCGTCGACTTTTTCTCACATTTTTCTGTAACACTTCTGACTTCTTTCTCTTTCCATTTCACCCACGCCAAACTAAGAATTGGCGGCCTGCTGTCAGTAACGCTCAGCATAGCCAGCGGAGGGCCAGAAACTCAAAAACTGCTTGCCAAGACTCCAGTCTAACAAACTAAACCCCTGCTAGGAAACAGCCAAGAAGATACAAAGAGAGATTTGTCTGAGAAGAGGGGAAGGCTGACTCAACACAAATGGCAGAATTGGTGAGAGGGAACAAGGAAGCAGTCTGCAACACACACAGTTTCAGACTGAGGGGAAATTACCAGCACTTTAACAACCCTTACATAGAAAAATATCGTATAAAAAAAACATATGATTCTTCGAATAGGCAGTCAGGTGCCGTGAAACACAAAAAAATAGATTCATCACCAAAGGATGGTGTAATAAAGGACAGACATTTATTGCAGCTCTGCTGAGATAGTTTGTCTTCATCTCCTTTATTACATAAAAGCTGCACGTATTGTTAGTTAAGCACTCAAAATGCAAAAAAAATAATAATAATAACAGGAGGATGGAGTTGGCTGCTTGTCATTGTGGTTTCCTACTCAACTTGTCAGTCTCCAGTGAAGCCTGCAACATTAACTGTTTCTTACCGCAGAAGCTTTAACAGACTAAGGGGTACTATATCAAACACTTTTATTTTATGTTGCACTCATAGTTGTCCTCATTTTAGATGCAGAGTTAGATTAGCAAACAAAAACATAAAAATATGCCTCTGTCCACATGTGCTTGAATAAAATATGTATGGTGAGACTGTTATCGTAAGGTAAAAGTCAGAAGTCTGCAAAGAATTAGACTGCAGAAGCAAATGGCAAAGCAGATCACTCCAGGATTTTATGGCTAAGAATCAAGATGTCGTGCTTGTTAAGGCTTTAACCGGCTTAGGTCGGTCTCTGTGATTGCACTTCTCAATCAACAGGGATGTTCTCCCAGTGAAAGGGGATTCTGCTTGACGACGAGGGACCATCAGGCAGGTGACACAAGGTGATGCCCTTCTGGCCCACCTCTGATGAATTTTAGAAAGTAGTAGAGCGACAATCCCTCTGATATCTGGCTTAGTCTCTTCGCCATTCTGACAGCATTTTGAAATCAAAAAACACCACACACTATAAACAAACAACTACAATGTTCACTCACCCTTTTCAGGGTCCCTCTGTTCTTGACCAGACAGGACTTCTCCAGATTCTGATACCCGCCAATCACCTCAATCTCCTCCACTGTGGGGTACTTCTTCTTCACTGGCTCGGCGACAGCTGAGACAGTCTGGGCCTGCTGCGATGAGGCCTTTGTGGCTGTCACCCCTGCTACCTTGGGCTTCGTTGTGGACCCCGTCACTCCTCCTCCTTCCCCATGAGGTTTTTTTGGAGAGATTGTGATGGTGGCACCTCTCTTCACCTGGCCTCCAGAGGCACTCTTGATTAAGAAGCGCACGGGTGATGGGGTGGGAGATGGCGAAACACTAGGAGAATGGGCAGGAGATGGAGAGCATGGGGAGGAGGCTGGGGTCGGGGCGCAATCTGAGGGTTTCAGAGTATTTTCCGGGGATTGGCTCCTGAGAAGTGAGGGGGTAATGGTGATAGTTTGGTTGGTTTGTTTGAGCACAGATGTTGGAGAACAAGTATGCTGAGGAGACACTGTGGGGTTTGATTCTGACGTTTCTTGATCTTTCTCCTGGGTCTTGGCATCGTCCTTTACCTGCTGCTTTAACACTCCTCTGGGGCTTTGCTGCCCCTTTGTCTCTCTGTCTTTGAGAGGAGTGTTTGGCGATGTACAAGATGTCAGCGATTCCTGCTCTTTCAGCTGAAACTGCTCTATCTGTTGCTGTATTGTCTGAACCCCAGAAATGTCATCACCTGAGAATGCTGTGTTGTCCCTCTGCTGTGCGTTTGACATGAGGGGCTTCACTTTAACAAGGTGCACTGATGGGCTGTCTACCGTCCTCTCCCTCAGACACAAGCCCGACCTCGAGCCAACAGTTCCCAAGTTGTAGATCCGACTCATGGCTGTGAGGGAGTTGGGGTGAGCTGGCAAAGGGGAGAGAGATTGTTCAGGATCAAGAGGCGATGTGTATTCCTCTACCTCCTCCTCTGAGAGCTCCTTCTCCTCCGCCTCCCTTTCTTCACCTCTGTTCTCGTGTAGGCTCCTGTGGCGCCTCAGCTGTTCTTCCACATGTTTCAGGAGGTCGTCTTCATCCTCAGATATCTGGAAGCTGTCAGAGATAACTTCGGTGGCAGCAGTGTAAAACTCGCTTGATGCTTCCTCTACTCTGACGGCTTGTGAATGTTGGACAGAAACAGGAAGTTGAGGGCAGCTTTTTAGCACGCTGACTTCCTGTGTGACGTCAAATGCAGTCACGGATGTCTGCGCTGCTGCGTCTTCCTGTGCCCTCTCTGCGTTGACCAGCCTCTTCCGCATGTCAGCTGCAGCTTCTCCCTCTTTGTCTATTTCAGTTCCCCTCTCATCACGCCTCTCCTCAGCTATCTGAATATCACTTGTCTCTGAACCTTCACTTCCACCTCCATCTTGTGCCTCTCTTTGTCTCTGCCTCTCCAGCTCTCTTTGTCTGATTTTCTCTCGCAGGGACTCGATGCGGCTCAAGGGTTTTCCGATCCTCCAGCTGTCCCTCCTCTCAACACCTTTACCTGCTTCCCAGTCTTGCCCCTCGTTGTTTTGACCTATGGCCTTTTTACTCTCCACCATTTCTTCCGCAACGTAAAAGACAGTTCTGGGGATTTGAATCTCGAGGGGACCTGGATTGATCCCCATTGGTGCAATCCTTTTCGGAGATCTGGGGGTTACATCATGAATGAGGTTCTCTGACCCAACATCACTGTATGTTTGCGCCTCCTGCTTGCTCTCTTTGTTCACTTCATAAGCAGCTTTGTAAGCCCTTCCTCCTTTCTCATTGCTATAAACAGTTGTGTCTCCTATTTTTTCTATTTTACTTATAAGATCCTCTGTCTGTTGGGACAAAACATTGGGTGGTAGGTAAAGTCCTTGTGGCCCTGTATCACTCCACTCGGACCCTCTATGGGGGTCACTGGCCCTATCTGTGACAGCACAGAGTAGATTGGAGCACTCTGTGAAAGCTGATTCATGTCTGTACTGACTCTCAGCAGCCTGACATGGACTGGCCAGCTCTGCTGTTGTAACTTCAGGTGGGATTGTGCTTTCGAATCCCTCGTCTCTCCGAAACTCAGACACCTTTTTGTCACAAACTTGCGCCTCAGTCCGTCCCCCCGCCTCTGAATCTTTTTCTACTCTCTGCTCCCTTTCTGAACCTTTCTCACCTGCCAGTGGCTTCACCTCTCTCTCTGCTCTCGCTTTCCCATCCTGCCTGATCGGTACTCTTCTGGCAAATGAGATTCCCTCTGTGTTTTTGACAGACGCCACTGTGAACCCCTCGTCTCCATGTGCATCAGCTGCCTTTTCTGCAGCCCTGGTGTCAACAGCCTCAACTTTCTTTACTTCGCCTCTGTTTAGGATGGAGATTTCTGGCTCACTGCTCCTCTGCATGGGCCCCCCCTTTCCATCCTCGTTTTTTAACTGTCTGTCTCTAAGCTTTCCAAACCTGTCTTTATCTAAAAGTCTTGAGCACCCCAGTTTGATCTTTGCTGTGGTTTCCTTCCCTGCTACGTCAACCCACGGCGCTATGCCCTTGTCTGAATGTATTCTAATTTTCATCTCATAATACCCGTTGTCATCTATACCATTCTCCTTTCCACATATGACACGGTCAGAGAAACTTAATGAGCGTTTTGGCACACCTTTTAACAGCATATTCCTCTCCTCATACTGCTGGTCATCTTCATCGCCTGAGTATTTTCTCCTACCAGGCCGGAGGAAATTATCAGAGCTTTTGGATCGAGATGGAGGCTTGGGGTGCTCTCCAAATTTACTCAGCAGCTGGCTAACCCTCCCTCCTCTTTCCACAAACACATTATCATCTAAGCTGTCCTTCCTGTCATCTTTAATAACTGTTGCCTGCCCCCATGGTCTCTCTTTCTCTTTTTCTCTTAGCCAGGATATGTCTGTTCTCAGCTCCCTGCCCATACTCTCCCTCCTTCCATCCATGCTGCACTTCATTTCTCCATCCTGTCTACCTGAACCTTTCCCTCCTCCTTCTCCTCCTACTGGATTCCTCTCTTCAGGGCTTGCTGGGGGCTTTATGATCAGAACCTCAGAGGCTCGAATCTCTGTGACGCTCCCTCCCCCGGCCAGGATCTCCCTCAGGTCCATCTTCATCCCTCTCTTCCCCTTGTGGTCCTCCTCAGGCCTCTCCCTCTCCGCTTCCCTCCATCTACCTCTTCTCTCATCGCTGCTTCTCCTGTCCTGCTCGATGATGATGATATTGTCGGCTCGGATGGTCCGAAGACAAGGGACGTTGGGGGAAAACGTATTAGATGGTGGATCTGTTTCTTTATCTTCCTCGTCTTTTCTTACTTTGAGGAATTCCCGCTCCCTGCCTGCATCTTTAACTGACTCTTTCCATTGGCTTTTATCTTTTTCCCATCCCTCCCTGCTATTTTCTCTTCCTTGACTCCTGTCTTTGCCCCTCTCTTTTTCCCGTCCCTCACTTAAATCTCTGAATCTTTCTATTTTCAGCTCTATATCTCTTTCTCTTCCTGACTCTCCATCTTGACCCCTGGGGCTCAATTTTTCTTTCTCCTTAACTTCTGGCTCATTCCCTACATCTGCATCTCTGCCCTTCCTCCACGAACTCTGCGTGCGAATAAATGGGTTTTCATGGACTGGAACTATAGTTTCAACAGACACCTGACTCACTGGTTTGAGGTCTGCATCCAGCCATTGCCCCAAATCTGGACTAAGTGACAGTTCGCTTCCCGGATTGACCGTTACAAAGCTGTCCGTGTCACTCAGACCATCAGAAGGAGATCTGACATCCACCTGCAGCAGACAGGCATCTCTCTCCTTTTCTCTGTCACCAAAACTGTCCTGTTTTGCCTTCCTCCGCTGGATGATCCCACGCTTCCAGGCGGGCATGCTGGCAAATTTCTCCTCCTCCTCCTTTTCTCTCCTCTCTCGCTCCTCCTCCTCTCTCCTCTTTTTCTCCAGCAGGAGTTGCTTCCATTCCGGCAGAGAGGAGACAGACATAACAGGAAAAGTGCCGGGTTTTGGAAAAGATGGTTGCCGTTCTCCTGTAGAGCCTCTGGGAGTGGTATGCAAATGAGCAAATAATTAAGTTTAATCAGTTCAAAATTGAACTTTTGGGACACAATACAGTAAAAGGTATTTTCAGTGTTTAATAGCATTATATAAACAAATTGATTAAAAAATAAATTGATTAAAAAATCAATGTAGACTCACAAGGTGGGACAACATATGTCAACACTAGCCTGCAGTTCAAGTTTATCTGTTGTCAACGGAGTCAAATTAACTTACACCACATTATGCACATTTTACAGTCTTCTTACCGTCTGCTTTAGTCTTATAATTAGGATGAAAATGTTAACTGAAACTCACCAAAAAACAGTCTTTGCAAAGATATTACTGTATCCGCTTCGACTTTGCAGTTGTCATCTCCACTTTTGCGTCTTGGCTGTGCGTAATGCGCTCCACTCCTTGACGGTCAATCTGCGTTGCCAATAACTGATAACAGATTAATCCATGCAGTCAAATCGGATGGTTTAAAAACGTTGTGCGACCCAGTCACACCACCCCTCGACCTGACTGTGAGTCAGAGCATAAAAACTCCTCCGTGGTCGGTATAGTAGTAAATATTTCCAGCTTCAGAGCGGCAGCCCTGTAATCCGATAATTACATTAAATTCCTTCAGGAGTGTTTAGTGGCACACACCATATTGTCGGGCCTAAGAAAAGGCGTTTAAAGCGCACAGCCGTCTGCCCGGGCACCAACCCTTCATCCCCTCGTTCGTTTCATCCCTTCGTCCCGCAGGGCTAATTGGAAAAGAGGTGGAGGAGGGGGGTGGAACGGACGGTCTGTGGTGTCAGACGGGCAGAGCACAGAGCTGCAGGAGTTTACCGACCAGGCACGATCAACCTCACACACACGGCATACTTTAGTATTTTCCGTACTGATTTTTTTTTAATGCCAGGTCATACATAACATGCAACTGTTCTTCCTAAAGACTAATGCTTGCTCCACTCAACAGAGGAATGGCTGTGAACAAGTGAATAAAACAGCAAACTAATCCTCTAATCCCCCTGAAAAGGCTCAAATCAATGCCAAAATACACAAAGTTATCATCTTAATACATAAATTAGTCTTGAAAATAGGCATCTTAGTGGAAACAAATACATATTTACCTGCAGGTTTGCTTTTATGCCTTAAATTATCTGACTTTATTCTGCCCTATACATGTTAAATCATAGATTCCAATACTTTAAAGTTTGAGTATGAGTGATATTTAAGAAAATACAGGTTGCTCTGCTAAATAGCTGTTACCAACTTTATTCTGTTTCTTCAGATTCCAGTGGAATACAATTGGTCACATCACTGTTGATGTGGCCCCGAAACAATACAAAGGAACTGACGAAATACATTCAAAGTCTCAGAAAACAGACTTGTTTTTCTTTACAGCTGCAAATTAAAAACAAAACCCAAAACTGCATTTTTGTTGCTGTGTGAAATCTTAGTGTGATATTCTTTTTCAAGGACAATGACAAGTTTGAAATTAGAGTATAGAGAAATACAGTGCATCTGTAGTTGGCACATTAATGTAACAGCCTATAAAAATATACTATATGAAACAAAACAAAAAAACATTCAGTGTAGTAAAAAGTAAAAAAGGAGCATTTTATTTTACATATGTCATAAATTTTGGATAAATCTTTCTTGTGATATAGAGATATAAATATAACAGTTACATTTTGTTTACTCAGAATTCAACAGTGTGTTGAATTTGTTAAGTTGTTAAGTGTGGCCATTCGTCATTAGCAATAAATGGCCAGAGCATGTTTGTTTGTTCTTATTCAACACAGCAGATAACCCAGCTCATTGAGAAGGCACTTTTGGAAAAATATTTATTTTTAAGACAGCAGTCAGCTTCACATCACAGCAGTAAGAAGACCTTCACTTCTCCTTGTGATTGCTATCGTCCAGGTCGCTGGTGTCGGCGCTGCCCCGGCGTGGCTCGGCGAAGAGCTGCATTTTGCTTTTCAGCTGGACACAGAGGTAGGCTAAATCCTGTTTGTCCAGAGAGTGTGCCAGGGCCAGGTAAGTCGACAGAGTCCCCGCCAGCAGGAGCCTATCCAGGGACAAGGCCGGCAGGAGCCACAGCACGACGGCCAGCTCCAGGCACACCGGGTGGCGGAGGTGAGACAGGAGGCGCTGGGCAAGCGGTGACTTGTGAGACAGGGGGTCCCCTAAACCAAAACACTTGTAATACACCTGAGAGAGACAAATTAGGTTTAAGAAGCAGCACCAACAACAACGAGTAAATCTGTTTATGTAACAGGTTTTCATAATCACTGCCACAGATTGGACTGCCCCTATTACACACAGTTTAATTTTGTGACATGTTGCCGTTTTGGCATCAAATCAAATTGAGGATAATAATCCTGAAGTGGGAGGATGTTTAATGCTGATTTGCTGTTGAATTAATTGGGTACTGAATTAACTGAAATGTTGATCCTCTTGATGTTTTCATCTGAGCCTTATGAGGTTTGTCTGGTGTAAATTATCTGAGGTTAGAAGTGTAATTCTGACAGTCACATGAAGTAAACAATCTTGTTTCATTACATTTCAGAATTACATGTTACATACTGAAACTTATTGTGACACATACTGTATGCACCTCAGTTATGGCAAGTAATCTCTTAGAAAAGTACACGTATCATACAGTCCTGCCTTAGAGTAATAAGCTGAACTATAAATAAAGCAGTGATGATTAAGATGAAAACCATCACACAATGATCAAAGAAAGTTTAACAAAATATAACTTAGGCTCATTGTTCTTAATTTTCACTAAAAGTAATCCGCCAGATATTTTAAAAGGAATATATTTTAACTCATTTTCACCTAGATTTTGTGTCCCCTTGTATCCCAAATTTGTTCTGAGAGGACAAAAAGCTGCTGATTATACTGCAGATCAGCAAGAGTGCCTTGAAGAAACTAAGAAAATAATTAAAAGTCAAACTTCTGAATACAGTGTTGGGTCTTTATTTTATGTTGTTCACTTCTTTCTTTACTTCCTGTCAATTTTCAACTGTTTAATGTCACATAAAAGGCAAAAATATCCAAAAATTATTACAATTTTATTTATTAAAATGTAGTACTAAAACATTCTGTGATTATTATTGAGTTAAGAACAGCCCACTAATGAAGCACAGGTTACCTGCTTGATGCCCAGTAGTTCTGGGTAATCAAAGATCACGAGGATGCTGCAGATGATTGCCCAGCAAAGGAAGTGCAGAGAGAAGCAGAGCAGAGGGAACCAGATACTCCAGGGTGCATGACGAACTGACCACAGACAGGGGGCGCCGGTCACAGGCTGCCAGTAGTGCATCAAGATCTAACAGGGGAGGACACAGAATAATGATACAGAGTGGTGCGAGGACACACACCACTCTGCACACACATAACATGTGTTATAAAGCCCAAAACATGTTCAACTTTAACTCCTGAAGACGCAATCCAATACAATAATATGACCAAGTAATGAATTACATTATAATTGTGACTTATTACTTTTCACTATAGCAATAAAAGCAGCATTATACACACTTTCAGAGTCTGAGTTTCTGTACCTGGAGTGCCAGTGCAGTGGTGAAGCAGTATGCTGTCCTGTTCAAGGGCCCCAGCACTGACTGGAGGGCCTGTTTGACAGGTGACCAGGCGAGCAGACTGTGCTGCGTGATGAAGAGAGCCAGCAGCCCTAGATCCACAGCCAGAGAGTTGAGGACAAAGCTGTCCTGCAGAGCCACTGACCATGGTATGAAGTCTTAGGTGTGGGCAAATGATGTGAACAAGAGGAAAAAGCTAACTTTAATAATGACAAAATGATTTGTCATTATATAAACAATTGTACAACTACAACCTCACAAAGCAGCTACCATTGATTGATTCTTTATTTCAATCTTTAAGTTCAATTAAATAAAAACTAAGATGTAGAGTGAAGCTGTAGCCAATTCAGCCAACCAAAAATATGAATACATATGAACAAGCTGCACAATCCAATCAATAATTCAAAGTTAGTTATTTATAGTATAATACTATCGACCAATATACATACATATTTGAGTACATACATACAATAGGCTGCATACTCCTACCTAGTATCAATACATTACACAGACAGATTAAACAATCACTGGTTTGTTTCTATTCTGCAATAAAAATATAACTGCAAGTGTGATGTGGAACAGGCACAAGAGTTTACTGTCTACAACTACAACACACTACAACTGACCAGCCACGGCTAAATAATACACTGTTATCTATGAAGGCATTAAGAACACACAAGCACTGTTTGCAAGCACTCAAGCATTAAACATGCCACAGCAATATGATAGGCCTGCATAACCCAGGACCCTCTGCCTAGAGTTCCACTACACCATGGGCCTCTTTACAAGCTTAGGTCCTCCTTCTCATCCCCGTTGTGTTGAATTTAAGGAAACAAAGTTAAAGTTAAGTTATACTGTTTCTATTTTTATTCTGGTATCTAGTAAAATATACATTGGGCTCGAACCCACCAACGAAAAGGCCGCTGCTCTAACGGAGACTCACTGTATTAGTTAACGGGCCACCTACTGAGAAGCGTCGGTAGCGATTTCGACAAAAAACTTTAAAGAATACAAAGAAATCTTATTTTAATTACATTACAATAATAACGAAAATAAAATAGTTAAACCATTTTGAAAACAGTTTACAACAAATTTGTACAGCACTGACTTCACGCTAATACTCATCTGCTGTATAAAAAGACATATTGAAATAAACACAAGACAATAACCGTTATATATACGGTTACTGATTTGACGTCAGTCCCGGTACTTAATCTGTGCCATAAAGATACATCAGACCTGCGAAATACAGCAAATAAAATCCGTCAAAGCAGAAAAGATTGCCGCCCAACGTGGGGCTCGAACCCACGACCCTGAGATTAAGAGTCTCATGCTCTACCGACTGAGCTAGCCGGGCACTGACCTCTGTAGGCCTATAGTCGCTTTTAGTACTTTTTCATTAGATAACCTCTGGTTACTTGTGAATGACAGAGACTGATGCGTAGCTGATACACAGGAGCTAACTTGCCACACCTATTTGAGTTATGGGGATTTTAGCAAACTATAGCCATAATTTCATTAATTTATAAAACACTTGATGCAGGTGTTGTTTCAGCGCACAACAGCTACGAGTCAAGCCCTGAAAGCCATCTCATGTTTGCAAGGTTTCGCCAATAACTTCTCTACTAAAAGTTAGCTTAACGTTACTTCTCTTGGTCGCCTGCCAGCAGCAATGGGACGCTTACCTTGACAGAGGGTCGTCTCTCCGGTGATGTTATAGTAAATGGCCCGAAATGATATAAACCGAATGAAATCTGCACCGGATATGAAAACAAACACAGAGTTTAGAAGAGACACGGTGCAGAGAACCCAGCCACGTACCGTGACTGACGCCATTTCAATCAGCGTTTATGTTCATTAGGCAACTTGCTCTGTGGTTCCTTCCGGGAGGGGAGCTTGTGGCAGTACCGAGGATTAACACACGGTGGCGCTGCTGCGGGGAAAGTCTGTATAGCACCTTCCAAACACTGCAGCCATTCAAAGTGCTTTGCAAACCCGAAGATACAATTACAGATACAAAGAAGCGAATAAAAATATAAAATTAATTCAGAAAAATTGAAGTTAAAATTTTAAATTTAAGTTCAATTGAAATACTTTAAAGACATTTGATATGAAAAAGATATAAAAGCTTGGTCAAATAAATAGTAGCAATGAATAAGGTTGTATATTTTATTATTATAGGCTAATTCATCCTCTTCAAGTCAAGTCAGGCAATGTTATAATGCATATTCATTATATTTTATCATATACTTCACTCCATACAGGAGTCCAGAATAGATTAGAATACATACAACTTTATTTTCCAGCAGAGTGGAAAAGTGTGTCTAGCGCACACAAACATAAAAGCAACAGAGGAAAATGAAAATATAAAACAAATATAGCAACAAAACAACACTGAAGTGTAAAAGTGTAAAAAAGTGTAAAACACTGCAAATATACAAATAAAATACAAAGTACTGAAACATAAAATAAAATCCAGTGGTGCGAGATTTATGAGATCTGTTTGCAGTTGGAATAAAAGACTACTTTCCAAAGCTCAGAGTCTCAGTCTTAGAAAATAAAGGCTGAGAACTGTCATGGCTTCATCTCTTGACCTGACAGTAATCATGTCACTCAGATTCCTCTGGGGTTTCCTAATACATTTTCTGGCCATGTAAACTATTCTAGACAATTTGCTCCAATGTCTGCAGTTCAGGTTAATGTTAAAACACCGTCAGTCAGTTTTGTAAAATATTTCCAAGACTGACTGGTTCGCTTGAAAGCTGTTCAGTCTTTGAAAGAGAAGACATTGTAGGCATTTCTAGAAAATATGGCTGGTATCTTCAGAAACGCTAAAAATATTTGAAACAGTTTCAATAAGTTGGCCATCAAGTGCAACGTGCCCTGTTATGATACATTAATATTCAATTCCGTTTTACAGCAAGCCTGAAGAGCTTGTGTTTAGGAAAAATACACAGTTTTACTTAAGGAATCTGTAGAAATAATGTTTTTTTTAATCCACATTAGTAGGTCAACATTAACACCAATATCAATGAGCCTTTGTAACAAGATGTCTCTTTTCAGGGATGGTAAGAGCTGAAGAAAAGTTCACAGATAAAACCTGAAACATAGAAAGACAACAAAAAGGAGGTCTTCATCACAGTAAACCATGTAGTAAAGGTTGTATGAAATTTGAAACATATTAAATGACACCATTTACGTTTGAAGTGACTTTATTTTAGACATGAAATTGTGCAAAACGCCACAGATTCATCTACTTCTCTTTAATGTTTTACATTCACAAAACAAAGACCTGCAGAAAAACACATAGAGATGTATATCAGCCTGCTCCTGTCCTCAAATGAGGTTCACCTCACCACTATAGCACTCTACATGGTAATTTCTGTTAAATGATACCACTCGAATAGACTCTGTAGACCCCTGAAACAATAAACAAATGGAGATAAATTATTAAAGTAATTACTCAGAAAATGAAATATCAATTACTGCTATTTGTCATTAATTAAACAATGAATTCACCTCACCTCAGTTGGCAGTATCGGCACTCTGCAGGCAGCACAGCGGGGCGCTTGGACCCTGAAACCATGAATGAGACTCAGCAAAAGGTCACAGAAACTGAACAGTGAAATCACTCCGGGCGTGACATGTGTGGCCTCCCTGGCAGGATATGGTTTCACCTTTTGTCTGGAGTGTGAGTTAAAGGGCTTGGCCCATTGTTGTTGTACAGTTTGTGTATAAGAAACTCACTTGTGGTAGTCTCTGACACAGTAAACCCTGTTATCTGTGTCTACAGAGAAGGGCTGACCCTCCAGGCTCTGTCTGCAGACAACACAGCAAAAGCAGGACGGGTGGTAGGACTTCCCCCGAGCCTGCAAGACCTGATGATGCAAAATGAGCTCTTCTTTACACAATGTGACAGCCAGTGGTGGTATGTATTTAAGTACATTTACTCAAGTTTGATTTAATTTGAATAAAGATTTTACATTAAAAAGTACAAAAAAGTTTTTAAATAAAATACAAATAAATATTTGTTGAAGATTAAACCAGTGGTATATATATATATATATAAAGTAAAAAAATATGAATAGAGATTTGTGTGGTAGAACTGTTCTTCTTTCCTCTCCCATTAGTCATCTCATGACCCCTTAGATCTATTTTGGGACTCTCTCGAGTGGCCCAACCCCTATGTTAAGAACTACTGGGCAAAACTATCCAACTTTACTGTGTAAAAAAGTTTAAACTATCCCCACTGATCTGCTACTTTATTAATAATTAATAATCTAATAATCTAAAATATAATAATATCTCAGAATTAAGTACTTTTATTTTTAAAACTTTAAGTACATGTTGATTATAATTTATAATTTATGATTTACCGAAGTAAGATTTTAAATGAATGACTTATTATTTAATGGAGTACTTGGAGTACTCATCATGGTATTGGTACTTTTACTTAAGTAAAAGATCTGAGTACTTCTTCGACCACTGTACATACAGTAAATGAATGCTTACTCACCAAGTCCATGATTAAATGTCCGCAGCTGTTGCACACTTCTGAAGATGGATGAACTCCTGAGTACTACATTAAATAACACAACAATGCACCCATTAAACGTCTGGCAGTAAAAACTGGATACAAATCATATGTTGGTGCAGCATTTAACTCTTCTGTATCACCACGCTAAAACAAGATGTTCTTACCAAAAAATCTTCCTCACAATAGATTTTTCCTGACACTGTATAAAATGGCTTGCCGCTGAGCTTTTTACCTACACACAAAACAGAGGAAAAGGAACAAGGTGAAAATGGGGATTTTCTGATTTTCACATTTGACATTTAATAACACACTTTTAGTTTGTTTTGTAAAAGACTAAAGTTCTAACTTTTATTGTGATTTCAGGCAGAAGAAATAGTGCTGAGAAATATTTTTTCTTTGGACCAGGGCATAATAAAAAATCTAACAAATATACAAAAATACAGAAAAAACATTTAGATAATGTACATAGAAAGATCAAAAGCAGGTTCATCAAAAAACCTGACTGCAATAAAAGATAATGATTAACAGGCACTAAAGAGATCCTGAAGGTGCAGTAAACTATACACAAACTAAAAAGCATGTTATTAAAGGGGTAAACATAATAAATAAGAGCAAATAAAAACAGTTTTGGTTATTTCACATAATTATTTTTGGATTTCTGTTCATGTTTTTCTCACTGGTTTAAGTGGGCTGGCCTCAGTTAGAAAATGCTTGGTTTCCATCAGCCGAATGTTATCAAACCACAGGCCTATTTAAAGTTGTAAAGTAAGTAAATTCAGTTAATAAAGGAGGTTTGAATAAGTCTGACCTGAGTTACCTTGGAAATGTAACTCTCCAGACTTGACTGGTAAGATAAGATAAGATCAGCCTTTATTTGTCTCACAGGTGAGAAATTTCAACATTACAGCAGCAAGTGGATAGCATGGAATAAAGTAAAGTGATAAGTGACATTAAACATAATACTAACAATGTCAAAAATAAAATTATACAATACTACAATTACAATTATTTTTACAATTATAAAAACTATGTTTTTACACCTATAAAAACTTGGTCAGGTTAGTTCAGAGTTGTAATGTAAGATACATTTACTCAAGCCAAGCACCAGGCCAAGCAGATTAACTGAGTTTTTGAGTTATAACTACTTAATAAATAATACCCAATACTCAAGATCAATGTTTAATTTGATTGTTGCTTATGAATAGACTATTTAATGAAGAAATACATATGTCAGGTTTTGAGGGGCTTTAAGGTATGTTGGACCCTTAACGTTCTACCAAAACATCCACTCTCACATCAAGAGGACTCACTGCAAACGCTGCAGGTAAAACAAGCGTCGTGAAATAAATGTCCCATCGCCCGGCAGGCACTCCCTTCCCCCTGCACTGCTTTACTGCAACCTGCACAGCTCCCTGAATACAGACCACAAACACACAATACACAAAGATGAAATGCAACACTCACACACCTGCTGAATAATCATCTGTTTTAAGCCTGTAGAGTGCTGGAATAGATTAAAATACCATATTAAAGAGGTAGTATAGTCAGTGTATTCCTTCCTTACCAAAGTAAAGATTAGAATTATAATTTGGGTCCATCTCCTACAGTATTTTTCCCATTTGTCTCCGCCTGCTGGAGCCTACAGTACGACTGTCTGGGGGTCTAATTTTATGTGCGGTGCAGACAGCTGTAAGGGGAGCTGCTCTCTGGGTTTATGGGTGTTGCATTTGCTGCTTTTGGTTTGTCTGTGGTAACAAGCCTTCAGACCCCCTGACTCCTCCAGGGTGGCTGGATTAGTGGATGGCAACTGGTATATTTTAGCAGAAGTTAGGAGACCACAAGGGCAGTATTTTGATACTGATGGTGCTGGATCTGCATTTAAATTATCAATTTACCATTCAAATAAATGTTATTGTCATTGTGGGTGGGTGTGAAAAATGTCCCTAAATTCTATGAAACTGAAGTCACTTCTTAGCTGCAGAGAATACCTCATTTCAATCAATTTTCTTGGTTTCACTAACAGCGATTCTGCAGTGGAAAAAGTATTCAGATAGTTTAAGTAGAATGACCAGTCCAACAATGTAAAAGTACTGCGTTCCAAATCTTACGTAAGTAAAAGTACAGAAGTATTATCAGCAAAATGTACTTTAGTATTAAAAGTAAAATAACATTGTTATTATTTTAAAAGCAGCTTTCTACTGCTTTAGCTGGTTGAGGTGGAACTCATTTTAATTACTTTCTTAACAGGTTGTTTAGTCCAATAGTTTCAATAGGGGTTAGGGTCAGTCCAAAGGGTCAGAGAGGTCAGGAGATGGTTAATGCGGCAGGAAAGCTACATAAAATAGAAACAGAGTTTAAGAAACGTAGGCTACAAGTACTACAAAATGTTAAGTACAATACTGAAGTCAATTTATTTTCCATCACTGCAATTCTGTAAGGATGGATGAAACAAAGTTCATACATGACAAAAGCCATGGTCCATTCAAAACTCTAACCTACTTTCAGATGGTAGTGGAGGGTTTCTCACGTTTTTGCATGTGTACCAGTAAGAGGAGACAGCTCCAAACAGCTCCCCATTATTAAATATTTTAAATCAACTGAAATCTTCTTCTTTGTGCATGGATAACCAATCAATTAAATCTCTAGTCTTGTATAATAATGAGTAATATTTTGCCAAATGAGTGTTAACATAAGCTGCTGTAGCTATGTTAGCCCTCACTTACTAATAGGGGAAAATAAATTAAATATAAAAAAACATGTTAATAACAAACAGGCCTGCTTTTTTTAACCAACAGTGTCCAAAATCTTTCAAAAAAATTAAAGAAATGCAATGATTGGTGCTATTGTCTGCTTTACTGCAGCCTTACACCAGTGTTTACCTCAGCTTTTCTCATTCTTCACACCTTTTCAAATGTCTGCGCATGTACAAATACTGAACCTTAAAAAACTTACAAACTGCTCCTATGTTTTGTGTTACTGCCCTCGTGTGGATTGTTCAGGCCCTTCATTCTGTGACTATATATTTTACGTACTCTTCTTCTATTTTCATGGATCTTTCTCTGATTTATGTTTCATATTTTCTATTTAAAACACAATCTGTTCTGTAAAATAATAAGTAAGAAGATGCCAAACATGTAGAAAAAACTACTTTTGATGACCAACTAAGCATTTCACAATCTTATTAGTCTATGATAAACAACAAACCAGTATTGATAACATGGACATGTTACACAACCTATATTGTCTCCAAACTGGCATGCTACTGGCACCGGAAACTTTAATGAAACTCTCCACAGCACATGTTCTACAGTAACATGGGAGGGGAGTGGGGAGTCTGACAGCTGCTGATTCTTCACTGAGGTCCCTTGTTGAGACTCACTGAGGCTGTCTAAATTCACCACACCGCCCACTCTGCAAGCTGTCAGACTGGTTCAACAAAAATACTCAGTGTCACTTGTGTTTCATTGCAAAGGTGCATGTGTGTGTTTTATGGATCAAAGTGCTCTCACAAGGACCTATAAGGACAAATGAGAGTATTGTACCGTTTTCACTCGTTCATCTGTATTGTTTAGTTTTGTGGTTTGTGCGTGTGGTTTAGACAGGAAAATATGTTGAAATTAGGCTACAGGAGTCAAAACTGAGGCTAGCTTAGGCTGGTGTTGGATTTACGGATCATTTTAGGCATTCTGCAATTAAATTATAGGTAAATTATTAAGGTGACAAGCAGCTAAAGCGTTCAAAAATGTAACACAAACGTGTGTTTGTGAGTGTCTTGCCCTCAGGTATGTTACTGTGTAGGAATGTCTGCGTCATGGGGGCATGTGGAGGCAGTAGCCTCTGCAACATGGGAGTGTTGTACACAGTTTAAACCTACTATTAGATATCACACAAATACAGTTAATCACATTTTCATCATCATTTTACTGTGGAAAACAATGCACCTGACCAGGCACAACCTGGTTTTAGAATGTAAACATATTGCTTATTTTAACTGTCACCAGAAAGATCCCTCTAGGGACTAAATTTAACCATCTTAATTCCTGATGTGTATAATATTATTCTCTTTAAATTATATTATTAATCAGAGGCATGTAACACTATTCATTTTGGGTATTGAAACATAAAGTAACCTCTACTTTATGCTCTGTTTCCCGCACCCTTCTCCTGCCTCATTTTGGGGATACACAGCACGATGCCAACAATCCTTGGCATGTTTGGCTGTTTATAAATAGGGCACCCATTGTGCCACACAGTGAAGTCAAATAAGGACCTCGTGTCTTATCAACAGTCTATATCTTACGTATCAGCTCAGCAGTGTTTCGGCTCAAGGGAACAACGGCAGGGCCCGCTCCTGCTCCTCCAACGGTCAAGTTTGGGCAGGTAACCTACCTGTGGTCCACGCCCTCTGCCGGGCGCAGGTAATGCTGAGCAGGAAGTGGCTGTCAACGCCGTCGCTGGAAAGTGAATGAAAATGCTACTGCGTGTTTGAGAGACAAACAGCACCTTTTAAAAAAAAATTTTACTAACTACATTTTTAATAACAGGAGATTCCTCGTTTTTAATGAACATGCGGCTCAGTGCGACCTGCGCGCTCCTGGGACTTTGGTTTTTGACGGTCTTCGAATCATCAGGTGGGATAACAATGTCTCTTAGCTAGAAACATAGGCACATTTTCATTTATTGTTTGGTGACGCTGTGTTTACCTGGTTCCCCTCTAACTTTATTGCGTTCCGGACAACATCATGAAAGGCCCTAATATTTAATTCAAGTTTCCATTTTGTCAAACATCGCCTACTAACCGAGATGAGGTCATGCTGTCTGTTATGATAAAGCGTGCTCAGGCAAACCTAATGCAAATGGCCTGTAGCCTATGCACTCACGATGAAATGAGTTATGTTTTAAGCTCTCTGTCAATAAATTAAGAGGTAATAGAGGACGTTAAGTCAGCGTTATGTATGATTGATTGACTTGACCATGGAGATGAAAGGCTGAAGCACATTTACTCTCAGTCCTGACTTCTAGTCCTCCATTTTCTGAAAGTTTATGAGACATTTATGGAGCTTCCTGGAGGCATGAATTCTTCATAGCTTCATTAATGATTGACTAGCAATCTGCTGCTGAGTTATGAATCTGGTGGGCTGTCTATTATATTGTTTGCTAGATTTAAGCTCAGTGATTTCTTCCCCTCTGCCTTGATTCATGTTATGGGCAAAAGTCAGCAGCAGCATGGTGAATTTATTCTCTTTTAGAGTGTTTGTGGACGTTATGATATTTATATTTTGCCTCTAAATATGACAGGAACCTGTGACATCTTTGACACACCCATATTGTTAACTGTCACATGAAGCCCTCTAGCCAACTGTTTGTGCTATATTGCTCTGCCTTGTTTTCAAGTCCTTGCAAGTTCAGGTTGTGAATTCCTGGTGTATTGCTATGTGTGAACTAACCACACACCTTCATTTAATTCAAATCTATCACTGCAGCAACAAAACTGCCACCAGGGTTAATATATATTGCAATGACTTATATACTTTGGGCGTGCCTTTTAGTTCAGATTTATTGGAGGATGGTTTCATAAATGTATTTGGGATTTTTCAAGTTATATTTTTGATTTAAATCCTAGACTGCAAACACTAGGAGGGACTGCAGAGCTTCAGATAAGATCCAAACAAGCATAATTATGATGTTTTGTTAAGTGGCTGGGAGACCATTTTCGGAGGAGAGGAATTTGTGGAAAGCAGAGCAGTTAATATTTGTGTATGCAGCTGGTGTATGTATAGCTATATTTGTATTTGTGTGTGTGTGTGTGTGTGTGTGTGTGTGTGCATATATAAACTATAAATGCTCTCATGGGTATGTATTTTCTTTCTTTCTCTTTTGTGCATTATTATTCTCTATGATTTTCTTATTTAAGAAGTTTTAGCAAAATCAATAGAATATAAAATTATAGTATAGTTGAGTATTCCATTTAGCTAAAATACACGTGTATCTCTATTTTGAGGCCAATAACAATATCAATATTTGGGAGTTAAAAAAATCTGATAATGATATATCTGACATTTACACGGACACTGATATATCTACATGAAGTTATTCTCGGCTGTTGTATAGAAAGTATTCTAATGGAAAAGGACATGATTTAAGCCACTTAAGCTGCACTGGAACCACAGGGGAGACCAAAACAGGGACAAATGTGAAACCAAACCTGCAATGTAGCTTTTCAGCTGCTGATGTATAAAATTACAGTAACAGTATCATCTAAAAAGGCTGCGTATGCACAATTTCAGTAAAAGAAGAAGCTTGCATTTACAATATACGAGTCAAATATCACAGAAACAGCAGTTACTCGTGCTTTTAAAAACTGGTTCACCTTGAGTTCTTCTCTTTTCTCACAGCTAGATGACTCGGGGGTAATGAATTTGCTTTGGTCTGTCACTACACAACATGGGGATAGGTGTGCCTGGGTGCCTGATACCACTGTTTACTCTGTTAGCGTCAACATAAAACTGTTTGTGTGGGCGTTTGTGCCTTGATACCTTAAATTGTTATACAGGAGAGCTGGACAGTGTGAACTAACTAATGTCCACTCATCTGATTCCTTCAGCCCCTCCAATGTTAAAATAGGGCTTCTACAACTAACTGTTTGTGTGTTTCATTTTTAATTAATCTGCTGATCATTTGTTCATTATATCGTTTTGTCTGTGAACTGTGAAAACCAGAAAGTATCCAGTTTAAAATCATTATACACAATGAAAAGCAGAAAAACCTCATTTTCAGAAGGCACAGCAGTGTTTAAAGCTAAATGCTAATGCTTACAAAGACAATGCCAACATTGTGATGCTAAGCAGGTATAATGGTTAAGGTATAATTTAGCATGTTAACATGCTAACATTTTCTGTTGATCAATTAATCAGTGAATCGTTTCCTCTGTATTGTTGAAGATCAAAGAACTGTTGTGAAAATATTTTTATGAGGAAGAATGTTGTCGCTTGTGTATCCAAAGACCCAAGTCCAAATATGGGAATATTGATCTCAAGGAGCTGAAATGCAGTTGCAAACGGACAACACTGGCAAAAAAAAATTTTTAGATCACAATTTATAACATCTTTAAGGCTATTTGCAGCTAACTCCCTCTGATCTGTTCCCTCAGAATGCCTACAGATGGTGCGACCAGACAAAGGCTCGACAGTGACGGTGTCCACCGAGCTGGATGAATGTACTGTGTGTACAGTCAGCAGGGGGAATGACACACAGACATGCCAATCTTTTCTGTCTCTGGTACCTGAGGAAGAGGTCCAACTGTTGTTCAAGTGCAACCAGCCCATTGAACAGGCATATACTGTGATGATTAATCGGACCATTGGTGAGTTTACAGATGATCTTATGATGCATACAGTAAACTAGTCTTAGCTTTACAGGTCTGTATTTTCAAATATACTCAGCAAAAAAGGTCAATGAATTAAAAGTTCTTCACAAAGCCTCACTGCTGTCAAACATTAAGGCTCCAGCACCGGCTTCTCTGCTCAGTACACCATGCTGCAAAATGGCAACATTTAAAGTTTTACACCATATCAGCTTAAAAAGAAAGTGATGATGTGTCAATGTTGTATTCAAAACTTGTTATAACTGCCCACAAGTGGCCAAAAAATCCATTATTGTAGGTTTAAACATTATCATATGTACAAACAACTTTTATAAAAATGTCAGCATATTTTATCTTCTATGTAATCAAATAATTTGAATATTTGGGTTTTTACTTTCAAATTAGCCGTCAGTCAGCAATTTTTTTATATTGTTTGGTTTCATTCAAGTGGAATAGTGAATAGGCCTGAGTTTACAATGTGTAGTTGTTTCTGTTAGCTAGTAGGATCGTCGCTCTTTAATAGGATCAACCATATCAGATGCTGCATATTAGCTAAAAACCCCAGTCCCCCCATCATTCCACTGTGCCTTAGATATTCTTTAGGTTGCTATGGTGCTACAATTCATTTAATTCCCATGACTTTTAATGTTTCTGTTTAATTTCTGTTTAATTAACATACATTTCTGTTTACTTTAAAATAAATAAGAGACTTGCAATGTGCACCTTGCATGAGAGCTGAATTCTCATACCAATCTGTGCATTTTGTTGTGCTTCATTTGAATCCAGAGTGCACTAAGGACGCCTGCAGCCCTACAACAGTAGAAACTCAACCCTCCATCCTAACAGAGTTCACCAGAACCTTCACATGGGAGCTGAAGGCACCCGAGAAGACAACTGTGAGTCTGGACATCCTCGGAGAGGGACTGATGGCGACGTCACAGCAGTGCCCTAATGGATTTCAGTATTCGGTGGCCACATCTAAAACAAATAGCAAGGGCCAGACTCAGTATTGTCAAGGTGGTTCTGTGACTCGTCTAGACCTGCCCAATGAAGCTGTTGTGTCTCTGCAAGTCAGTCCAAAGATTCAGGTCCAATCTGTGTTGTTCCAGGCCTCCGCTGGACCGTTAAGTAAGAAAAATGTATACAAACTATTTTAAGAAAGCCTGTAGTAGCATTGTTGATTTTATTTTATTTTTTCTTAAATTCAAAATTAACTTGGATGATTTTAAAGTACATTTCACAAAAATAACTTCAAACTACAAAACATTATGCAAATAAATGGCTGTATTAAGCCTACCTTTAATGATAACAACATTAGGCTTCATATAGATATTTTCCAGTAGTCCTACCGCATGAATTTTACAGACACATATTTCTCCTTGTATTAATTTGTAAATTAAGCAAAGTCATAGCTACATTTACAAACGATTGGCATTTAAGGTTAATAATATCGTCTTGTCCCCTGAAACTGACATCTTTGGGAAATTCACTTATTTGCTTTCTTGCAGTGAGTTAGATGAGAAGATTGATACATGGTTATACGCTAAATGTGAAGCTGCTAACAACAACTGGCTAAATTAGCTTATCACAAAGCCTCAAAACGTGGAAATCGTTAGCCTGGCTCTGTCTAGAGGTAACGTTCATAAAATATGTTAAAATGCTCTTGTTTGTTTGAGCCACACAAAGACCAAATGTGTAAATTACAAACCACTTCTGTGCCAGACTATTTCGTGGTCAGGACCAGTTGCCAGGCAGCCAGCAGACTCCACAAAGTTATTGGTTCCAACCAAGAATAGGATTAAACAGACATGGTACGTATTAATGCATGAGTTTAGAGAGCTTTAGAGGCGTTGGTAGGCTGATTTACCTAGGCTAGCTGTTTCCTCTTATTTCCAGCCTTTGTGCTAAGCTAATTTAGCCGGCTGCTGACGGACGTTTCATATATAGCATATAGAGGGTGGTATCAATCTCATCTAACTCTTTGCAAGAATGCTTATTTTTTTTATTTTTAAGTTTAAATTTAATTTCACATGATTTCACTAGTCTGAGATTAGCTAATAGCCATTAAGACCTTAAGAAGGACTTTACATACAGACCTAATGATGGATTTTTATTTACAAATAGCTATTGCAACCTATTCCTGGGGTCTGTCTCACTCTCTCCTTTTTACCCCCTGTAGAGGGCCGAACAGTGGTTTTAAGTGTTGATTCCAGCACAACTGTGATCGTTAGCCGGGATCCTCAGGAACCAGAATGTGAAGTGTGCTCTGGCGATGGCTCCACTTCCAAATGTAGCCCTACAGAAAAGACACTGACGAACGTTGAAAAACTCTTGCTAGAGTTCAGCTGCCCAAAACCTCAGGATGTTTACAGTGTGAAGATGAAGAAGAGAATAGGTGAGAACTGTGGAGTCTACATTTCAAAATTTACTTCAGTTACCATCAGAATTTGAGATTGGTTAATTTGGGATTAGCTATACATTAAATTCTCGTGGATATAAGACAACAAATTACTTATTCATCAATAAAAATAAATAAAATACTTAAACAATTGCTGGAATAAATACAGAAATAATTTTTTATTAATTAATAAAATAATAAATTAATATATAGAAACTGTAATGAATACATAGTTAAATGTTAAATTAACTAAATAAATGTTGGAAATAATTTTGTATATGAATGAATGTTTCTGTCTGTAATTATTTATTTCTGTATTTCTAAATTTCTGCTTTTATATCTTTATTTACTTCTATGAAATGAGTAAAAAGAAAAACAGAAATATAGAAAAGATTAATTAAGTTTGAAATACATAAATAAATAAAATTGATAAAGAAACATAGAAATAAACAAATAAAGATTTATAGAAATGTAGAGATGAATGAAATATATTTATTTCTGTCCCAATTATGACCATTTATTTATTTATTCAGTAATCAAAATATTTATTAATAATTTCTTTAATTATTTCAGAGGTTATTTATGTATGTACTTTTTTTTAATTTATTTATAGATGATTGAGTGATGTTTTGTCCTCCAAAGGCATGATACTGGAAGTCTATAAAATTCATATGTCAGTCAAACATTTTTTTATCCAGAATGCACCAAGAGCTCCTGCACTCCTGCTGCAGGAGAGGTTGATCCCAACCTCTTCAAGGACTTTAGAAGATCCTTAACATGGGACATTACTGTACCAGAGGCCACTGTATTAACTTTGGACTTTGCTGGTGATGGATTAAAGGAGATATCTGGAGCAGAAAATTGCCAAAATGGCTACCAGTACTCAGTGAGTACAACTAAAAGTGACGGAAAGATCAAAACTAACAGCTACTGCGAGGGTGGAATATTGTCTCATCTTGAACTGGTTGGAGTGACGACTGTGACTGTAGAACTGCCCAAAGAAGGAGAACTGAACTCACCAGCATTCACTGTCAACGCAGCACCTAGAGGCAAGTGTTTGATGAATAGCTATTTATTTTACAAAGACATATTCCTAAAAACTGATGCTACGTCCTTCAAAATGAAAGATGCTTCATTAAAATATATTAATTTTACATAATAGTGCAAAGCTCTTTCCATGGGCATAGTTTGGTGACTAAAGCTTAAATATTAGCTTGAACATGCTCATAATCACATGCATGCTAATGTTAGATAGGTATGATGTTTACCACGCACACCATCTTAGTTTAACACATAGACTGCATATAGTTTAATGTGTTAGCATACATTTGCTGATTGGCACTAAACACAAAGTACAGCAGAGGCAGATGGTTATGTCAGTAATTTTGCAGGTATTTGGTAATAAACAACAACAACAACTTTTTACCTGATGCTGGCACTAGATTGAAAGTTAATGGATAATTAAAGTTATTAGATTTTGTCCTGACAGGGACATGAATTATTGAACCAAGTGTTATGGCAATCAGTCCAATAGTTGCCACGATATTTAAAAGCCAAAAATGTGAATCCTGTTGTGACACTAGACTAAATGTTTGGTGATCACCAAAGTCGCTAGGATTCATCCCCTGATGTATGTACTTAATAATATGGCAATCCATCTAATAATGTCTGGACCAAAGTGATGGAATGACAGACTGACATTGTAAACCCCCCCCCCCCCCCCCCCCCCCCCCCCCACACACACACACACACACACACACACTGCTAGCATAGCTAAAAAGTGGGGACTGTATACATTATACTGACGTAAACCATTAAAAGAATATGTAATGTTTTAACATATTAATTGAATTTACATTGAACTAACTTTCACTTTAGGTGGCAGGATTTTGTTGGTGACCCCTGATCCGAACACCTCCATTACCATCAGCAGAGTGACCACCGAGCCTGACTGCAGTGTGTGTATGATGGAAGGATCTGGAAAGACATGCAAACAGACACAAATTACCCTTAAAAAATATAGCAACATCTCGGTAGAGTTTACCTGCCCTCGGCCTCAGGATGTCTTCAGTGTGGTGATCAACAGACAGATTGGTATGAATATCTAAACATAGAAATTTGATACGGTATTTTTAATAAATATTTATCTTCAGGTTTCTCCCATGTTCTCTGATGACTGTAAAAGTCTTCTTAAAAGGCTCCTAAGCCACCTTGAAAGACGTATTTAGTATGTGAATGGTACCGTAGTAGTCTTTATACTCCTGTCCAAACTACAGTGGAATGACTCAGATAATGTTAGGGTGGCTTTCACACAAGCAAGGCAAAATGGTAGAAAAATCTCTTGAATTACTAACTTATTTTTCACAACCCTAACTCTTCTTAGGGTGATGTTTTTGACATGATGTCATGTTTGTTTCTCATTTAAATAAAATAACACACAACTCAAAGATTATTAATTTCAACAGTATTGTTAATGAATAATAAAAAAATGTAATTTGTTTGTCTTTGTGGAAGCATGAGATTAAGTACACAGTCCTATGATTTTCTCTTTCCAAGACCATTTAAAAAGAACACCCTCACATTGATGACTTACTAGATTTATTTAGATTTGATAATGGTCACCAACAGTAAATTATTTCCTGTTGACATCTTGCGATAAATTCATCTCTGTTTTTCCAACTAGTTTTAATGCTTTAACAATGCAGTTGTTTTTATACTTTTAAAATTCTAAATCACAATTATGCTCTTGTCTACAAATTCCAGCCTGCACAGAGAACTCCTGTTCTGGTAACATTGTTCAGGCCGAGTCCTCACTGTTCCCTGACTTCAACCGAACCTTCACCTGGGATGTGAAAGTTGTTCCCACCCGGGCCTTCCAACTGGACTTCCCAGAAATGGGAATGCGACAGATTCCTAATGAGGAGATCTGTCCAGATGAGCACACATACTCTCTTGTTACCTATCTGCGCACGGGGCCAGCAACCATTGGCACTTTTTGCAGAGGAGGAACTGTGACTACCATCCTGCCTCGCTACAAGGGCCGTATGTCTCTACACGTGCCTGCGGACAGGAAGCTGTATCCTGTTGACTTCAAACTCACTGTTGGGCCTGAGACCACCAGTAAGTTAGTTAATTAGGCTGTGTAATGCCAAACATTTGATTAAAAGACACCGCTACATATCAAATATCATGTAACAAGACAACTTAAGCTAACACATAGACAAAACCAAAAGAAAACCATCAGTTCCACAAGTAAGAAAACCTCCATTCAAACTCCCGTCAATATTTTTAACAACAGTAAAAATTAAACAGTCCAGCCTCGGGACAGAGCCTTTCTCAGCAGTATGTCAGGTGGTTCACTCCATATGTTTGGATAAGTATGGTATTTTAAAAAAACAACAACAATGTAATGTCATCTCATCTCATGGCCTTTAAAGAACACAACTGCGGACTCAGCAGAAGAGGTGAATCTATCAGCAAGTCAGTGCAGACATGTCTGTGATGACAGCAGGACAGAGAGGAGCGAACAGTGCAGATGTGGGGAGATTGCGGTGGTAATCTATATTCATTACCATTGACGGCAACATTGCCCAACAACATTGCTCCAAAAGTTGCTCCGTGTATCATCAGCTTTAGAATATGGAAAGCAAACTTCAGGAACAGGTTTCGTTTTTACCGAAAGAAGTCTTGGTGCATCATTCATGTTTAAAATATGCATTTCTGTTTCAGTCAGTTTCTTTTTTATGTTACTAAACAAAGTATTGCGTGGCTTCTAGTAAAAAGGACAAAAATACACTCAACTCATTTTCTATATCTTTGAGAGAGCACATTGCACAATGTGCTTTTCTTCCTCCAGACTTATATATTGTCCAGTTTCAACATTGAGTGGTGAAAATACCAGATCATTTAAAAGTGTATTTAATTTATATATATATATATATAATTATCTTCTTGTTTCTCTCAAGTGGTGGCCATAGTGAAAGTCAACCTTCCACGTGGTGTATCAGACACAGACTTCATCACAGCCAACTATCCTAGTGATTTCCCTGATAACCAGCAGATGCAGTGGGACTTCACTGTGCCCGGCTTGCACAACTACACGATTCTCTTCCGTGATCACACAGCTCCAGAATGCCTCAACAATCAAGTGGAGGTGGAGTACCATAAAGAGGGCAAGAAGGTGACCCAACTGACCCTAACGGAACCACAGCCGGAGCATCAGCAGGGCAACTTCAACATGGTGCTGAAGAATTGTGAAACCAACAAGACGCTACAAGGACTGACCTTGAACTACAGAGTCTCTGTAATGAGGAGTGGTCATCCAGGTACAGTATACATATTATAATGAAATAAATTTTTATGATGTGAAGAGCTGGGAGTTGTGGTGGCTTGACTCATCCCACTTCTGTTGAAACTTCAGATTTAAATGTTGTCTGAAAGGTCACTTTTTGGATGTTCAACTTCCTTTGTTTTCCTGAACAGATCCAAGCAGACTAATTTGAGTTTTATTGATACACATAACTAGAGATTTGTTAGTTTGTTAAGAAAGTTATGAATATGTTGGCGTTGTGAGTCATTACCCCAGTTTGTGGCTCTTGTATATTTCCGTTACGTTCGAGTCACAGAGCTAAGCATCCATTTTTCAAGTCCAAGTGTCTGTTACAGCCATGCTAGTGGCACTGTGAGGCAGACCTTCAAGCTAAATGCTGATATTAGCTTGGTAATATGATCACTATGTCAGTGTTAACATGCTAATGTTAAGCATGTCTAATGTCATGTCCACCATCTTAGTACAGCATGTAAGCATCCTAACATTTGCTAATTATCAATAAACACAGTGTACAGCTGAGGCTGATGGGAAGTTTTGCAGTATTTCGTCTTAAACCAAGGTATTAGACAAATGGTGGTGCTAGAGTCAGTGGATCACAAAAGTCATTAGGAAACATCCTTTTGAGGACCTTGGCCATCGCTACCAAATTTCATAGCAAGCCTTAAAAATATAGTCTGTCTATTGCACAATAAAATAGATTTTTTTACTCATTTCCCAAGTTGCACTACTGTTGTCTAATCCAAACGAAGATAGTAAATATGCGTGAACATGAACCAAAATAAAAACAAGTATCAGTTGTATTAGTGTATTTCAAGGTTATATATTACATTGTAAAAAATAGTGCATTCAAGTACATGTAATTTTTTGGTGATCTTGATTGGAAAATACGCACAGTTTGAGAAACGGGTTGAAAATCTTCTGCAGCAGGCAGAATATTTAATCCTGATGGTTATAGAAGTCTGAAGATTTGAGGAAGTTTTGTGTTATGACTTTCTTGGTTTTTCAGATCCTCTAATATATATTTTTCACAAGATCCAGTGCTTGGCTCTGTGATGCATGGGCGGCAAAACTGGGGCTATGCGAGTTCAAATTGATATGACTCATTTTTGAAAATGAGGAAAAGGAAATACCACACTTTTGTTTTAACAGGATTTATGATAAACTATTGTCACAATAAAAGCTGAGATGTAACCTTCATTTTAACTGATCAGTGTCTTTGTATGTTTTATTTCCCCTCTTAGTTCTGTGTACAGTGGAACTAACCAAACAACAAGGGGTATCTCTGCAGATAGAGAAAGTGGGTTCTGATCCCTATTGTGAGATGAGCATCAACTCGAAGGTTGACAAGAAGATAAACGTGGCAGCTGGTACTAACGCCCGCCTCTCTTTCCTTGACTGTCCAAATGAAGATTTGCGTCTGACTGCCAATAAAGATATTGGTAAGAGATTTTTTTAATTTTCACGTTCACGAATAGCTAAAATAATGTAGATTTTTTTTGTTTTCTTGTTACTGAATTTTTTTTTTTTTGAAGTAGATTTCTATAATCACAGTTCACTGGTTAAAGCCAAATTCATGTCAAAGTTTGAAGTCTATTTAAACCTTAAAGAAATTCCTCAATATTTTGGGAAATACGCTATTGGATTTCTTGCCTAGAATTAGATGAGAAGACTGTGATGTCTGTGTAGTAAATACAAACTTACAGCCAAGAGTCATTTAGCTTAGCTTAGCTTATCATAAAGACTAGAAATGGGGAAACAGCTAGCCTGGCTCTGTCCAAAGGTAACAAGATCCACCTACCAGCACCTCTAAACTCACAAGTTAACACGTGTAAGTCCAAATAAACTTTTTGTCAGAAAGTTTATCTTTGTTTTTGTCATTTGGGCTATTCCTTTACATGGGAACTTGATATTCTCAATCTCATGTTGTGCCTTTTAATAACAGCGTGCCAAAATGTGGCGTCATGCTCTGCGACTGTCCTCACGGTGCCCCAACTGGATTCCTGTCTGCCGATGTCCCTCACCAGCTTCACCTGGCACCTCAACATCCCTGAGGACAGCACAGTGAATCTGGAGTCGCCCAAAGGGAGTCTCCGACAGTCCCTGCGCGGCCAGGAGTGTAATCAGTCGGTCTCCCTGCATGTGGCAGAGGACGATGGGTTTGTTTTTGGAGATTTCTGCTATAATGGAGACATCCAGAAGGTTCAGGTGCACGCCAACGTCTCCATCACAGCCACAGCCCAGGACTTCAGCAAGACCACGGAGCCTTTTCTCAATGTCAGCTTCAGTCAGGAGTTCTCAGGTAAAAAAATATGACTATGTTGCAGGCTGCAACTAAGGATTATTTTAATTTTTGCTTAATCTGCAGATTATTTTCTCAGTAAATCCATTAATAATTTTGTCAGAAAATAGTGAAAAATATATTTATACCCAGAGCCCAAAGTTCCATATTCATTTAAACTGTTAACTGTCCCACACACTGCAAAACTCAAATATATTCAGTTTATTATAGAAAAGCAATTTTGGCATTTTTGCTTAAAAAGTGACTGAAATCACTTTTTAAGCTGTATTATATTATGTTTTCTTCATGGTTTTTATAAACATTAGAGAGTTGAGTGGATTTCAGGGTGAGCTAAAGTGGATAAATAGCATGCCACCCAACGGCTCATGACAAGGGGGAGAATTGTGAGAAAATTTTAAAACCTTTTTTACGGCAGACATTTTGACCTGTCAACAGGTGCAGCACATAACATTATCAGTTGCTGTATTACATTGCAATAATTACTGGAACAGAGCCATCATTAATGTCACTGGTAACATCTAAGCTTTCCTGCTATGACAAGTCAAAATGTCTGTGGTGAAAAACACCTGTGAATGGAATTCATCTGGGGACATTAAAACAAATTCATTAGCAGGTTACAGTTGAAATTGTATCTGCTTCTGGCAGATACAGTTTGGGAACAACTGCTGAAACTATTCCTGTTGGAAACAGGGAAAACAGATTTTAGCCAGTTTGAAGTCAAACAACAGGGTTTTCTTTCCAGCTTTACCTTCTTTATTTCCAGTGTGCGACAATTTTATTATGAACAAGGGGATCAAATGACTGAAAAGGGCAGCTCATGGGGTTAAACCAACAAAGAATCAATACCCTACTCATACTCCCCTACAAAGCATTTGTGTTTTAGAGCTTATGGTTTTGGTTTTACGGCTCGCAGCTTTTACTGTTTTGATTCAGGCTCTTATCAACGTTAGCAACTAGTTTCTGAACATAGTGGTGCAGTTAGCCGCTAAAGAGACATATTCCCCTAATTTATTAATTCAGACCAAGACTGAGCTTTAAAAAAAAAAAAATTTATATTGTACTTAGATTTAATCATTAGGTGGACACAAACATAACTCTAAATTAATGATAATGTCGCTCCGTAACTGCTGAATGTGATTAAGCAACAGTTTGCTAACATGTTCTTGTTCTTTTTTTTTTTTAATAAGGTGATAGTCAATTTTGTGTTTACAGCTTGTCCGGTGCCCACAAACTGTAGCTTAATTGCTTTGACTGACTTTATTAAATGTCAGTTCTACATTTTGATCTTCCCCTACATCAACAACTAAATGCATCAAGTTTAGATGTGTTTTCTCAGTGTTTGTTGACAGAAAAAGTTGAAGCAGTGTGGATGACACAGATGAAGATGACGGGTAGACTGCTGCACCAAAAAAGTAAAATCCACTAAACATCCAGAATGGTGACATTCGACACTATAAGAACTAGAGCTGAAATGATTAAGTCAGTATTTGTCCATCAGCAGCCATTTTAATAGTTGAATAAGTCATTTAAGCCAATTTAAAGCAAACATGCCAAACATGCTGGTTTAAGCTCCTTTAATATTAATATTTGCTGGTTGTCAAAGTCTTCTATGTTGGTAAATTCAATACCTTTTTAGTGGTTAGATAAACAAGACATCTTGAAGATGTGGCCTTAGGAAATTTTAATGGCATTTTTCACTATTTTCTGACATTTTACAGACCAAAAGATTTATTGATTAGTCAGGATAATAATCAGCAGATTCTTTGATCAGCCCCAGCAGGAGGATCTGTCTGCGTTCTCCTATTGTGATTTTCCATTATAATTATGGTCAAATAGAGCACTTTCATTCACTTTACTTGTAAACTCCACACAGGGGCGCTATTGTACAACGAATGTTGGTGACACTTTTAAAAAGTGTAGACCAGCAGCGATGAATTACCCACATGACACAGCATTATTTCCATCCCTTTTTAGAGACCATTATTTACAGAGTCAGTCCGATGACGACGTCGCCGACCTTGCTGGCCACCCCCAACTGGCCTCAGGGTATGAGGCCTTCCTCCACCATATCCTGGATCGTTACTCTACCGAGCCAGTACCAGGCACACGTTCAGTTTGTCAACGTCAGCCAGCCCAAATGCAGCGACTGGCACACCGGCATCAACGTACAGATGCTGGGGTCCGAGGAGGAGCTCATGAGCCGCAGAGAGGACGAGCCGGTGGAAGAGAAGCTGTTGGTGCCACAGAGTTTCTATATCAACATGTCCAACTGTATACCAGAGGAGGGACACTTTGGTGCAATGACCAAAATTATTCTGGAGAGGAAGACCAGTAAGCAAGGACTTATTTAGCCCTTTCATGTACAAGAAGAATACTTACCCTAAATAACTAAGTTAAAGGACTTACTTCTGCTCTCTTCTATTTGCCTCTGCAGATCTCTTGGCCATCATCCTCGGCATAGCGGGAGCTCTTTTGCTTTTGCTCATAGTGCTGACTGTAGTATGTGTCACAAAGTGAGTGTACAAAAATGTTTTAACCTTTGGGCCCGTATTTATCAGCCTGTTATATGTGAGATTGTGGACTTAGATGAAATGAAAAAATAACAATCCTTCACTTTTACTCCTACTTGCAAATTTAGTAATATAAACTATTTATCAGAATCCTTGTGAATTAAAAAGGCCATTAAATCACTAAAAGTAATATGTTACTGAAGTAATCTGAATCATTCAGAATAGAGTAGTCAGAGCCCACAATTTGCAGCTGTCTTGTAATCTGTTATCCATAAGCACATGTTTGATATTACGAACAGCAAGATTAAAGCTGGCAATAATTTTGTTCATGCATACCATACTAACCAACCTCGTCTATCCGCGGCAGAATTTTCCTGCCTGCCAATTTGACTTTCTTTTGTTTCAGTTTCAGCCAGTTTCTTATCATTTCATCTCTATTTATACATGTGTATATACTACAAATATTTGAAATTGTTAATTTTGTAGATATGGTGGACGTATAAAAAAATATATATATAAAATGTAGATGTTGAGGAAAACCTTGCGTCTCATTGGTGACATTGCTGCAGATTATCAGACTGTATAAAACAGGCCAGTTAAAAGTTTAACTGAAAATATAAATTCTATTGTTAGTAAAATTATTGATACATTTTACAATGTTTGCCAAGACCCCCAAAAAAGGAATGGGATATATATGGGCCCTGGTTTTTATGTGGATTGGATAATCATGTTTTTGACAAACTGTTTTGTGATTTTTATTTATGTTCTGTAAAATTAGGTCTTTCTTATTGTTTGTGGTCTGCTTAATTCTTTTCAAACAGGAAAAAGAAGAAAGACAGGAAGAACAAGGACTCATCCATCTACTTGGGCAAAGGGAACATCTTCCGCCCAAGTGACAGGCACTTCACCACAAGCCGGTCGGAAAACGAATCCCATGTCTACGACTCTATAGACGAGAACATGGTGTACAGCCACCTGCTGGTTGACTCCAACTACCCGGGCAGCATGCAGGACTTCAAAGGTGCACAGGTGGACTCCTATCAAACATTTACGGGCCCCACTGACAGAGAGTTGCCTGTAATCAAAGAACCGGACCACGAACCCGAGATGGACCATTACAAGCCGTTCATGACCATGTCTGAGACTTTCATCCCGTCCCGTCCACGCACTCCTATTGGGCGGGAGGACAGCCTCGGGTTCCAGGATCGCAGGATGATGGACAACGAACTGTACACATTCAAGAGCACAGGAGATCTAAACACGATCCGGCTCTCTGGCACTGACCTGGAACCACAGCCACCGACAACAGAGGAGTCCTTATAGTGTGTCAGGACTGTAACTGCCCGATGGACCGCTGTTACTAAATTCTCGTTACAGCCCTGAGTATCTCTGGACTGCACCGATGTGAACTCCTGTGCCTCGGCCACACTCAGGGATTCTGAGTTAGATGAGCTTCTGAATGCGATGTGTATGTTGTCTTTATCAGGACTCAGACATTTCTAAAGCTTCAAGAGTAGAAGCTGTGATCCTCTACTTTTAAAGAGGTTTGGCATTTGGGGAGATACTTTTTGCTGAGAGTTAGATTAAATGAAATGTCTGTGAAGATTCTATGTCATCCAGGTCATGGAGGTCCAGAGGTAACCCACCTAACAACACCTCTAAAGCTCATTAATTAACACATTATGTCTGTTTAATCTGTACAGTGACCTCCTGTAGTCTTGTCGTCACATTGAGAGACTCTAGGATGTCACTTTGTTTTTTATATTGATCAAACAAATGGGATTTAACGTATTAATTAGTGAGATTTAGAGGTGCTGGCAGGTGGATTTTGTTAGCTAGCTGTTTCCCATTTCCAGCCTTTGTGCTAAGCTAACTCTCAGCAAAAAAGCAGCAAAAATGTCAAATGATTTCTTGAATGTTTGATGTGTTTAGTTTTATGAAATCTTGCCTCATTCTCACGTGGCACTGACTCACGAGCAGGGACTATGGAAAAACGTGCAAGCACCTCTGGTCCTTGTTTTAAAAGTGTTTTTACCTGTTTTTTGCAATAAATACTAGGAAAATGGCCTGATGAGGAAATGGTTTACTTCTTGAGGTATTTGCTGCCATCACACTCCATTTTCTTTCTTAAGCTGAAAAAATAAATCACCTTTTGCATTCTGGATGGTGAAAACAGCTTCCACCGCAGGAACTCTGGCCATGAAAAATAATGTGAAGGAGGGTGTGGAAGACTGTAGCCAATGTTTATCATAGAGAAGTGTTTTTTACTGGAAACCACAATTGCAGAAGCCAGGTTTACATAGTTGCACCACATTTCTTGCAGATGTACGTTTAAAAAATTTTACATTTTGGGGAAAACACGCATTTACTTTCTTGCTGAAAGTCAATCTTCTCATCTAATACAACTGTATTGCCTAAAACCTTTACTTCAAGAAATTACCATAGAGGAATGGGTTTTCATAGTTTATTGATGGTCATTTTACAGGTTACATCAGGCCAGACATTATAGGAGACTACAAGACCAGCAAACTGAAATAATCTCTTGAAAGAATGTATTGTAATTTTTAATGCAATATCACATATAATTCTGACTGCATGAGAGTCTTGTCGTTAAAATACAGTAGTTATGAAGGGATGCCTAAGTTTAAACAAGTGGTTCTCAACCAGTAAGTCATGGATCTGCTGTAATAGAGGTGTGGATGTGTGAAAATAATGGAAAGTTACAGCCAGTTTTTACATTAGTGAAAGGTGCCGGCACCTACACACCGCTTTTGTTGCAGGAATACTGGTATTTTGAACTATGATCATCCAATAGATATGTTTCTAAATTACTTGTATTTTATTTTTTTATAGAAAATGTACAAAAATACATTAAATGAAGGTAGAAATCATGGATTTTCTTCCGCTTATTCTGGACCGCACTGCATTCTCCCTGGTTTTATTGTGACCAGAAGGAATGCTGCAAATGACATGTCACCGGATCACTTTAGTCAAAACGAACAACTTCATATTGACTGTGACTTCAAGATCAGAATGTAATCTTGATGCAAAACCAGCTGAGAACCACTGGCTTAAAACTCCTTTTAGAATAGCAGGCAGAGTGGCATTGCAGCAAGAGTAGACAGTGAAAGCAACTATAACCATGCACAGTCTATGATGAGATAAAGGCGATCAAACAATGTTGAATTGGCAGACGGAGGGCTTCTCCTCACGACAGCTCTCGTCAAACCACTTCCCACGGGTGGCCCCGGACAGGACCGCGCAGTTATGGGACATTCCACCATCTGGCTGAGGGGACCGGTTGTTGGACGTGTCCCAGTTTTTGTATGTAATGCTGGAGCCCATCTGGTCCACCCAGGTGCCCTCAGTCACCATGTCGTTGATGCCCAGCCAGATCTGCTCATCTGAGCCGATGCTCTGGCGGATGTAGTCTCTGAGCTGGTCGTTTTCATCGCTGGATGTGGGCGTACCGAGGACTCCGCCCAGGGCGTTACAGTCTTCGCTGGCAGTGTGATAGGTTTTTCTCACAGGGTCAGCCAAGAGACACTTGCCATGAATCTTTAGGCCTTTCAAACAGACTGAAGACAAACATAAAAGGGTTAGACCTAAAAGGTGATTTATTGTCATACAGGGATCCTTTCCTTTGGTAATATGAATAAACGTAGTCCTGTGGTATTTTGGAGACGGGGTATAACCACAGTATTCTCAGAGATAATGAACAACATGATGAAAAGCCTTTCTGTACTAAAGATTTTTGGGTCATTAGGGAACAACTAGATATCATTTTGTGTTC
Source organism: Micropterus dolomieu (assembly GCF_021292245.1). Classification (NCBI taxonomy): domain Eukaryota; kingdom Metazoa; phylum Chordata; class Actinopteri; order Centrarchiformes; family Centrarchidae; genus Micropterus; species Micropterus dolomieu. The sequence goes on from NC_060158.1 coordinate 10,843,300, forward strand.
TGAACAAGAGGTCAGACATGGGTTTGTCATTTGTTGTCCATATTAAAACTACACATGTATCTTAACTGGCTTTTTTTAAGAGAGGCCTACCTCAGCCTGCTGACTCCAACTTGAATACATATTTGGTGCGCTGAACAATGAAGCTCATGCCACATTATCATGCAACAATTTTAAACATTCACACTGTAATCCACTGCAGGCAGAAGAGAGAGTGAGTGTTGTGATACTAACGGCTGCTTGCTCACCTCCACAGGTGATCATAAAGTAGATTCAGAGTTGTATGTCTATGGCTGGAAGGAGTTCATCAAGTGTAACTTGGATTTTATCTGAACCATAGCCGATTAAGCTGTTTGGGGGACCCAGGGCAAAAAAAAGGGCCCCTATGGACTCTCAACATGTCTCCTGGCCCCAGGCTTTCTGGCAGGGTCACAAGATTACATAATACCTTACACCGTACTTAGAGGAATTATTTGTATTCCTTTATCAAACAAGATTAAATGTATGATCCTGCTGTTCAAAAGTCGAGCTTACCTGTCTGCAGGGCTTGCTGTTCCTTCAGTAGGTTCAGCTCCTGGATGATGTCGTTAATCTGTTTCTGTAGTGACTCAATGGCCGCATCCTTAGTTGTATCTTGTTTCCAACAATTCCAGACACACAAGGAAACTCAAATCAGGTGTTTGTGCATGCTCAGTGATGACCAAATAACTTTTTTTTCCTTTTTTATTTTAAATAATCTCTTCTTCCAAGGATATTTCAGCAACTGATTAAAAAGAAAATTTTGAAAATAATATTTGACAGTGGTATCTCAAACAACAAATTCCTACAGACTGTGAAGCACCAGATGTTTATCGTCTACCTTTTTTCACTGGCTTCCTTGGTGAAGTCTGCTGAAATGAACAGTTCACCAGTAGTAGTACTCCCAGCAGCACACACACTCCTTTGAACTCCATGGTTAGACCTGTTGAATGAGGCTGCTCCAACGTGGATGCTTGCAATTTATCTCTCTCTCTCTCTCTCTCTCTCTCTCTCTCTCTCTCTCTCTCCCTCTCTCTCCCTCCTTCTCATCTCTCTGAACAGGGAAAAATACTGCCATTTGCAGGAATAACAATCCAACCGCAGAAGCCTTAAAGGATGGTGTGTGTGTGTCTCATCTGGCTTTAAAACACTAAACACGGAGGGGCAGTGCTAACCAGAGCCAGGCCTGGAAAGCAGGTGGAGACTGGCAGACAGGGTGAGACACTAGGAAGCAGTTATGACATAACACTGTGCAGCTTTGGTCAAAGTATATGAAAAAGAAATAAACAAACACTGACTCATCTGTTGCATAAAAGCCTGAATAACCTGGTTACAGTTTATTCCTTGGCTCAAAAGACTAGTTTACTCTTGAAAGAAAAAGATGGAATAGGATTTTCTTTCAGCTGGCCAAAAGGTGTTTTGTAAGTCATCTGGAGTGGCCTCATTTGGAAAATTTTAATATTTCCAGGTGTTTCTGGCAGCAATGAGGCACTGAAATTGAAACCCATTAATCATTATTTTCTTACGCAGCATTGAATTACCTGTTTACATACCTGCAATATTATAGATTAATTTAAAGGTTGTACCATTTTTTGACCCATTCTCTGCACACGTTTTCTCTATCAAATTCTGATCCCAGCTCAAGCCATATATAGTTTGTTTTGTACCAATCTGCTTTCAGCCAGCACGCACGCGCGCACACAAACACATCTGCGGTCAGAGTGGAAATGATCCAGAGTCACATCTGGTCTTTCTGTAAGACTTCAACTTTACACAATCTTCAACTGACACGTGGCAAAAACAAAAAGACAGAGAGGCCTACCTCAGGCTGGACTTTTCCTGTGCACTTCAGTACAGTAACTGATCTCAGATCTGGTACCAGGACATTTTAAAATGTTACAACATAGCAAGTTCTTTCTGTAAAATATGCTGTTCAGCAACATTATTTTATGGACCTATTTGATTTGGTCACTCTGTAATATCCTTGGCATACTTTGTTATCGTTATCATAAAATGTACCTCAAGTAGTAACACAAAATATACAGGTGAAACTAGAAAAACTAGCATATTGTGCAAAAGGTAATTTATTTCAGTAATTCAACTTAAAAGGTGAAACTAATATATTATATAGACTCATTCCATGCAAAGTGAGATATTTCAAGCCTTTATTTGATATAATTTCGATGATTATGGCTTACAGCTTACAAAAACCCCAAATTCAAAATCTCAGAAAATTAGAATATTGTGAAAAGATTCAGTATTGTAGGCTCAAAGTGTCACACTCTAATCAGCTAATTAATCCAAAACACCTGCAAAGGGTTCCTGAGCCTTTAATTGGTCTCTCAGTCTGGTTCAGTGGAATTCACAATCATGGGGAAGACTGCTGACCTGACAGTTGTGCAGAAAACCATGTGTGGAAGAAAAAGGTGCACAAGCAGCAGGGATGACAGTAGCCTGGAGAGGATTGTCAGGAAAAGGCCATTCAAATGTGAGGAGGAGCTTCACAATGAGTGGACTGAGGCTGGAGTTACTGCATCAAGAGCCACCACACACAGACGGGTCCTGGACATGGGCTTCAAATGTCATATTCCTCTTGTCAAGCCGCTCCTGAACAACAAACAACGTCAGAAGCGTCTTACCTGGACTAAAGGAAAAAAAGAACTGGTCTGTTTCTCAGTGGTCCAAAGTCCTCTTTTCTGATGAGAGCAAATTTTGCATCTCATTTGGAAACCAAGGTCCCAGAGTCTGGAGGAAGAATGTAGAGGCACACAATCCAAGATGCTTGAAGTCCAGTGTGAAGTTTCCACAGTCTGTGTTGGTTTGGGGAGCCATGTCATCTGCTGGTGTTGGTCCACTGTGCTTTATTAAGTCCAGAGTCAGCGCAGCCGTCTACCAGGACATTTTAAAACACTTTATGCTTCCTTCAGCAGACGAGCTTTATGGAGATGCTGACTTCATTTTCCAGCAGGACTTAGCAACTGCCCACACTTCCAGAAGTACCAAAACCTGGTTCAATGACCATGGGATTATTGTGCTTGATTGGCCAGCAAACTCGCCTGACCTGAACCCCATAGAGAATCTATGGGGCATTGCCAAGCGAAAGATGAAAGACATGAGACCGAACAATGCAGAAGAGCTGAAGGCCGCTATTGAAGCATCCTGGTCTTCCATAACACCTCAGCAGTGCCACAGGCTGATGGCATCCATGCCACGCCGCAGTGAGGGGCCCAAACCAAGTACTGAGTACATATGCATGATCATACTTTTCAGAGGGCTGACATTTCTGTCTTTAAAATCCTTTTTTTTTTTTTTTTTATTGATTTCATGTAATCTAATTTTCTGAGATTTTGAATTTGGGGTTTTCATAAGCTGTACGCAATAATCATTGAAATTATATCAAATAAAGGCTTGAAATATCTCACTTCACATGTAATGAGTCTATATCTTAGTTTCACCTTTAAGTTGAATTACTGAAATAAATGACCTTTTTGCACGATATGCTAATTTAGTTTCTAGTTTCACCTCTACATCTGTGCAGGATCTTTACCCAGACTCAACCAGACCACTGTTTATTTATAACTTCACAGGTTCATCTGTTGTGATTCAAATGTAAATCACTCTTAAAGTGAAATGTGAATGAAGTGATCCTTCACTCTATTCTTCCTCCTAAAAAGAAAAAATGTTCTTTATATCCATTACCACAACTCTTAACTGATCAAGTTCAAGTGTGTACAATTTACTTAATCTAGCATAAGCTGCTTGCTCTGTGGCTAATATTATTTGAGGCAGGTAACCACACTACAGTCTATGTATTTTACATTTCAGTAAGACTGTTCAAAGATGTAACTAGGCAGTGTTTTCCTTACACTGAAGTTGTTTTTTCACTTAACGTGGCTGGACAGTAAAGAAATCTGTACATTTAACATTGACATGTACATCCATCCAGAACCTTGTCACATCAGGCCAGAGCCACAACATGTGCTAGAGCAGTGCTTAAATAAAGGATTATTTAAATCAGTTCTCACATGTACATTTTTCAAATGTGTTAACCCCAAATGACAGTATATTAAATTTTAAGCAGGTACAAAGACAGGAAGGCTGTACAAATGAAAAGTTTTATTAGAAAATGTTGTATACATATACACCCTGTAGATAAATACAGTAACTGATCTTAACCAAGGAAGCCAACTTTTTGTCGCTTTGTTCCCAAACTCTCCTCCTGCTGCAGCAGCTTCATGAGCGGAGCATGAAGAGCCTTCCCGACCCGTTTACCTGCCTGGAGAGAACAAAATACATTAGCACCTTTCTACTGTACAGCCTTATTTATACCTAATCATATTTAAAACCTGTATTGAAATCCAAAGAGTCAGTACCTTATGTTCATTGTAATTTTTAGAGTTATGAAAGTTTTACCAATCTTCTGTATGTTATACACATTTTAAATGGCACCTGTGAACTGCGCATATGCACCAGCAATTTCATCCAGCTGATATATAATATGCTGCTTTTTAGCTCAGTTGTTGTTCCTATTTTTGACAAGGCAATGGTTAAATAAAACTGAATTTAAATCACATTATGCTAATGCTCTGGAGAGAGGAGGCCAGATGGTCAGGGCAGACAGCTTGACTCACCTCTGTCATTTCGAAGATGCTCTCTGGATCCAGGCTTCCTCCGCCCACCTTCCTCGTGCAGGTGACCGTGCCCTTGTGTGTGACAGAGATGATCAGGCTCGCCACAGAACAGGCCTTCTCCTGCAGAGTCGCGTCCACGACGTGTCGGTGGCCCACCTGCGCAGGAAAACAGACAACGTCAGAGGAGCCAAGCAGCACATTTGCTTCACTGTTTGTGTTATAATTTTTCTTTTTTTATCAGCAAGTAAGCTTACCTTGCACAACGTCACTATACAAGGAACGTTTTCTACATTGAGTCTCATGCAGTCATATGGGTCGTCTGACAACTCAATTTCCTTCCCTCCTTCGTCGTCAGCTGATATGTGCACTCTGGGAATTCTGTCAGTAAGGTAATCACAAGAACTTACTTAGTCTACATGAACAATGAGCTCAGCTGTAAGATGTCAAAGGATAAGACCCCCCAAAAAACACCAGCATAACACTTTACTTACTTTGTATTGAAGAGAGCTGCTTTGATAGCTACTGAGATGGCATCGTACAGGTTTCCGTCACACTGCAGGAGCTATGGAAACATGCCAGTGTGAGATTTTACTTTAGTTAATCATCATGGAACTGTATGAGCACTGACCAAATAAGCTGATTGTGATGTAACATGTGCTGCTTCGATTCATTCGTCAGACTTTGTCCAGGAGAAAGTGAACATCTCTACGTGGTTTACCAAACAGAATGTCACATTAAATGAGGAGTTATTATATCTTAGCAGACAAATAGGAGTAGAAATTGAAGTACAAAAGCCACATACATTTCAAACAAAATTAACATTTTGTTGAAATCTACGCACTTTTTACTATATATGTATGTCTTGACATGTCAATTTGCAGCAAAAATACTTAAGTCAGGGTAGTCAGATGCTGCCACTCACCAGCACATCCACATAGAGAACCCAGCAGTGTTCTCCTGCACTGATACAGAGGCTCTTCAGGTCCACGCTGTGTTTGTTGTTGAAGACTTTGTAGAGTGTGTTACTCAGCTCTGTCCCCAGCTCCTCACCACCTCTGCCCTCAAACTCAGGGGTTGCATTGGCCGAACTAGTGATGGAAAGTGAAAACACGACAATAAACAGTTATAAAAGTTAACAGAATATCTTTGAGATGTGTTATTCTTACTTGGGTCAGCGGGAAAGAGGTAAGAAAGTGAAAGTAGGGAAAGCAATGAGGCCGGCCGGCTGGCCGACCCTGCTACCCCACACACAACTATAGCATATTTATGGCAATATGATAATATTTTCTTACCACAATCACTTGGATGTGTTAGAGATGCACCTCTCAGTGAACAGATGATACAACACTACCTCCTAGTGGCAGGGCATCTATCAGCACACTACCAACAAGTATTGACCAATTCCTAAAATCATTCCATCATACATTATATATTTTGTTCTGTCCAATAATCTTTATTTCTACACCATGCCACTACCTCCTGCTGCGACCTTTGCAATCAATGACATCTGAATTTTATATATATATTAGCTTTTCCCCCCAAACTGACACTTTTAAATTCAAATTTATACTCAACACTGCTCCATGCAATAAAGTTTATAATGTATTTCTGTTGACCATTTTATGATTGCTGTAAACTGTATACTGTCTATGTAGCAGAAGGGAGTTGAAAACTGCATTTCATTTTACAACCCTGTCGTAATATGACGATTAAATCTACCTTGTACATAAAAGCTGTACAAGGTAAGACATTGTCTTCATAACGGGTTGATTTGGTGGCGAAATCTATAAAAATAAGCCTCAGTTTATAAAAAGCCTAAGTCAATTTGCACCACACCTACCAATCAACAAAGAACTCCAAGTAGCCTTCATCTGGCACCATGGGCCTTGGTTTTCCAATTTCAGCTTTAATTCCAACTAGAACCGCTGTGTGTCCCTGAAAGAGAGACAGTAGACATTATATAGGCTCAGATATAACTAATAGGCATGAGTATATGCAATTGGAAGTGTTGACAGGGTGACAAGTGGCTGAGGGTGCACAGATGAAAAGATTTAGAGCATCTTCTTGTTTAAACAGAAAATGAGTCATCATGTAGGACTACCAGTGTGACTTTGGCCGAGCCGTCTGTGTTGGACACCACGTCGGTCTCTATTTCCATGTGTCTATAGTCCTCGCAGCCTCTTCCGTCCACTCGTAAGTCATCCTGACGACAAGGATCAACATGTAAACAGTACAGTCACGGAGTTAGCGAATGCTAACGCGTCTAGCTAGTTTTCGGCAGTTATAGAGCATAAATCCCTGTTGTGGCATTTTTAGATTCGTTTTCATTACAGCGGGTAAAAGCTCAAGTCAAGGTGTTAGAGACTTACCCGTATACCGTGTAAAATGTACACTTTTTCAGCCTCGCTAACTTGTACTGTTGCCATAATGTAAGTAAAAACACTTGTAGCGTACTAGCATGTGCGTCGCTTTTCTGAACGTCATCAAAAGACGACAGATTAAAACAAATCGCAGGTTGCCCGTAACAGTGCCTGTACATGCCCGATTTTTACACAGTACATAAGCTACACCAAGGTTCGTGTAAACCTGCAATCTATCATTTTCCCCCATGATTATATGAAACAATGTTAATCCAAATCCAAGTACTTTCTACCCAAATTCTGACACAAAAATCTTTCATTGGCTGGTTAAGTACTGACACCTTGTAAATACTTTGGGCACTGAAATTACTAACTACGGCTTTACATTGTTGTCTACACCAATCTGTCTTTCTGTTGCTAACAGATTTCTTCGTCTGGGGATCAATAAAGCAGTGACTGACGATGTCAGTCGCAGTCATCGCTAACTAGGTTAACGTTAAGATGAAACCGTGTCCTTTTAGTCGTCTTTAAATGGTAGTAACTTAAGTTTGTTTTGGTGTAGAATGTGGACTGTGAATGTACAAAATAAAGACAAAGAACCATCGTCAGTCTCTGCTGTGATAAAGAATTTTCCTTCGGGGATCAATAAAATATTTCTGATTCTGATTCTGATATGACAACATATCATAACTATGACATGTAACGTTAATACTTTATTGACCCCCAGCTGGGGAAATTTGTTTGCAACAGAAAGACAGATTGGTGCAGATATCAATGTAAATCCGCAGTTAGTTATTAAAGTGCCCAAAGTATGTACAAGGTGTCATTATTTATTTATTTATCTATTTACCAGGCACTTAAAGATTCTTGTGTCAGAATTTGGGTAGAAAGTAGTTTAAACTTGGATTAACATTGTTTCATATAATCATGAGAAAAATTATAGATTGCAGGAATCTTGATGTATGTATGTCTGACATAAATTCAATGATATGGTGTTTAATAGACCAGTTAACACAGTCAATATGGCCACCAACATAATTTACCTTTTGTTCTAGTTAGTGTTAATGTGCAAACATGGAAGGAAGTTAATGAATCATGCCTCTTTTGTTTGTTTTTTTAACTCAAATAGACAATCAGTTTTTCTATACCGGCCTCAGCAGGCAGTACATGAGGCTGGTTGTTCTGTCTGATGAGCAGAAGCGGGCAGTACTTGAAGAGTGCCACAAAAATGTGGGCACGGGCAACCACAGTGGCGTCAGGAGAACCAGAGACAGGGCGACTGCAGGTTATTACTGGTCCAGTTTAAAGAAAGATGTCACAGATTGGGTAAAGAGTGTTTCATGGAATTAAATTAAAGAGGTGGTATTATGCTTTTTGACTTTTCCCCTCTCCTTTATTGAGTTATATATCTTTTTTGTGCATGTAACAGGTTTGCAAAGTGAAAAAGGCCAAAGTCCAGCCCAAAGGGAGTTCCCATCTCCCACAGAAAGCACTGCTCTGAACCGCTTGAAAACAGCTCTGTAGTCCAGCCCTTCACTTCCTTTACTTGTGACGTCACAGTGAAAACGCATCATAAAGCTTGCCAAGCATCTAGTGTCAGACACGCCCTCAAACCAAGCTAGTCTGAGCGGAGGCCTTTGGCTCCACTCGCCTTCGTTTGGTTTTCCATTGTAGAAATGTTGCACCTGTACCTGCTTCCAGGTGCTTTTTTTCGTATCACCTCACCTCCAGGTTCCAAGCGAGCTGAGGGATACTAAAATGTAAAGTGAAAACATGACAGACTGCTGATTGGTCAGAGAGAATCGTCAATATTCACTGCATCATCATTGCTGCACCAGACAGAGGCCAGCAACAGATTATATTTTACAGTTTTCGTATGGAATTTCATCACTAAATCCACTTCTGGGAAGTTTTGAGGTGAGAAATCAGCTGTGTAGATTTCGAATATTGACAGTTTTACGAGAAGTGATGGAGGCCAGCCGCCCGCTCACAGAGCCCTCTGCTCCCGCCATCACACACACCGCCGCAGCAACAACGGCAGAGGAAAACACAGCTGGAAGGTTTTCATACCGCTTATCTGTCTTTACATTCTGAGTAATGTTGAAACGTTTTAACTTAAAAAAGAGAAAGCTGTGTGGGTCGCTGGTGTGTGTGTAGCATTGAACATCACGTCGCGGCAGTTGTGTGTGGCGTCGCTATGACGACAAGCTACGTACCATCTCTGGGTACTGTCTGCAATGGAAAACCGAGCAGGGCCGAGTAGAGTCGAGTCGATCGATTTGCGTTACGGTAGCTTTTTTCGGCAAGGCAGCATAAGTCGTCCGAACACCGGCAGCAGTTCAACGTTTAGTCCTAAAAGACGACGCAACTCCAACTCTGTTTGGGCTCACAATCACAACCTGTAAGTATGCTTTATTGGTTGTGAATTATATTTAAAATAAACATGGCAATGTAACTTCACAGACTGTTCCAAGTAAATCTTGGCTAACACAGTTATAGCTATATTGCCAATGTTACACCCGATGTGAAAGCTACTGAACAAACGTTCAAATTGTTTGGCCAATTTTTATGTAAAATTGAGTTGAAATATGGTGATTTCTGTAGTGGTTTATGGTAAGATGTGGAACAATGATGTTGTGGACTTGTGAGTAATTTATACCATCTGCTAGGTTACGGTCTCAGTCTGAAGCGGCTTTGATTTGGATCACACTACCTTGTTTCTTACGACCCGCCCTTCTCTGCTTCTGATTGGCTAGTAGTCCTTACCTGGGAACTGCGCATGTGCAAGTCCCAACAAAGATTTTGTAAAGGTAAGATGCATCACTGCAGCTCAACAACACACTTTGCTGTCAGGGCCCCGAGGCTCTGGAACAGCCTGCCCGAGGAAATCAGGTCGGCTGAGTCAGTGAACTCTTTTAAGTCCCTTCTTAAAACATACTTTTATAGGAGAGCCTTTCCCGATCTTATTTGACTTCATTTTATCCCTTTTATGTTATTGTATTTTACTAATTTTATATTTATCTGTATTTTAGTCTTTTCAATGTTTTCATGCTTTTATCTTGTATTGTTTTTGTATTATTGTCTCTTGGGTATTATTGTCTTTACACTTGTTAAAGCACTTTGTAACTTGTTTTTGAAAAGTACAAATAAAGATTATTATTATTATTATTATTATTATAACACATAGAGTGAAAAGAGGAGCTGCAGCAATGTGCAGTATGAGAAAAATATGGTGTTTATTGACAATTAAACCATTTTAACCTGTTCTGGTACAACCCCTAAATAGGATTTGAACCTGAAAATGAGCATAATACCACCTCTTTAAATATCATGACTACCCTGAACTGCTTCAGAGCGAATAAAAGAAAATAAATAAATTAACACATTAAGCACCAAACTCACCATTGAACACCCCTTTTGTGTACTGCTGTTTTGAAGACAATTAAAGACTCCTAACCACGTGGATAAAAAAAACTTACTGAATGATTAAAAAGATGTTTAATCGATTACTCAAGTTTAGACATTTCTGATAATCCAGAAAGTTAATATCTGAGGATTCTGGAAATACCTTCAAAACAGTGTTAAGAAAGGCTGTATTAATACAGCTGGGCAAAGCTGGTAACCTCCCCAGACATCCAACAACGCCCCGGGTTCACAGTGTGGCAATGAATTTATGGTAATATGAATATTTGTAACTTTATTTTGGGAACATACAATAACTAAGGCAAAGCAGGCAACTGTCCTGGGACCGCAAAACTACTGTGGCCTCCAAAGCTACAGGTGTGTCAACTATTTTGTGCTAATTAAATAGAAAATCTATTTAGGAATATGCACCCAGGGCTTAAAGTTCTCCGGCGCTGTGCTGGAATTCCTGGGCAAAGCATTTTTGTATTGGACAATATATAAATATGTTTGTGGAAAATAATCTTTAAAAAAAAATATTATTCCTTTTTTTTAACTGTGCATGTTATGTGTATGTGAAGCGCCAGTCTTCCTCTGCACAGTTGGTGTCGGTGTATACATTTTTATATACAGTCTATGGTGTATACCGAAAGAAAAGGGACTGGCACTTCCTGGCGACGTGGACACTCATTGGCTATTGTAGGCCGTGAACAGGGAATGGAAGTTTGTATTGGGTCAATTAAGGTGTCACTGAAAAGGTCAACGTGTAGACGCATTTTTTGTTTAGATGCTAACTGTAGTTAGGCTAATATAAAGCGATGCAATGACAGTCCCTGTGTATTTATTGAAATAAATTGGTGTCGTGCCGAAAAGTGATCGTCCGCCGAAAACTGATGTTTGGTAGGCCTATGTGTAATATCTTTGTTTATATTTGGAAAACGGACTGTAGCCTAATTAACATGACTTACTGCCAACTTAGATATAAAATGAAGACAATTTTGTAATTATCCTTATTGCTCTGCATTATTTTACTTGCTGAGTAGGCCTACCAACCAGTCCACTCTTTTTTACCTGTTAAAATACCTTTAAATGGCCAATACAACTCATAAAATGGAGTATTTAGCTTGCCAGAAAATGATTGAAGCCTTTTGTTATTGACTGAAAGGTTATTTCTGGCCTGAAATTAGTTTATTTCATTCAGAAGAGTTATATTTGACAGATTATAGCTCACCTAGTACTTTTTACATCTTAAAATACCTTTAAATGGCCAATTCAACCCATAAAATGCAGTAGGCTATTTAACTTGCCAGAAAGTGATTGACGAGACTGGGCAATACAGCTCCAGCAGACTGCAATCAGTTTTCGGCGGACGATCACTTTGGGCTCTATGTGGCGCTCATCTGTTCCCATTCTCGCCTGTTTGCTAATCTCTGTTGGCGGAGATGGAGCAGGTGGAGACTTTCATGCAGCCGTGAGCTCCCATGTGAATGGGGAGTACCAGCAGGGCCGGGCAATAAAACAATGATAATTATTGCAATATAATTTTCCTCAATAACAATATAACAAATGTTTAATGTGTTTTCTTTAATTCATTTGAATCACTAACAAATCAGCACTTTACTTTGTTGAGGAAAAGGGACTGAAAAAAATATTACTTAATAGAAATTTACTTAATCATAATTGTTTTGAATGTTTTACCTCAGATTTGTTAAGTGTTTCCCACAGAATGACAGTGTAACAGTGGCACCAGCTATAAACAACGTGCTAACCTCGACAACCCAGCTGTATTGTAACGTTAACTTAGCTCTTCTTATTAGCTAGGCTCCTTCCCTGCTTGCTAATAACTTTTTTTAAGATGGGCATCCTACAGCTTGTATTGGACAGATTTGTGCAGCGGTAAGGCGCTCTGAAATCAAATAGCATTTTAAATAGGCCTAGTATAAAAAAAAAAAATCGAAAATCAATATGTGGCAGTCAGCTTCGATGTAAATGAACATATGGGAAACACTGGATCCACTGTTTGGCATTAAGTGTTTGTTCTGACCATAAAAATAGTTTAAAACCACAATTAACCATCTGGTTTCTTCAACTTTCACTCAGGAGCAAAAAGCTGCCTTATAATGTCTATGAAGATTCTCAGTCATCCAGGTCATAGTTATCCAACGAAGGTTAAAATCAAGGGCAACTGGACTTGGTTGAAGATACTGGAAGACGTTTCGTCCCTCATCCAAAAGGACTTCTTCAGTTCTGAAGAAGAACATTAACAGAAAGAAACATTAATTCAGATATCACAAAACAATATTTGATTTATTAGATTGATAGTACTTTTATTTAGGGTGGTGCACGTGCCTGTGATAAAGTTCTGCCTGATAGACTCCGCTCAGGGCACAAACACCCATTACCCCGTCTCGTCAGGAGAGGGTATCGGACTTCCTGGTTGGCTCGTTGTGTTGTCCTTCGATCCGCAAAGCTTTCTGGATCTGACTGAGAGGGATGCAGGTAGACAGCGGCCTGTTTTAAAGCTCGCCCCCCCCCCGCAGTAGTTAGCATACGAAGGAGGCTAATTAACGCCTCGTCGAAACCGAGGGGGCGGTGTAAGCTGGAGCCCGGCCGCGGAGCCGTTGAGTTCCCGTAGATAAGTGAGGTTAGCTGGTACTGCGCAAACAGACGGAGCGGCGGAGAGGACACTCGCTCTCAGTTTGGTGTGTTTTAACTTCCAGAGGCTGGAAACTACGCAAGGACATCAAGAAACTCTTGTCAACAAACCGGTAGATAGTGAGGTAGGTGTTTTTTTCTTGAAATAAGTTAAATGTAACGTCCGCTGTGTGACTGTTACTAGCTATGAACTAATGGAACTCCAGAAATCCTGCTGCAGCTGCCAGAGTTTACTTACTTCCTGGTCCATGGTCGGGTGGTTGTATTAGCGCTTTCTAGAAGTTAATTCATTACAGCCCAAAAATGTCATAATAACTGTACAGGTCCTGTTAGTCATGGCAAAAGCCAGAAGTCAGTGTAACGTTTGGTAGAAAACAAAAGTCCTGATCAAGGGCTCTTAAGATATTTGAATTTCCTAGTCATTACGTTTTCCAGCATATTAATGGTTATGTCTTTTATTTCCCTCCACGACACTCATAAAGAGTGTATACCAAGTCATTCTATTAGAAAGGTAAAAGACCTAGAAATGTTTCTCTGGAGGCTAAATTTAAGTTAAGTGAATGAAGTTTGGATTTGAATATGTGTGATGGCCAGAAACAAAAACAGGCCTCCAATGGGATGCTCATGTGACTCTGCCATAGACTATATAAAAAGGACTCTGCTGGTCAGACAGTTGGCATATATGCTGCTGATAGTGGAATCATTAGCTAGTCGTTTAACAGGCCACTATTTTGATAATCATTAATCATTTTGAGCCCCTTTTCAACAAAGGGTGGATGATAGACATTGTCAGCTGTGTTTTTACAAATGGCCCTTAAGGTGTAGGCCTATCCTGATATTTAGCAACATTCTGTATTTTCTGCATTTTTGTCCTGTATCTTAGTCTTGCTGCAAAAACCAGTTGGTTACAGCTTCTCAAATGTGAGTATTATCTGCATTTCCTCATAATAACCCTAACCCTTTGAGTGACAAAAAAGCCATTTGAAGAATCACCTTGGGCTATGAGAAATGTCAACATTTCATTGACTAATTAATTAATCGAGAAAACAATCAAGCTCAACTGAAACAACCTTTTGTAACCTTTTGTACTGTACCAACACAGTGGCACCTCACATGAGAGGTTGCCTCTCTATTCTTTAGTATACAAACGTTAGAGTGAAATTAGAGTGTTAATTAACTCCACAGGAGGTAAAATCATCTCTTCATCAAGTCTCTCATCCTGCCTCTCCTGCCATCAGTTAACGCTGTCTGTTACTTTGAAATGCATTTTAGCAGCAGGGTTTCAAACACTCATAGATTATGAAGTGAATATATGGCTATGCCACGCCTACATTTTGAATTAGTGAGTCACTGCCATAGTAGAAACCGGGCATTTTTTGCATACTATATCTAATCTTACAGTACTGCAAGGGCATCATGATAGAGATATTTCACTTTGCCAAAGAGTACAGAAAGTCTTAACTGTTGCTGCTTTGAGTTGACACAAAGCGAGTGCTGTTCTGTTCTGTGTTTCTGTTCAGTCAAGTCAGCCAGTTTTCATTGTACAGCTATTGAACAGTTAGTCAGCAAGAGAAATCAATAGACTCATTCTCCCATTGACAAAAAAAAAAATCATTAACTTGGTTGAAAGTTGTTAATGAACTCTGGTTTAGCAGGTAGTATCACTGCAGATCTTTCATTGCTTTATTATAAGAAGTTCTCTCTGCATTTTCAGTGAACACAGTTTTTAAGGGCAATTGAAGCTTCTTTGGAGTGAAACTTCACAAAACAATTACATTACAAGTCGTTATCAAGCGCCCTGTATCCAGCTCACTGGAACAGGTTTTTTGTTAATGGGCTACTCCCACCAGCTGAGTCAGATCTATATTGGTAAATAGTCACATCGATTACTTAATGTCAGCATGACTGATGCAACAAAACCTGTTCAACATGGAGTTTCCCAAGATATTGGTATTTCATCTTACAGTTACTGAAGTATAAAGCCTTGATAGGATTTCCTTATATATATTTTGTGTGGAAGGTAGGTCTGAGGATATCCAGGGAAATAATTACAATATAGTTGTCCCTAATTGGCTACATGAAATTAATTAATACCCCCTTTTAAGGTGTTACATTATTATATTGTCTGGTTATTATTATTGATGCTTTAACATGTAAGTGACATGTAAGTTTTGTATCTTGTCAAGGTGGAGCTAGTTCTACCTACAGTATACTGCTAGGTAGTGTTATACTTTAACAAATCATCATATTTTAGAAACTTATGTGTGTCAGATCAATTGGAATAGTGTCTGCAAACTAAACTAAATTTAAGGCAGGGGTGGTTTGTTTGTAGAGCATGTCTCATGTAAACATGAAACATTTTGTAATTTATACACAAGCACCAACGATTTAAACTCTATTAGTAAGAAGCCAGTACAGAGATCGGAGGGCTGGTGTAATGCGTTCAGCTTTCTTTGTCTTTAGCAGCAGCATTATGAACAAGATGAAGTTGCAAAAAAGTTTTTTTGTAGTGAAGTAAAAATATTTTAATAAAACATACGTCAAAATACTGAGCTAAAAGCACGTATGTGTGCAAATATTCTTACTTTTACTGCCACTGGAGCCAAGACAAGTGGTAAAGCAATCCCAACTTTTAAGTTGGAAGTGATAGCCATAGACACACCAGACCTCCAACATCACCTCCCACTGGGCTTGACTCCTGCTGTGTGATGAAAGGTGTGGTGAAAAGGGTTAAGAAGCTACGCAGCGGTATTTCAAAAAAGAAAAGTACATTTTTATCAAGACAGTGCCCAAACATTTTCAGGGATGGATTGCTGTGGTTACTGTCATACAGATGGTTACATTTAGGTTGTTGAAATTTAATCACTGTAGCATTATACAGTTATCATCAATGAACTGTTAGCCTTAGCTGAATGATTTCAGGCTGAGAGTACTTTTGGTTTGTAACCTGGCTAATTCAAGTGATTTACAATCCTCTGTTCATTTTAAGACTTGTTGTACAGCTCATTGAGTAAGTCTTGGCAGGGTTTGTGTGAGTTTTATAATTCTTGTTATTTCCATATTTGTTTTTGTTATTATGAAATAAAAAGAGTCATATTTCAAAAGATTGCAATATAATATTATACAAATGCAGGTCACGCTTGGAAGATAACCCCATAACAGGGTCAATTGCAGTGTTTAAGAAGACAAGTGGGCCATCTTACCTGAAGCAAAGACTCCCTCCACAAACATCATAAACGATACTCATGACTCTTGCGACTCTGTGAGGCTGTAGTTGGGCACAGGGGTGCTTTGAGCTAAATGCTAACATCAGCATGCCAAAATGCTCACAACAACAGTGTTGACATACTGCACTGTTAAGCAGTTACACAATGTTCACTTTCTTAGTTTTGTAATTGGCCCTAAACAAACACTACTGCTGAGGCTTATGGAAATGTTATTCGTTTTGCTGGTATTTGATAATGTATAAACCAAAAAAATGGACACATTAAAATTTGGATGAAGATGTCGATGATGATGGCGCTGGAGTTAAAGTGATCACCAAATTTATTATAGTAAATTTCATGCCAATCCATTCACTCAAAAGTGTTATTGTCACCTCATGGTGGAACTACAGAAAAAGTCAGAGAATCACCAAAGTCAGTAGGTTTCGTCATCTGGGAACCGTCAATGTCTGTACCAAATTTAATTGTTATCCATTCACTAGTTGTTGAGATATTTCAGAGATGTCGACTGACAGAATGACGTTGCCCTCCATGCAACTAGCATTAAAAAGAATCAAAGTGAGATAAAAATTAGGCAGTCCTGTACAAATTGGAATTGAAAGCATGCAAGGGGAGTCTGGGGTCATTCAAAGGGGTAAGGGGTCTGGACTCGGGCTGTGAGACGTTTTAGTTAAATTCAGAGATTTCATCCTAAACGTGCCGTAGGTATGCTGTATCGTTTTCATTCTGATTAAATTTCTGTGAGGGGGGGGCATGCTTAACTGCCAGGATCACTGGCCAAGCCCTAATTAATACGGACATAAAAGTGAGATTAGGCTGTCTCGCAGTTAAGCCGAATGGATAGATTGAATAATCAGGAATGACTAGGCAGTTTGATTGAACTCACTTGAAGCTTAGGTTTTAGTGAGGAGAAGGGCACTGAGGTCCAGACGTTCGCAGGGAATAAGCTGTGTTATCTGCATATAACAGCAAGGCATATTTTTTGATTTTCTGACATTTGATCCTCCTTTGAAGTCACATCATCTTTGTACACACACACACAGACCTGCTCAATTGCTTATTCATAAGCCTGCCCTCCAAACAGAGCTGGACACACACTCAGTGTAGCTCAGGACACCTGTGTAGGCTGCTGAAGCATTTTTCACTTTTAAGGCCAAATGGTGAATTACAGCCTCTAAATCAACCAACAGCCTCTTTTTGCTGAAAGAGGAATCTGCATTGTTTGGCCTGTTGGTATTGGACAAGTTAGTGTATGTTCCTCCCCCAGTTAATGCTTTCTCCAGAGTATTGCCCTCAAACTCATTTGCTGATTCACTGTGTCTAATTAGCCCCCTCTTTGTTTATATTTGAAGATGTAGAGCACAGATGGTTTACACAGACTAATTGTTGGACAGCACTGCACACTGTGATGTTGTTGTAATGCAGATGGGACACTTGTATAGACATCATTGATTTTTCAGTCAAAAATACCAGACATTCTCTTGTTTTAGCTTTTCTTACATGAGGATTAGCAGTTTTTCATTTTACATTATAGTAAATCTGTAATTTGGGGTTTTGAGATTATTGGTTCACCTAGCAGTGTTCAATCTCTGGAGGGTATCTTTCACTATATTTCAAGATATTTTATAGAAACAAACAATTATGAATTAAAAATCTAGAAAATAATCAGAAGATCAGTTATGGTAAAAATAATTGTTAGTTGCAGCTCTACCTTCGCTCATCAACATGTACTCATGCAGCATCCCTTACCTAATTCTCATCCTTTTCTTCTTTCATTTTCTTCCCATCTCTCTGCTCCCCTCTTCCTCGCCATCTGTCTCTCATCTCGCCACGCAGCATGTGGTCGGAGCCACGGGCGTTGTAGGATGTTGAGCCCGGCGCACCGCACCAGGGACATCGAGCGCCAAGCTGGCTACCTGAAGCCCGAGCACTGCGCCCCTCCCCCGCCCAGCACAGGCTCCAACACCATGTGGTTCATCCGCGACGGCTGTGGCATCGTGTGCGGCGTCATCACCTGGTTCCTGGTCTTCTACGCCGAGTTTGTGGTGGTGTTTGTCATGCTGCTGCCTGCAAAGAACGTGGCCTACAGCCTCTTCAATGGGGTGATCTTCAACGGCCTCGCTTTCCTCGCCCTCGCCTCCCACGCCAAGGCGATGTGCACAGACCCGGTCAGTCAGACTCTAATGTTGGTTATTTAGCAGACTACTTTGGTTACTTTATAGGAAAAACTAAATCATATATAGGCTGTAATACATCTTCTTAAAAACTGTCTCTAATAGTACTGTAATAAAACATGCCATGCAAGACTAACTTGTAAATTGTAGATAATAATTTTTTTGGTAGTTTTTAAAGCTAGTTTTACTACCTTGTTAATGTTTCAGTTGATTTTATGCTTAGATGTTCCATATCCTTAAATACATTTGTGTTTTAATCAAATCATCACAGACTAGCTGACACACAGCAAGCCTGAGGCAGGATGGGATTCCAGCATAGAAATACTGGTTAGTTTCTGTGACTGAGCAAAATGGGTTGGGACCATTCCAGTATCATTTGGGGCCCTACAGCTAATTTATGACCCGGGGCCACCTATTAGCTTAATCCTGCCCCGACTGTAATATTCAGTCATGTTTTTCTCTAGTTGTGTAACTTGGCAAGTTGACTGATCTGTCTTTATTTTTGCTGTCTAAAAGGAGCAACTGCAGCAAAGTGGATGAGAAGGAAACACTGTTAAACAAATGCAACGGAAACCACAAGTGAATTCCTCATTAACACATCTTTTTTTCTCTCAGGGAGCCGTGCCTAAAGGGAATGCTACCAAAGAGTTCATTGAAAGCCTGCAGCTAAAACCAGGACAGGTGGTGTACAAGTGTCCCAAGTGCTGCAGCATCAAGCCCGACAGAGCTCACCACTGCAGGTACAGCTTCCCTTGCGAATGTGTAGATTGTAGGCAAGGTTACAGTTCCCACTGCAAACTATGCAACTTTTAAGATGTGGGTCTAGGCGAGTAGAGTGTCTGCACCTTACAGAGAGAAGTCCTGATGCGTCTCTCCCTCTGGGGACTCTGTTAATCTGTGTTTGTTCCAGCACTGGTTCTCCTGCCGTGTGTGTGTGTGTGTGTGTGTGTGTTTCAGTTTGTAGCTGTGCAGCATTTCCCTGTAGACTCTGCAGCTTGATAATAAGGAGTTCCCTCTGTGGTGGCTCAGTGTTTTCTCTGGGATCGCACGAAAAGCACAAAAAACACAGCAGAGTAATTGAATTGTAAAGCCAGTGAGTCATTCTGTCTCATAGGCTGAATGGGTGTCCGTTTGAATGAAATAGATAATTTTTCTTGCTGAATATTATGAGTCATCCTAGTGGGTGGTTCAGTTGATACACTTGTCTTTAATGACCCGTAAGAGTAATATATAACACCACAGGATGGCAGCTTTGAAAATATAGATTTCCCTCAGAAAATGCATACAACAAAGCACACGGTTGGATTGAGTATGACTTTTTGCTTTGTCAGATGATAGATTGTGAATTGTCAGACCTTACTTGAGTTGTCGACCAGCTGCAGTTCTGTGAGATAAATAACCCCTCACACACACACACACACAACACAAACATACACAGTCCAGCTACCATGATTGAGAGCAGTCTGTTCCAGTCTCTCACATCAGTCGGTGTTGACACGTGAGTGAATTATGCTGCTAAAGGCGAACTGCGTTTGTGTGTGTCATTTTTGTGTTTTGCTTTACTCTGGCATTAGTTTAATATATTCTATTCAGATTGCTCTTCCTTTGCAGCATCAAAAGGTCACAGTTGGCCTGTAATGGTTTTAATTTTTATTGTGTATCTGTGTGTCCACAGTGTGTGCAAACGCTGCATCAAAAAGATGGACCACCACTGTCCCTGGGTGAACAACTGTGTCGGAGAGAGCAACCAAAAGTACTTTGTCCTCTTCACAGTGAGTCTGTGTCTCTTGCTTTTTAATTTGGCACCCATGCTAAGGTTAGAGCAGCTACACAGCCTGCGTGAGCTGCAGCGTGGCGTCCTCTAGAGATTTGGCCTAGAGATTTTTTCCACACTACTGCCGCGGTTCTCTGCAAAATGCATAGTAAAAATGACCTAGTCATATGGATATCATACCAGCAACATGCATTACACATTTCACTACAGTTTCAATGTCTGTATCTGTAGAATGTAAAAGTTTATATTTATGAAAAGACAAACTCAATGTACAAAGACAGAACTGGCAGTAACAGCACCACATTGGCAACGCTGTCTGTGTTGCCACAGCAGTTCAGCAAGGTAGCCGTTAAAGGTGTGTCCTGGGCGTTAAAGTTACTTCAGCATAATAATATTTATCACATCAACCTCGGGAAAGATGCTGTGGAGTTTACTTTTGTTATAGTTTTAACATCTAACACTATATAATGTTAAACACTGCATAACAGAAAAATAGCATTCATGTCATCAGGCTCAATCTCAATAACTATAGTGCCCTATATCTCAGATGTGTCCTTTCATATTAAACTATATGTATCGACTGTATATAAATTTACACATATGCAACTCTAATTTGAATATATTCAGAATGAAAGAT
Source organism: Micropterus dolomieu (assembly GCF_021292245.1). Taxonomy (NCBI): domain Eukaryota; kingdom Metazoa; phylum Chordata; class Actinopteri; order Centrarchiformes; family Centrarchidae; genus Micropterus; species Micropterus dolomieu. The sequence continues at coordinate 10,864,172 of NC_060158.1, forward strand.
AGTATAACAGGCTCTGATTGTCCAGAAATCCACACTTGGACTGTTCAAGGGTCAAGCCAACAATTAAAATAGTGAAAGTGTGGACAGATGAGGATACAGCAGCTCTGCAGGACTGTTTTGGGAGCACGGATTGGAGTATGTTCAGAGAGGCCGCCACCCAGGAGAGCCACATCAATCTTGAGGAATATACATCATCAGTGACATCATATATAAGCAAACGTGTTGATGATGTGGTGATCACTAAAACGATAAAATCATTCCCCAATCAGAAGGCCTGGATGAATAGAGAGGTGAGAGCTCTGTCCAGAGCCAAAAAAGCTGCTTTTCGGTCGGGTGATGAAGAAGCTTACAGCACTGCCAGAACGAGACTGAAAGCTGGCATCAAGGAGGCAAAGTGGAGACATTAACAGACACTGGACAGAGACCTCAACACCAACAACACCAAAGATATGTGGCAGGCCATCAAGAACATCACAGGCTACAAAAGCAGGAGCTCCCCTATCATGTGTGAGGTCACATTACCAGATGAACTTAACACCTTTTATGTTCGCTTTGATCTCCTCAACAAGGAGTCAGCTGTAAAGCCTACTCCACCTCCAGAGGACCGGCCACTGTCAGTATCCACAGCAGATGTTAGGAGAGTCCTGCTGAGAGTGAATATGAGTAAATTAGCTGGGCCTGATAACATTCCTGGCTGTGTACTAAAACCCTGTGCCAATCAGCTAGTTGATACTGACATTTTTAACATGTCGCTGTCTCAGGAGAGGGTTCCCACCTGCTTCAAGACAGCCACAATCATTCCTGTACCTAAATAGTCTGTAGTGTCTAGTCTGGACGACTACCGCCCTGTGGCTCTCACCGCCATTCTGATGGAGTGCTTTGAGAAACTGGTTCTTCAGCACATAAAGAACAACATCCCAGCTAGCCTGGACCCTCACCAGTTTGCTTTCAGAACCAACAGATCCACAGGGGATGCCATCTCCACTGCCCTCCACTCAGCCCTCATACTCCTTGAGGAAAAACATCACCTACATCAGAATTCTGTTTGTGGATTTCAGCTCCGCATTCAACACAATCTCCCCCATGAAACTTATCAGCAAACTCCGCACTCTGGGTTTAAATATAACACTCTGCAGCTTGGACTTCCTCACAAACAGACCCCAGTCAGTTTGGATTGGCGGACTCACCTTCCCCACTCTAGTGCTAAACACCGGAGCCCCCCAGGGCTGTGTGCTCAGCCCCCTCCTGTTCATGCTGTACACCCACGACTGCATCCCCCAACACAGAGAGAACTCTGTTGTGAAGTTTGCGGACGACACCACCATCATCGGCCAGATTTCAAACAACGATGAGACTTCTTATTGGGAGGAAATTGTAATCTTGTAGAGTGGTGCTCCGAGAACAACCTACTGCTCAACGTCAGCAAAACTAATGAGCTGATTGTTGATTTTAGGAAGAAGGCGATAAAGACACACACTCCTGTCTTCATCAGTGGTGCTGAGGTGGAGCAGGTGAACAGTTTCAGGTTCTTGGGAATCAGCATCACAGAGAACCTGACATGGTCATCTCACATCTCCACACTGGTGAAGAAATCTCAGAAATGACTATATTTTTTGAGGAAGCTTAAGAAGGCCAAATTCCCACGCCAAGTTCTTGTCAGCTTTTACAGAGGAGCAATAGAAAGCATCCTGACAGGAAACATCACAAACTGTCATGCGATGTGCACAGCCCAGGACCGGAGGGCTCTGCAGCAGGTGGTTAAAACTACTCAGAAGATCATTGGTACCCATCTCCCAAGAATCAGTGAAATCCGTGAGGTGAGGTGCTTATGCAGAGCCCAAAGTATACTAAAGGACAGTACCCTCCCCAGCCTCAGCCTGTTCACCCTGCTGCCTTCTGGGAAGAGATATAGAAGTTTCTGCTGCCGCACCACCAGACTGCAGAGCAGCTTTTTCCCCCAAGCTATCAGACTCTTAAACTCGAATTCATCCTCAGCACTGCTCCATTGATTATTGTTTATTTCTGTTTACCATTTTTTATAATTGATTCTATATTAATGTATATTTTCTGCAATGTAGCAGAAGAGAGTTACAAAACACAATTTCACTCTATAACATGTTATATTGTGACAATAAACCTACCTACTTACCTAAATGTTGTCTAAATAAAACTGACATAAAAGAGCTCCCACTTGTGTGATGTTATGACTGTTTATGAGTTTATTTAAGAATATTATCTTAACTCTAAATCTGTGCTTTATTTTACCTCCCCCAGATGTATATTGCACTAATATCCTTCCATTCACTAGTCATGGTGGCCTTCCATTTTGTTTTCTGCATTGAAGAAGACTGGACAAGTAAGTAATATACTGGTGTAGTCTTACCAGCCGTTCCCAGAATGTACCATCATTATTTATTTGCTTATCTCCTGTTAGAGCTGACTGTACTATTTATGTACCTGGGGCCATTTAGTGAGGAGCTTTACTCTATTTTGTAGCAATAAGGATTTCTTCTTTTTGACATGAACAATCTTTCTCTCTTTGCTCTCTCTCCCTCCCTCTCCAGAATGCAGTAGCTTCTCTCCACCAGCAACTGTCGTCCTCCTCATCCTCCTCTGCTTCGAGGGTCTTCTCTTTCTGATCTTCACTGCAGTCATGTTTGGGACGCAGGTCCACTCCATCTGTACCGATGAGACAGTGAGTGAAAACAGGACTAATTTCACCACCATACCTCACTGAAACAGCAGTCAGGCTCACAGAGTCTGTTTAATTGTGCCTGAACATTACACATGACTAACCTTAACATGTTCAGGAAGCCAATGTGTAAAAAAAGATTTTAGAATACATCATTTAATTTTATTTTAACACATTGTGTATATACTTTCAACACAAATATTTTATATTTTAGCTCAATAATCAGAAAGTTGGGGCAGAGATTTGCAGGTGAGCACTTGTATCTGTTACAAGCATCTTCATGATTTTTGCTTTTTTAGTATTGTTATAATGGAATACATAAAAAAACAAAAAAACAAACAACAACCATTGTACAAGATAACAAAATTAGAGGAATATTTTATTATCAAATTGATTCCAAAGGCTGAGATAATATTGGACATATTTTTCTTAAGCAGTATGCCACAAGATGGTGTACTTTGTTGTACTTTTAGAAATGAGAGAGAGGTTGTTTGGTATTACTGAAAAGGCTCTGGCCTAAACATTAACAAAAAACTGTAACTGTTAAAAAAACAACAACTAACATTTAGAGCTGCAACGATTAATTGAATAATCGATTAATTGTCCACTATTAAATTAATCACCAACTAATTGGATAATCGATTAATCGGTTTGAGTGATTTATTTATTTTTAAGAAAAGTGATTTTGATTCCAGCTTCTTAAATGTGAATATGTTGTGGTAAGTTTACTCCTCTATGGCCGTAAACTGAATATATTGCGGTTGTGGACAAAACAAGATATTTGAGGATGTCATTTTGGGCTTTGGGAAACACTGATCGACCATTTTTCACCATTTTCTGACATTTTATACCTAACAACAACTAATCGATTCATGGAGAAAATAATTGACAGTGAAAATAATCGTTACTTGCAGCCCTACTAACATTTCAGTCCTGTTGCATCAGCATTAACTTTATGACAACGCCAATACATGTCTCTCCATCTTTCTTCATTTCCTGTCATCTTTCTACCATTGACTCCCTAATAACCGTTTTATATATAGAAACATTTAAAAGGAAGTTATTCAAAACATTATAATGAGGAACACCAGACACACTAAAGGGTCAGTGATAGAGTTAAGTTTCTATGGTTGATATAGCAGTTCTGACTTCCTAAAATAAGTCACAAATTTATACTGTCTTGCGGTTCACTAGATCAGAGCACAGATGTAAGTAGGAGCAGGTAATTCACTCACAGCTTCCCCGTAGGTTGACATTAGTGCATTTTCTCATAATGTATCCGCTCAAACCACCCACGACGGTGACTCATAGTGTGATAATATTCACTACAAAGATCATCTATTTCAGTCAATTTTCATCTAATGGGGCCTGCAGTTCTCTGCCCTGTTGGTGCATTTTTATATATGTGTGTGTGTGTGTGTGTGTGTGTGTGTGTGTGTGTGTGTGTGCGCTGTTGTTAGACATCAGGAAATGCTGAGAGTGAGTCACCTACCCCTGATTAAGACCTCCGAGGGGGGGAAAAAACAAAAGGAATGCAAAACATGCTTAATTTTTAATCCCTTATGCTGGTTATTTTCTGCTGGCACATTAAAAATGTTAATGTTTAATTAAAAAATTAAATTCACAGCTATATGTTCACATATGCATCAGCTTTAAGCATGAATCTGGAGACCCACATCTTTTCCGGTTTGTTACATCTTGTCCCCACAGGGTATCGAACAGCTAAAGAAGGAGGAGAGACGATGGGCCAAAAAGTCAAAATGGATGAATCTGAAGGTGGTATTTGGCCATCCATTCTCCATAGCCTGGCTGAGCCCCTTTGCACCACCCGACCACGGCAAGGCAGACTTGTACCAGTACATTGTGTGAAATCTGGAAACCTGGCTGAGCTCTGCCGTGGGCTGATCAGTCTGCCCTCCTGTTGGCTGGACCTCAATGAGCATAAACTCCTTTTAACCACATCTGCGTATTCTTTCGTTTATGGATATTTCATTTATGGATATTTCAGGGTGTTCTGTTGTAAGCGATTATGATGTCAAAAGTATGTCACCTTTTTTATTTTATTGTATTTTCCCCTCTTGTTACTCACTGAGATTAATGATGTATAGCTGTACAGAAAAGCTCTACAAGAAGACAAAAAAAACATTAACTGAGCAGCAACAACTTGACAAGAAGCACTTGGTGATACGACACCAAGAGACTGAAATTTCCTGCAGCATGTCTGACCATTTCCTGCTTCCAAGACTAAACGATGTGAACTGGAAACTGAAGTCCAGAATGTTTTCAATCAGAGCAGCCTGCCTGCCAAGATGGACACCTAGTTCTCTGTCTTCCTGTAAACATTGCTGTGATCCTGTCACTTCTTCATTTGCTGTATTTCTGCCATTGCAGTAGTCTTTTGCTGAGTGCTGCGGATTAATCGCCTTAGAACAGTGCATTAGTAAACAGTGGCATCTGCTATTTTTAAAGACAGCGGTTATTTTGCCTTAATGTTACAGTCAGGGTGAGACAGGATCACGTTGGTTAAATACTATTTTAAATGAGTTGCATCCTTTTTGATGCCAGATTACTGTGAAGGACATTGAAAGGCTGCTAGACAAAGAGCAACAATAGCCTCACAGTGGCCAAGTGAAGTTATCATACTTAAGATTTCAGCCCTGGTTACCATGATAATAGCAAGTGCGATTTCAATATTACAGCAAACGCTCTTTGAGCAGCTACTTTGTCAGAAATACAACAGAAGAACAACTGGTGAATTTGTTAACAGTGAAGCCAAACACAATTAAAAAGTAAGTCCATAATTGGCACATTTTTAAATGAGTGCAAGTTTCCATCTACTACCATTATGTGAACATTAAGACTTTGACATAGTGAGATGAAACAGCTATTGGTGCTAATTCTTCATTTGCGTGCCATTAAACAATTGCAGAAGAAGAGGGCACATCAAGTTGCTCTAAATTTGAATTTTCAGCATCACTCAGCTGTTTTTAATGCGCAAATTGAAAATGTGCTCCTGATGAAAACACACTTAGTGAGGCAGATATCAATGAGATAGATTAAAAAAAACAGCAACCCTGGATTCCATGCTAGGCTCACTTTTTACGATGGCAATTTGAAAACAGTGTCAGAATAGAAAACCACTATTTAGAGAGTTAATCAAGGACTTTATTTACATTGAATGGCTATTGAAACAATGACTACAATAAATAGTATTAAACATGGGGTTTGAAATCATGAAAATCTTCAGGATTCTAACTTATTATAACATGTTTGGCAGGTTAACAAAGTCTTGTTTCTAGTCCAAAAGGCAGCTCGGCTTGTACAATATTGAAAGTGACACTTCAGTTGGAGAAACTACCGGTTAGTTTGACCAGTTTCCTTCTTTTGATTATCTGCCGACTCTTGTGTGTAGTAAATCCAGCCGACCTCTTTGCTTGAACCGTTTCCATCACAGTCACCAGCTCAAATGGACAGTCAGGGAATACAGCAATACACGTTGCTCTCTGAATGCACTGACCCTAAGTGTAATTCACTCTCTCTCAATTGATGTAATTTGCCTGTGGATAATCCAGTTTGTCGTAGATTGTAGCTGCCTTACAGGATAAAACGATTAAAATTTAGGCCAGTGGAAAATGTTCACTGAGGCCTGAAAGACCACTGCGGAAATGCACGTTTTAATTGTCACAGCTGCGACAGTACTATGCCAGTCTGTGTGAAGAGCGCAGATTTTACATTTGGTGATGAGAATTTCCTACAGATCGGAAATAGGCCACTTCAAAGCATTTAACCCTAAAATGCCTTTGCTCAAATGTCTTCGAAAGCCTTACAGTAATTATAAAATGTGTTTTTAAGGGTGATGAAAGACATTTTTGAACATACACGTTGCCAAATTTAATGCATAATGAAGGGAGGCATTGAAGTAACTGTTTTAATGGTAGAGCGTTGTCAAGAAGTTTCTAAGGCTTTTAAAAATCACTCCAGTTTTTAAATAAATGTATAAAACATTACCATGATATGGAGATGCACCAGTTGCTATCCAGTTTACACATATAGTATACCAGCTTTCTTAATTTTTCTTGAATTGTTCAGTATGTTCTTTGGTCAGGTGTGAATACCATTTATAGTACTTACAGTGGACCACATGATGTTTTTTTTTTTTTTTCTTCTTTTGACTGGTATTTGTTTAAAGAGATATGAAATAAAACCATATGTATATGACACAACTTACTGTTAAGGATATTTTGACTCTGTTCACATTATATTTTAGCATATATGGTACTTAACTTTGTGAGAATTTCCATTTTGAATTCAGGGACATATTTGACACTAGTGTCAAAAAACAACTTGTAATGAACATAGTCTGACAGCAAACGTTTCAGACACTATTAAATTACAGAAATACATAAACTATTCAGATCTGTAAATTTCAGATTTTTGCTGTAAATACCCTTGTGACCCATAATAGAAAACAGTTTACCCCTAAACAAACATCGAAAAACACATACCAATTGGATTTTTGCTTACTTTGCAACAGATTTCTTGAGGAAAATTGTTTAAATTTACTTTAATTTATAGATATTTTATTGACTCAGTTTACTTTTGACAGATTTTATGACAAATTCAGAAACTCGTTTTTAATTCAGGGAAGGAAAGCAAAAACATGGACATATCTGATACTGTAGTGTTATAATAGGAAAAAACTGCAGAAGCATTGTCTTATCTGACATGTAACTGAAGTACAAGCCATCTAAAGTAATTTATGTTTTGTTTTCCATTTTTACAAGAGGTATTTAAAGAAAGGGAATGTATCTAATGGAGATTAAGCTCGCTGTGTAAGCAGAAGTAGACCTGCTCAAGGCTTATGATACATCCAGCCCCATAAATTTGCAGTGAGTCCAATCTTAATTACATTACTGTGTTTAAATGCAAAGAGAGGACACGCTAAACCCACAGCTTCACATCTTTACCCAGTTGAATAAAGGTGCATTGTAATTCAGATCTGATTCAATTTATCTGGACGTGGAATAGAAGCTATTCTGTTTGAAGAACAAAGCTGTCATGAAGATGCACTTAATATCTTCCCACAGTGATGGAGACATGAATCTTGTTTGTCAGATGAGATGTTTATTTAATAATTCCAACAGTGTTACTTCTCTCGGTGGTTCCTATTAACAGAATATATTTACACTTTCACAAATGTTTGTTTTCACTGTAAGACACATTATGAACAGTGTATATCAGAGCAGATTTGTGTTACAAAATGGAACATAATGTTGCATTTGTCGGTGATGACTGATTTGCGCATACTTTAAAAGTAACGTTACCTACAAACTAAGGTAAAATCAGTAAACTTTTACATTATACTACTAAGAGAAAGGTCAAAACTCACAATAAATCCAAATAAGTGTACTGCTGTTTTCTTGCAGCGCCACATTAACTCATCAATGTGACGCACACCTTGACCGGTCAAGAACATATTTCAGTGGTTTTGTAATTTCTCAACCACATCTACAGTTTATGTGCACACGGATATAAATACATCACACTCAGGGCCATGCCGCTGTCAGATATAAATGTGGCTACTGCAAAGCTCTGCCTGGTTATATTACAGTGAGAGTGGGTTCACAGGTAGATGGTTTACCTTCACATCATGCCGTTAACTGCAGAAAAGCCAGGCACCAAGAACTCTACTGTTATTAAAGGTAGAATAAAAATATAGTTCAACGTTTTGGGAAAAATTCACTTTCTAGCTGAGAGTTAGATTAAAAAAGAATGACACCATTCTCGTCTCTGTATGTTAAATATAAAGCCGCAGCCAGTTAGCTTAGCTTAGCATAAAGACTGAAAAAGGGGAAACAGCTAACGTTAGCCTGGCTCTGTCTGAATGTAACATAATCTGTCTACCAGCACCTCTAAAGCTCTATAATTAACACATTATATGTCATTAGCATATCACATCTATAATCCTTACCAAAAGTCAAGTAATGCTAAAAGAAATGTCAAGTTGTGGTTTTACAAGGAGTTATGTACCGGACTATTTTTTTGCCAGTCTCCACTGGTTGCTTTACTCCCAGCCAAGAACAGTAACCCCAATAAAACACAAACTTGATGTTTCTCTTATATCTGTTTGGTGAATATAAAGCTAGACCCAGGGGCCTGTTAGCTTAGCTTAGAATAAAGACTGGAAAAATGCTGGCTTGACTCTGTCAGCACCACGGAAACTCACTAATTAACATGGTCGTTAATCAGCTAGTTGCCTGGCCACCTCACAGTGATGACAAGACTCCAGGAAGTCGCTGCTTCTCGCCAAGAAATACTCCGACACATTACCCTCTGTAAAACCACAAACTGTTGTCTTTGTAGAGACTAAACAAATGAGAAATAACATATTAATTCGTGATCTGTAGAGGTGGTGGTAGGCGAATTTTGCTACCTTTGGGCAGAGCCAAGCTAGCAGTTTCCCCGTTTCTAGTCATTATGCTAAGCTAACATGCTGCTGGCTTTTAGTTTCGGGTTAATGGGGCATATATGAGAGTAATAATCAATCTTCTCATCTAACTCTTGGCAAAAAAAAGTGAATAAGCAGAATATCCCAGAATGTTTATTCTTTTTAAGGAATCAGAACACACCCAGGATCCCAAAACGTGGAGGCACAAACAACTGAATTCACTTCTGCGTCGCTGTGAGTGATCTCCACTGCTTAGAAATCCTTCGTGGTGAGTACAGCCCTGCTATGAAACATCACTCAGCCGGCCTTTAATATAAGAGTTATATAATCACATTGTCACTGCAGTCACATTAATAGGGATGCATTTAATCCACGTGATACAAAACCTGCACAGCAGCGGTTGGAAGGACATCAGATATATTTGTGCATTGCTGCTGTGGAATATTACAGTCAGGTATTATAGCTACCGTTATGCATTTATATTATGATATGTATCTGAACAATAGCAAAGTGTAATCTTAAAATGCTGTTCCATAAAGCAACCTTTGATCTCATGTTCAGGCAAATCCCTGTATACTACAGTACACTGCTAACAGAAACGTCCCTCTAATATTGCCATGCTCAAACTCCCTCACTGTTACACCCATCACAGTGTTATGAGATTTAAAGGAAGTATAATGTTATTGCACTGTGAGTGACAACTCCACAGATGTAGAGGAAAGCTTTTAATGGAGCCAGGTGTCTATGAATTCTAGAGAGACCGATGGCGGATGGAGTGATATTCATGATGAAACCGAATAATATGAAATTGCAGACGCAGGGCAATCAAAAGGCCATGTGATGTCTCTTAGATTCTGAGTTTAATGAAATGAAGCAGTTCAAAATGATGTCACTCTGATGTGGACTGACGTTCCAGGATGCTATTTGAGTTCAGGCCTTTGTAGGAACTCATCTCATCTATCATGAAATAGAAGACCAGCTGCTTCTGAAAACATGTGTCATGCTCATATCTTGAGGTTAAGAGAAATGGAGCAAAACATTACCAGGGATGAGCCTTTCAGCGCTACAGTAATATTATTACTTGTGAAAATATGTGTACACCTTGTTAAAACTAAACTAAAAAAAGTCACTTATAACATCTCCTTGAGCATGCAAAAAATGCAATGTCAGTGTACGTTTACAGTGAGTGTCGCGGTAACTTAAGGAAATGTGAGAATTAATAAAGCTTTGGTGATCTGATAGCTGCATTACATAATGCATAGGCTGGTTAATGATGGCATCATGCACATAGCCAATAATGCTGTTTGTCATTTGCTCATGAACATATCCAGAAAAATTCCCTTCAGATCAGTCTGTCACTATGCACACAGATTTTCATCTGTCACTTTTAAGAAATACACTTGTTTCCCTTCTTGCTGAGAGTTAGATGAGAAGATTGATAACATTTTTGTGTGTTTGTTAAAAATGAAGCTACAGCCAAGAGATAAGCTTAACATAAAGACTGCAAACAAGGGGTAACAGCTAGCCTGGCTTTGTCCTTAGGTATCAAAATCTGCCTCTTGTTTATTTAATAATCAGTACAAACACCTAAGTGTAAACAAATTAAATTTAACATGTTAATTATTGAGCTTTAGATGGGCTGGTAGGCAGATTTTGTTACCTTCAGACAGAGCCAGGCTAGCTGTGTCACTACTCCACTCAATATGCTAAGCTAAACTAACCAGCCGCTGGCATTAGCTTCATATTTAACATACAAACATGAGAGTGGTATCAATCGTCCCATCTAACTCTTGGCAGGAAAGCAAGTGTATTTCCCAAAATATCAAATTATTCTCTTCCTTCACATCTGTTCTGTTGGGCTGTTGTTGACTGAAAGATTCCCCAAAAGGAACGTAAAGCTAGTAAATTTTTTGCTCCATTGTAAGTCTGTGGACAAAGATGATTTTAGAGCTTCTCAGAAGCTGCGTGCACGCATCCATTAGCTTGCCCAGGTGTGTGGATTTTCCAGCCAGCCTGACTGTAGCTGCACCATGGCCAGACTGGCTGAAAGCCAACATCTCCTCTGATTTTACCCAGTAGCGTTACATGGTCACAAACTGCAACTGGAAGCATAGTCACCGATTTCAAATAAAACATTTCCTCTTCATCAGGAAGGACACATTTTGAGTGGCATTTAGTTAATCAGGAATCAATTTGTTTATTAAAGCAAGTGTTTCAGGGAGGCTTGACAGAAACAATGGAGATTACTGTTCTCTCACCGTAGTGCATTCTTAATATAAATACACACAAACTAAAATTTCACTTTTCTTTGGTTAGAGTAGTTCAAATCAGAGGAGAAGCCGACCAAAACACACCACATATTATTCGTCCTTCTCGGCAACTGCATTCTGTTCCTGTGGTGAAACCCTCTGCAGTACCAACAGACCAGAGAAGGTCAGAGAGATCCCAACCCACCACAGTGTTATCTGTGCTTCACCAAAGATCAGCTGGCCCAGGAAAGCCTGCAGAAGAAAAATCAGGATCTTAGTTAAAGTGAATCAGTAAATCAATTCCATTCAATGAGGAAGATGGAGATGTCAAACATGGAGTTGAACTTTGACAAGAAGGTCCTGTTAAAAGCCTACAGTTAGACAAGTTATTTCTGAATGTAGTCCAGCCTATTTTCTAAAATAAAGTAGTTTATATAAGGAAGAAAGGATGTAAGGTCACTCTGAAATTAACTCGCACTCCGCTACAGTCTGATATGATGAATTGTGCTTATGGGACAAGTAATAAGGCAGGGAGGGTGTGCAGGAGGTCCTGTAAGAGTTGCTACTTACGGAAGATATGAAGTTGGAGGCGGTCGTGGTCACAGTGGTTCGGGTGGAGGAGGAGGAATACCTGAGTGCTTTGGCAAGAAAGGTCCACATCACAGCATTGCAGGTGAAAAGCAGCCCGCCGCACAGCAACCTCAAAGGGATGTGGAGCTGAAAAATAAAAGCAGAAACATATAAGTTAATGACAACTGATTACGGTTTCGTGTCCTATTCAGTTCTCTACATCTTAAACATTTTGTTTCAGGATAAAAGTAACAATAAGAAATGTTTCAGTGAAATCGAATGCAGCCATCTAAACAATATTTGCACCTGCCTGACAATACAGTTGTGTTTAAGCAGATGAGTCCGGGTGGAAGGGACTTGAAAACCCTGCAGCCTATTAACAAGACTGCTTTATGTTTTGTAGGGTTGATTTGAAAAAAGGCAACATAACTAATAACTTCACCTGTCAAATAAATGGAGTAAAATATGCAATATTTCCTTCTGAAATGTAGTGCAGTAGAAGTATAAAGTAACAAAATTGAAATGCTCAGGTAAATATAGTACAAGTAGCTCAAAAATTGTAATGAAATCATTACACACCGTTAACTAGAGCATTATATGGCTCAGGGTCCTTGATATTTTGTCGCATTCAAACCTTGTGGTGAATATTAATATAATTTTGCATCCACCTCATCTGCTATTTTAATTATCCCTCAGACTAAAGGTCACTGTTTGACGTCCATCCTTTAAGGACACAGACAGTTGCCTGCAGAGGTTTCTGACATCACTGTGTGACAGAGAGCGTGAAGGTCACACCTGACCCTCTTTTACAAAACCTGACCCTGACGCTCAGCCATCACACCAACCATGCTAAGACAAGTTGCACAACGCGATGGCACACGCACACACAGATTCGTACGAAGCTGCAATGTCATTCAAACATGCGGACACGGCACGAGAGCGCAGCTGGCTGCTGCTGCATGGGCTCCCCCGTGTGATGCTGCTGATGTTGAAGGAGTCAGGCAGGAGAGGCGGGCGGGGACAACCCCCCCCCCAACTTCCTCGGCGAGAAATCGCAACGCTTACAGGCATCCACGTCGCCGGCGCTGCATTATTCACAGCAAATCCTCCCTGTGTTAATAATTAACGCAGCTCTTACTCACCCGGTCACAGGCTGTAGTTTCGTCCGCTTGTCTAAATTTTCGCTGCTCTCCCCACGTCCGGAGTCCGGTTTCACAGACTCCCTTCAGATAGTCGGCTCCGAGGGACAGCTTGGCCGACGACGACGCCACGGCCCCGAGGAAACCCGCCAGCAGTGCATAGAAAACTCCCGGAAACATGTTGATGAGGCACATCATTTTCTAATCCATCTTTACATCACGGCTGCTACTGGTCCGGGTCGTGCAGCCTGCATGGTTGTGTGTGTGTCACTGTGTGGCACGTTTCCCTGCACTTTCTACAGACAGCCGTCCGGTGGCAGTCACACAACACATGGTTAACACGAAGCAGCGCTGTGGTTGGACTGACCCCCCCCCCCCCCCCCCGTGGCATTCTGGGAGGTGTAGTTCCACAATTTTATAACCTCAGTTGATTGAATCATGACTTTGCGTCCAAACTTGCTAGAGTAATCGTAAAACTATAGTATAGTGTTTTAATCCGATATTTTAAATAAACAAGAGTGAGGTTAAGCAGATCATTAATAGACAGGGAATTCTCTATTCTTCTATGCTATCAATACTGGGTGCAGTAGAGGACAATCAATGCTAATGTAATGTCCTTGAGTGTTCAATTGATCCAGACAACTTGGGACAGACTTCTGTATACTAATGAGCTGCATTATAAAGGCTCATTACATTAAAACACACCATATAAGTGGAATAGATGGGATGAGTGTATGTGCAGGCAGTCACACATGTACACCACCACCCCACACAAAAACCTCAAATCCCTTTCCGATAGAGAGAGAGAGAAATGAGCCTGTCAGAGAGTTGGAACCAGAACGAGACTAAATTATTCTCGTAAGTAGAAATAGAAAGTGGAGTCATCTTCATGTATGTATGAGCCTGTAATGACTAACTATTAATCGGAGCGCTGTAATAAAGACAGGAGTCATCAGACACAGACGGCCATTGCCTCATCAGATTCTGCAGCTGAACATTTTGCTTAAAGATGAATAACACTGACGAAACACTGGTGTCAGTGTATCAGTGCTGAATATTTCTTTTGAATACATTTTTTTATTTTAATAATGACTGTCAGGTAATAAAACAAACAGGCACGTAGCTTAACGGGAACAAGTTGTGTATACATTAACACATCATCGCCGTTTATGTTGGTAATGCGAACAGTTGTGTATTTAACACATCCAGCAGTCATAGAGCAACATCATTATTAGTTTGGGAGTCGTGTTTCTTGCCACCTGGTGAATGTAAGTCCAATATTAACTCTATTTTAGTTCTATTCTTGGTCTGTAAGTTAGGCTACTAAATAAATGTCTGGCTCTTTAGCTGCTAAATATTCCATTATGTTCACCAGCTAGTCGCTAACTGTGTCAGGTTATAGTGTATTGAGTTTTTTTCACTGAAAGTAGCTGCCTTCTGCAGCCAAAAACACAGGAGACATTGTGACTTCTCGTTTTAGGAAAAGCACAGGTGTTACTAATAACATTGATGATGGATCTCTTGTATGCAAACCTCCCCGTACAGCTGTGACAGCGAGTCTGCATGCACGGCGCCACGACACGAAAGCAGCTAAGTTGAAGTAAAAAATTATTATATTTTTTGTTTTATTATTTAGGAGTGCGCTTTTCATATTGTCATGTGACTGTCTTAAAGTTACCATGATGAACAGGGTCTTAACTCAATCTTGATCAAATTTCATTTGGCTTTTTAGAGCAGAATTCCCAAATCCTTCAAAGTAAATTACATCACATCTTCTAGGTGATATCATGATTTTCTCACCTAGAGGAAGTGTAACCCTAGTCAGTTTTGTGGCCAGTAGAGGTCTCTAATGTGCTACAGAGAAAAAACATCCACCACAACTGGGTGTCGATGTAAATCACTGACTTGCAACCAGTGTGCATATGAAGCTATGTAGTGGGTTGAGGCAACAATTACTTTAAATTACAGTTTGTTTTGCCTGTTGATGCTTTGATGACCAACATTACCTTCCCATCTTGATATTTGTGAGCAGTAAAATCTTAATAAGCCTGCATAGAGGCTGTTATGGCATTATTGCTGCTTCTGTATATGTCAAGTTAAGGTATAAAGTGATTTCCAACTAAGAGGGGTGATCACAGAGTCCTTAAATGGAAATAGAGGAACAAAAACAAGGAAGGTAATAAAAGAAGCTCATAACAGTGCAGGGATAGAACTTGTGCAGGTGTGATTGTGTGTGTGGCGTTGGTGCATAATGTGTGTGGGTTTTCCTGTTGTGTGCGGAAAAGGAAATTAAAGTGTTGAGCACTGACAGTGCAGAGGAAAATAAATACTGTGTTGTTTCTGTCAGTGTCCTCTAATCCCACCGAAACAAGCTTCAGGGAAATGGCCTTCCTCGGTTTTTTCTGGAGTGTCTGCTTAGGAAAAAGTCTGAAATCAAGTGGAGCCATTAGGAGTTATCGCCTCGCTCTTCTGACAACCACAAATGTCAAGTTAGAACCCAAATTGGGGCTCCTTGTGCTCCTGTTCAGTTGAGCCATAATTGAGCCCTAAGAGACCTTTTAGTATCTCTTTTACTGAAGGTTTGTCACTGCCTTCTTGTATCTCTGTCCAGCTTTTCTGCTTTTTGGTCATGGAAGGTGATTTAATAAGGAAGAAGATCCTATCTTGAAAGTGCATAGTTCATTAGTGTAACAACTTTAACTATGACTATAAGTATAACTCCGCAGTTTGCAGACAAAAATAGATTTTGACATAATAAAATGATAAAATTTATCTTTTTCTTATATTGTTGCACATTTCCTTATGTCTTGCCTGTATTTCTGTAATCACCCCTAATTATTAGACCTCTTCATTTCATTTAGAGATGCAGTTAAACACCGTAACAACCTTTACTTTAACACATTATTTAGCTAATTTAACATTTCTTGGCATGACATAGTTCATGTTGTTGCTGGAAAGTAAGGTGACAGTTATTGCTACTGCTGAAATTGAACTTTTGACAATTTTTGTCATTGGATTCCTTTTGTGTGTTTTTAGAAAACACACTCAACAAACAACTACACATCTCTTTATCTCATCTATCCCTCAGGAATCCCGTGACCCACAGTACTCCCGAACAAATATCAGCCTCTAAGGTAAAGCACTTTGAATTACCTATCAAGCATATTAAAAGACTATGAAAGCCACAAAAAATCTGAATCTGATTTTTGCGAATAAGTAGCTGCTGTGCTGCTAACCTTATGTGTGGTGCTTCTATTGGCTAGTTTTGTACTGAACTTAATGTGACAGCTTGAACTGGCAACACTGAACGTCATAGCTATATGACAGTATAAGTGATGCATTCACTTACTATTATACTAAAGTCCATGTGAAAGTCGATGGGTTCGCTTACCTTAGGCAAAAAGTGAAAAAACTACATAGTTGGTGACTATGAATCTGAACTTAATGAAATGATTCAAATCAGGAAAGTGATTTGTGATTTCTGCCTCCATGCTATACAAAAATCCCTATAAATAAAATCTCCTGACTTTCTTTTAGCTTTGCTATGAGAAGATTTGGACATAAATATATAGACTCTGTCATGTAGGCAGTTTGGTTTATCGTCTTGTGGCTATTCAGATGCTAAGTACTTGTGTGTTGATACACAGGTGTTTATCACCGTCCTCTTTCTTGTGGAAGTGTAGAGTTTATCTGACTTTCAGAGTAGTGGCTGACAGATGATTAGGGTGTGAAATAAAAGTGAATAGTCCTAACTAGTCGTAGTAGTCGTAACTATCACAGTGCCTTATTCTTTAGCGGCCTTGATGAATATGTGTGGCGCCATCTTTCAGCCCTGAAAGGAAAGAGGCAGCAAGCATAAATAAAAGTCAAATATTCACTCACAGGCACACACACCCTTGAACTATAAAATCCCTCTCTGCTGTTCTCAAGTTACAGTCTTACACACAAACACACACAGTCTGTTGACCTTGTCAGCTCCCAGGGTCAATAGCCCCTTCCAGTCCATTAAGTAGTTGTTGGCGAGGTTGCTGGCATTCGTGAATAATGCAGGCTGTTGTGCAAACATATGCAAGCGTTTGGCAAGTCAAACATCACCACATGTCGTTTATATTTCCAGACTGAACTCCCTCAGAAATGAAATAAACTGAAATACATTTACCAAATACCCAATATGACCAATTGTTGTCATTTTAAGTTTACATTACAGTAAAACTAAACGTAGAGCCGACAGAAGAAGTTCAGCTTATTTCACATGTCAGAAAACAAAGGGAGAGAGACAATTTATGGGGCCTTGTTGGCAGTGAGCAAAATTTGCAACAAGCTGATAAAATGTTCCAAAACACACTTGGAATAATCTCATTTCTGGTGGTTGCCAACAGACCGGTTGAAATGCTTATGTGATCCAGTAGTTTTTTGTAAACACAGCGACAGCGGTAACAAACCAAGGTTGGTGGTGTCTCTCTGTACTTTGTTTGGTTTTGTTTGTATTCTCGGTCTGTTGGGGGTAGAGTTAAGGTGTGATAGATAGGTGTGATGATTAAGGTTTATGATGAGAGGCTAGGGAATGCATTATGTCAATGAGATGTCCCCACAAGTATAGAGGAACAAACGTGTGTTTCTGTGTACAAAGTGATAGGCAGTGCAGCAGTGTGCAGATATCTGTCAGGGACAAGGACAGACAAGCTCACAGCCTAACACCGATAAGATGACTGATGAAATACACCTACCTTTGCTCTGAAATGAAGCCAGTAGGTTTTTCAATAACATTTCAAAATGTGCACTGAATAAGCAATGAGCGTTCATTCTGACATACCAAAACTTCCCGTCCTGCCACTTAGGATGCCAGGATCCATTAAAAGCTATGATATATTATGTTGTGTAAATCACAGCATTAGAACTAAGAGAAGAGAACGTGTGCTGATGGACGTCTTCACACTACTTTATCTTTAAAGCTGAGTCCGGGGCTTTTTCTTTGCTGATCCTCGCGATCAATCATCAATTATTTTCTGAAAGGATGTCGGACATCTAAATGCCAGAAGTGTCGGACTGCAGCACACTTTGATCAAGCGAAGTTTTGCTTGCACAAATTTTGCTGCTGCAACATGGTGAAATGTTCTCAATGAAACCACATCTTAGTACACTTTATGGCCAAAAGTATGTGGACACTTAACATTACACTCGTATGTATGTGTTCATCTCATTCCAGCCACAAACCATCAGTGAGTTCAGCCACTTAGGTTGAACCATTTCTTTATGGACACTTCACATGGCTTTGTGAACGGGTGTATTGTCATGTTAAAATAGGAATGGATTGGAATGGAAATGTTGGAATCACGCTGTGTAAGTCCCTCCCCTTCTGGTGGACTACCATGGGACCTTATTTTGGACAAAATATGTACGATGTTGAATGGCGAGAGACAACTAATTTTTATATCCTGTTTAAATTGTGCCATGAATTATATTTTGTAAATTTAAAATATAATTTTGAAAATCCAGAAAGTCGCAGTTTGTTGTAAAACTGTGAAAATATGTAATTAGAAAGACCACAATCCCAAAGTTTGTGTATGTGAAGTCATAACTTTTTCTCTCTGTACCTGAAGCTAACGTTAATGAAACTGACATCAAAGAACTTACATGTGTAGATGATGTGATGAAATGACCAGGAGTCGGATCAGGTGAGATACATTTGTGCGTGGTACATAGCTAAGTTACCTAGCTAGTAGCAACCAAGCAATGAACGTTAGCTAGCATTACAGCGTTAACATGTTTGTGACGTATACCGTAAGCAGTTTCACAAAAGCTAAATGTTACTTTTATGACAAACTACTACTTTTTTGACTTAGAAAAGTATTTTTTAAATTGACAACATTCTCTCGCTTTTGACTATTTTTTCTGAAATAAGGGCCCATGGGGCTGAAGCAGAAGGAGGGACTTAGGCTCTCTCTATAGTATTAAAGCAATAGTTCAACATGTTGGGAAATACAGAATCTTGTCGAGAGTTACATTGGAAGTGGTATCTTTTTATCTAAGTCTCCGCAAGAAAGAAGGTTTAAGAAACAAAAATATAAAGAATCAGAAATATGAAATATTAAATGTAGCCCCAACTGTACAGAAAGTATGTGGGCAGGAATATCCATATACTTTTGGCCACACAGTTTTTATGAATTTGAAGAATTAGAACATGTATTAAACATTTCATAGTGACTGTGTACCGGTTAGGTTGCCATTCAGTAGCTAGTAAAAGTAAGTCAAATTTAGCATGTGGATGGTTATTGTCAAGTAGATGCCTCCTAAATTTGAATTTTAGTCTAGTTTTAATCCCTTAAACCACACTGACCTGGCACAGGAGACCAAGAAAATTTCTTATTGAAGTGGTGAAGACAAAGCAAACCATTTAAATTTTTGACCCAGTGTAAACACGATGACTTCAATGAAGAGTTGGATTAAGCTCATGCAGAATATAGCGTATGTGATGCTGTCAGTTTGCAAAAGGATGATATTTCATTTGGGTTAAGCCACTACATAAACAAATAAATGTGTTGCTATCCTGCTGCAAACAAGGCTGCTGTTCTTCGTTGCTAAAAAGCCGACATTTTGGAGCCATTTGGTTTTTAGGGTCTCCTACTAGGCAGTAATGGCTCTGGCGTCGAGAGCGGACTTGTAGTGGAAGATGATGAGGGCCTGCCTCAGGCAGACACAGCTGCCATAACTCTGACTGGGCTGATGCAGGACTGTAATGGAGGAGATTGGCGCAATGACAGTGTGTACCTGGAAAAAAGAAACTCATCGAATCACAGCTCTGGGGAATGAGTTCTTTCATGTCTTCATTGCTGAGGTGAGGAAACACCATTTCTCTGTTGTGCCGGTCAGTAGCTCTTGCAGCAGCGCGTTCTGTTTCGGCAGAGTGGTGGTGACTGAGGCACTGATGATGCAAGCTTTTATAACATGGATGATAGTGATGAAGATGATCATGTTGGAGGATGAAGGGGAAGAAATACTGAAGATGATAATTTTAAATGGGATGATACTGCAGTTTGCAGAATAAAATAGAGAGCCTTAGAGCCAGGGAGCTTCTGTATCTCAATGCAATCTCTCATTCAGCATTTCTTTCTTCTGCCTTTCTAAAATAAATTAAGCGTATTCCTGAGGTTAAAAAACTACAAGTGCAGTACAGCGCGTAATTGCATCATGGTACCTTGGTCTCGTCCATATCCCGAAAAATGTATAAAGTATTTTTATTATATTTATTTTTCCTTTTTTTTTTTTAGCTTTGATCTCTGCTACCTGAAAACTTCTACAGCATTCGTCTTCTCTGTCCAGCTGTTATTATAGACATGTTTGAGCTGACAGCAACCCCTCCACTCTCCCATGGATTTGCCCTCTTTTACGTTTAACGTGTGAAGGTGAGGGGCTTATGGGTAATTGTGTTCAATGAAGGCAGCTAAGAAGACTGAAATATTAAATAAAAACAATATTGAATAGCATTTCAAAAAACTACCATCCTTATTTAAACATTTGAAGTGAGCCACAGTATACGTTTTTGAGAAAGGCTCTTTTCCAGGGTTGTTAGTGTAGTTACAAATGCCAAAGTGCTTTTGAAACAGATTTTCTTACTTCTGGAACAGAACCAAGGAAACTAAAAAGGAAGGAAGTGTTGTTACATCATACCAACTGTCTCATGCTCTGCTAGGTGCCAGTTCTGTTGAATGAAGATGCATGAAAAAAGCGCACGAAACCTTTTTTTCCAGATGTGCACATTTGTTTATTTACTGCTGATAAAATCTACAGCTGGGCTGTAATCCCATTTGTCAGGCGCCCTGTTGTGGCTATACCTAAGACCTGGCCACCATATCCCAAACTGTAGATTGCGTTACACAACATTAGGTAATGGGCTCAGAGTTTAGTTAGTGTATATTACAGTTTAGTTAACTTACTGACCTCAGTCACATATGCATAAGAAGCTCCAGTCTGTTGTAAACCTACCATAACATTAATGAAACTTGCATACAAATATATCATTGAATTAACATACAAATCAAATGAAATGTACCTTGGAAACACATGAAAGATTACCTAAATAACAACTAGGGCTGCAGCTAACGATGATGTTAGTATTCAAAGCTTCTATAGATTATTTTAACGATTCATCGATGTGTCATTTAAGAAGTACTTTTGCTTAGCGGTGAGCTCTGAGCTACAGAGAGAGCTGGAGGTGAGTTAAAAGGTGCAGTTCCCCGACACCCAGTTAACTCTTGACTGTGAGGTTACAACTCACGGCCCAAAAAGGAGAACAACAAACGTACAACAAACGTACATTTTCAGCTGAGGACCGCGGCTTACTTTGGCTAGCCTTCAACTCAACAATCAATCATGATTTCAGTTAAATGCTAAAGTTACTGTTACCACTGGCAAAACACCGGGTGCTTTCTGATCAGATGCTGTTGTGCTTTTGCCGAGGCGACATAAGTTTCGTTATATGGTGGACGGACTGTGACATTACAGAGTTGTTGTTGTTTTCTTTATCTTGAAATAATCCCATACTTTAGACACTTTCTTCTTTGTCCCTCGCTATTTTCTCTGTCTTCCTCCACTTTGCAAACAGCTCCATTATAATCACGTCGTGTTCACAGCATAAGCGCGATGTGCGACCATAATAAATGTCCCTGCCAAACTCCCCAAAATCTTTGCGTCGATGCCGCATTTTATTAATCAATTTTATTGATTCAATTGATGAATCGTTTCAGCCCTAATAATAACAACACAAAAAAATACCTGTGCCTCCATCTCCCGGACTGATAAACTTTGAAACAGAGATTGGAGAGATGAAAGAGTGGTGTACCCATTCACCACTGTGTTAACTGCACCGAGAGCTTGGCAGCAATGTGCATCCACGGGCTACACAGTGACGTAATGACCCTTCCTTCTTTTTTGATTTCCTTCCTAGTTACTGTTGCTACGCCTGTTAACCTTTGAGTTTTCTCACAGCACATAAGCAGTTTACAATGATAAGGGTGGCAGATTTAACAATTTTAAGGTATAAAAAGGTAAACAAATTAAGGCTTCTCAGTTTTAGGCAATGGCCTTGGATTTGGATTTGACCAGCTGTAGCTAGAAAGCAGAAGCTAATGCCAGACTAAAACTGCATCTACAACTGACATTTTAATGTTTTTTTGCTGATTATTTTAAAATGTGAAAGGGTTTTAAACATGGATATAATGCTAAAAGATTGCGGCTAAAGCTAACAGCTCCCAAAAGGTTAGCATCTGCATGCATGTAGAAGACATGTAAATAAAGAAGCAGAACCATTAGCCTTTGGGATTAAATATTTCTAGGTTACTACAGTAAATGGTCACATTTGCAGCATTTATTATTATTATTATTATTATTATTATTATTATTATTATTATTATATACAACCCTCCAACTCCTTAATATAAAGAGTATGTCTCTTTCTACAAACCCATGCACATTTCTTCAACATGTGGACAAAACTAAAGCTCCACAGATGTGCTGTGCCTAATTATGGTTGCTAAGTTGTGAGTGGACAATTGCTGTTCAGGGGTGACGTTTAGTGAACAGTCATGTCGAAAAATGTACATGATTAATTCTTCTTTTTTTAAAGAATTTACATACATCCTAAATTTAAAAGTTAATAATGAAATGCAGCTGAGCCGAGCTTGACTCTCAGCACAAGCTTTTTTAACAAACCATTAACTCTGTTGCACAGGGATTTTATTCTCTTGTATTGATCTTTTCTTTGTGACTAGCTGCAGTGCTTCTTACTCTGGTCTTTATTAATACCCTTTTTTCTCCTAGTTGTCTTGGTTGTGTGTGTATGTGTGAAGGGGTTATACAATTCTATAAATATTCAAAATCTCAAGCACAACTGTCTGAAAGCCATCTCAAAACATTTAATTAATAAACTAAAAAATATATGAAAATTACATTCAGTTACAACAACAATCTACCCTTCTTTATTGGCAAATTAATATTAAAATAAATACTTTGCTAAATTTTCTTTATCTTATGTGAGCATTGTTTTTTTTTTTGTTATGTGATTATTTACTTCTTCCTTTTTTGATTCTTGGGGGGAAAAAATGTGTGAATTGTTTGCTTACAGGGACGTGCACAGGGGGGTTGCTCTGGTTGCCCGGGCAACTGCCCGTTTGCCTTTCCTGACACAAGTTGCCCTTCCGACTCGCCCTTCCGAGAAAAAAAAATAAAATAAAAAAATAATCGCGATCGCAAAGCCTCATTCACTTCCATTCGGGCACCGAAAGTGAAAGTCAGTAGGGGAAGGGCAAACTCTGTTTAAGTGGCTGCACTGCTGCAGCGCTGCCTGCACGTCAGTCGATTCTGTTCCCTACCGGAATTCCTGTTTCCTTCCTTTATGCAATCATACTACAACAAATCATGCGTAGTTTTGCCCAGTTACCATACGTGATACTTACCAACAGAAGTGAATACGAGCTAGAAGCGCAACTGAATGTACGGGAAGCCAAAAGGTTAAAAAAGGATTGTATTTTTTTCCGAAATCTAAGCGGTTTTTTATTTAATATTTTATTAGAAGCGAGTTTTCCCCATCTGTCAATTCAATCTAGATAATTTATTTTCAAAAAAAAAAAAAAAGGAAAAAAAATAATAATAATAATGATTAAAAAAACAATAAACAATAATATAAGGAACTCTTTTTCTCATATGTATTTTGGTGACATTTATATTGTTAATACATTTTGGATACTGTGTTTAGTGTTTACAAAGTTGTATATCATAAACCTGTCATCTCACTCTGACGTTTTGCAATATAAATAATAAAAAATAAATAAATAATAATAAGACGGACCCTAATATAAGGCGTTAAGTTTGTTTGGACATAAACACGGTCAGATAAGGCAATTTGTATGGGCAAAATTTCACTGAATATACTCAGACATAATACAAAAACTATGAACATGTGTAAGATTAATTAAATTCACTGAAATATTTATTACTGGAGTTTGAGAACCATTTTATTATCCTGCAGTGTGTAAGCAAGACAAGACAATTAAATGTTGCGCCAATGCTTTTTGGCCATTTTAGCTGATGACATAAGCATTCCCACAAATATTCCAGGTAGACAAAGAAAAGTACCCGCAAAGCTGAAATACACTTCCAAATCAGCAAGAGAGGATGATGCAGTCCAGACCTTGGAGGAATATTACAGGGGAAGGACATACTATACTTTTCTGGACAGAATGAGACAGGAGCTTGAGAGAAGATTTTATGGGGAAGGGAAGACTCGGGACATTGTGATGTCACTGCAGAGACTCACTGACCCAGAGCAGTGGAAGGAAATTGGCCAAGGTGTTGATACAGCACATTCACTATGTGAGTTTTATGGACTTCAGGGGGAAGAGACCAACCTTCAAACAGAGCTGAGAGTCTTCCATGCATCTTACAAGTGTCCCAAGAGGACAGTCAAGTCTATGCTCGAAGTATTCAAGGAAAACAATGCTAACGTCATATTCCCCACACTATTCAAACTAATCAAAATATATGCCACTCTACCCGTGTCCACTGCAACGGTAGAACGTTCCTTTTCAAAGTTGAAGCTGGTCAAATCAAGGCTCAGAAATCAGTGTGGTCAAGAGAGGCTGTCTGACCTCCTCCTGCTGGCGATAGAGAAGGACATAGGAATTGACAAGGAAGAAGTTCTGAAGATTTTTGTTGAAATGGCCCCTAATAGGCGGCTTCTCCTCTGAAGCTTTGCATGTTTATTATCTAAATGTGGAGCAACCTATCAGTGAGTTGATAGGATATTGATGTAGGTATTTTCATGACTCGAGTCATGTTTTTCTGTTTTGTTATTAATAGTAGTTTAGGTTATTGAGTGCTGTATTTAAGTGTTTTTACTTTTTGTATATTTTTTAATAAAAAAATGTTTTTTTCTCAGTCCTTCATATAGCCCATGTTTTTTTGTTTTTTTGTTTTTTTGGGGGGGGTGCCTTTTTTCAGGTCAGAGCAACTGCCCTTCAAAATTCCTGTGCACGTCCCTGCTTTTATCATATACAGCTCCTTGGCTGAATGCACAGTAGTGTTTATGTAATGTTTTTGTTTATGTTGTAATGGAAGAACTGTGCATTTACTGGGACGGGTCCCTTGTGGGAAACCATTTCACGTCAGTGTTTCCCACACATAGGCTTTATTTGGGCGGGCTGCCTAGGTAGATTAACAGCGCCCAAGCAAATTTGGCGACCCATTTTAATTGCAGTGCTGCACAGCGCATATTCGCTCCCCTCACTCGGTCGCTCCCTCCCTCTCTCCTGCATGCAAACAACCCGTCTGTGAATTGAATGGTTGGTATCATGAACATCACTGCACACTTTAAGAAAGCTATTAGCGAGCATGTAAGGAGCCTAGCCAATAAGGATAGTTATGTTAACTTTAGAATGGGCCTACAGCTGTCGAAGATAGCGTGGTATTCATAACTGGTAGTCAATAGGTGCGTTCGAGATGACTGCGGCTGACTTTCGCCGATTTGATAGGCTAGTCTAATGTGAGATGCAGGCAACTGCGGAGGCGGGGTATGAAAACAGCGCCGTCAGACACAATCTACCTCCGGTAGACTGCATGAGCTTACTGTGAGCTTAGAACAACGATTAGGCAAAAGGTGGTTGCAACTTTGTGCAGCCAGAGAAAAAGAACCGCGTACACCAGACTCGGCGCCTGCCACCGCCTTGCTCCCGCGAGGTAATGTTATGTCATGGTGATGTGACATCATGGTGATGTTTTTCAGCGCCGGGTGATGTGACGAATTCTGCCTGCCTGCCGAGAATTAGATGCACCTCGTGTGTGGTAACGCCCTTTTATGCTGAGAAAAGAGGTGGACGCAAATCTCGGCAGGTAAATTAGCCTACATCATCTGTTTTGCCAAATTATGCATCCACCTGTATAGGACCTTTTAAGACACTTTGCTGTGCTCATTGATCAACTGAGGTTATCACCACATATTTATTGCTAAATCTCAAGGAATGCTGCTTCTACTAACTGTAGCTAATAAAATATCAACAGCTCTAAACTACTCTAAACGTTCATGAAATATTTCAAATCATTTACCCCACAAAGAAAATTATAGCGTTTAAAAGCAGTATTTGGAAGTGCATGCAATTCTCGGCAGGCAAGCGAAATTCGGCATATCACCTGCTAAAGTCTCCCCCTCCCCCGCCACATTTACGCTGTCATTCTGTGGGAAACACTGCACCTCAACCTAAACAGTTAGCATCAGAACAGTTAGACATGATGTCATATTGTGTTTCAGCAACTTTAAACAAAATAAAAAATCTGACAATGGTTGTTAATTAATTTGAGGTAATATCCAACGAGGGTTAAAATGAAGGGCAACTGGACTTGGTTGAAGATACTGGAAGACGTTTCGTCCCTCATCCAAAGGACTTCTTCAGTTCTGACTGACTGGCAGGGAAACTCAGCTATTTAACCTCAGTGGGGTCGTTATCCCGGGTCATCGATACCGCTGGTTCGTTAGTGTTCCTTGTTGCTGTGACGACAGTCGTTACAGTCGTTGAGACTACCTGTGGCCAAGACTGAACGACCATCGTTGGTATCTTCACCTGAGGCCAATAGGTTACGTTTGTTGAGTTTCCTGGGAAGTGATGAAAGGACAGCATTGTAAGTGGGGGATAAGTGGTGGCGTAGACCCCCTCCCCTGTTCAATGACGGCTTCTCAACCCTGGTGTAGATGGCTTCCTTGACACCTCTTTCAAACCATCCATC